>NC_068358.1:138050760-138378208 GCF_020536995.1 Dreissena polymorpha | reverse complement strand
GAAAAATCAATTTTCTATAAAAAAAACTCACTATCGTTTTATGATATAACAAGGTATTCCAACTCGAAATCATCCGAAAACGGGGTGAATCTTTGATGAGAGCCATCTAAATGATTTTGCAGCGTATTTTCATGACCCCGGTCTTATTCAACGCAGAAATGATTTCCTTTTAGGAAATGTATATATTTTATATTTCTACACATGCTGGGTCAATTTTATAAAACAAAGCTATACATAATTCGCTTGAACCCAGTTTTGATCGATCAGACCGTATTATGATGAAATCTCCAGTTGTAAAGAACAACAACTCCGCATTTGAGCAATGAAATCACACTTTGTGTTTAAAATGTCAGTTGGTTGAAATGTATGTAAACAAAGGTTTGAAATTCCTCTGGACAGTTAGTTTTGATGCATAATTCTACGCGGCAGCACGGTAAGATGTTTTTTTTTCATACGTTTTATTATTGAATATGTGTATCGAGTTCGTGAACTTTGCAGGGAAAATGCCCTTTTCCCCTTGAAGATTTCAGTCATGAATACTGTCTGATCGATCACGCTGGGTCACGCGAGTTGTGTATCGTGTTTATTTCTTAAAAGTTGACCCAGTATTTGTACAAATATTGGCAAGACTATACATTTTCCAGAAATGAAATTTATTTCTGCGTTGAATAAGACAAGTCGTGAAAATCGCTGCAAAATTGATGAAGTAATGGCTGTTTAAAACGATGCATCCCGTTTTCGGATATTTTCGAGTTGGATACCTTGTTGAATATATATTTTAACATTAATTTTTTTTTGAAAAGTTGATTTTTCGTTATTATATGATTACTTATCATTCCAAAATATTTTTTTCACTAATTAGTATTATAGCCACACGCTAACCACCTGTAGCTGGACACTTTTAAAAAACACTATACAAATTCAATACTTATGCCTTATTGATTGTAAACAATGACGGTTGAAAATCCGTGTGTGGGATTTTCTGGTAACCAGAGCGCGAGTCAACGTTCATGACAAACCTGTTTTATTTGACATTTATTTTGATTTTTTTTTCCAACTTGATTGAAAAATTGTTTTATGATATTTTAATACATGTAGATGAAGTAGTTTGTTTTTTCTCAACGAGGAGTACAATAGTTGTACAGTACTAGACCGAGTACTTGTAACTTTCAGGTTTCTCTTTATACCACAGACATTATTAGTCATAAAAAATGGATAAATATGTGTTTATAGAAATTGTAATTATAGCATGGTAAACAACTAGAGAAATCTGAAAGTTTACTCACGAGGTCTGTGGCAATGGGGTTTTGGGCTACTTTAATAATATAGGTCGTATGCAATGCACATCGGTAGATTACGTCTACTGTAATTATTTGGACTAGGGAAGGGCCACCATTCCAACACTTAGCCCCGTTATGTTCTGAATAAAATACATGTATAATTTCTTGAGTGCCAATGCATCTTACAAATATCAAAAACATTCACGGCAGTCAATTCATTGTGTAAACCTACTGGTCTTCATGGCAATAATGAACGTATTTAGTTTAATGGAGATTATATAACGAAGGGAACTAATTCAGCTTATTCAGTTTACTAGTCAAATGATTCGGATTTTTCCGCTTTTTTTCCGAAAAGTAATTTATTCAACATACGAAAATAAACGCGCGGCCACCTGTTGTCATATTTAGTAACTTGCATTCTGCTTACCTGCCTGTTGCTAACTGCCGTTGTTAATGACGCTTAGTGGCAAAACCGATTATGACTGGTTTCAGGAATAATGAACACACAAACTTGGATATCCACCAGCATGTTGAAAACATCATCAAGTATAACCGATAGAGAACAAGCATGTTTGGAACTGTCATAAGCATGTTAGAAATAAACATCACGCATAATGTAAATATTCATCATGAATGATGTAATGTGCAGCAATCATCAAGTATAAACGAAAGACACAAGCATGTTGTTGAATTGTCATAAAGCAATTAGAATAAGCATCAGTCATAATGTAATATTCAACCACGAATGATGTAACTTTTACCTAATATCCTGCCATAGACATGTGTTGTAACTAAAATAGACATAGAGATTTGAGCATTGGGAGTGACCTAATCATACTGTGCTTTAGCAGTATTACGGAATACCGTTAGTGCCATCGTGGTTACACATTAAAATCCAGAGGGCGAGAACGCGAGAACGCGATAGTACGATGGCGACAATGTGACAATACGATGATGACAGGGTGACAATACGATGGCGACAATGCGATAGTACGATGGCGACAATGCGAGAACGCGATAATACGATGACGACAATCAGACAGTGCGATGACGACAGTGCGACAATACGATGGCGACAGTGAGATAGTACGATGGCGACAATACTACAGTTCGATAGTGCGATAATACGATGACGACAGTGCGAAAATACGATGACGACAGTGCGACAATACGATGGCGATAGCCGACAGTGCGATAGTACGATGGTGCCAATGCGATAACGCGATAGTATGATGGCGGCAATTCGAAAATGCAATGGTGACAGTGCGACAATACGATGGCGACAATGCGATAGAAAGATGGCGACATTGCGATGATACCACGGCGACAGTACGATATGACTATCGCATTGTCGCCCCCGTACTATCGCACTGCCGCCATTGTATTGTCGCACTGTCGCATTGTCGTCATCGTACTAGCGCGTTTTCGCAATCGTACGAACGCATTGTCGTCATGGTATTGTCGCACTGTCGTCATCGTACTTTCGCGTTCTCGCATTCTTGCCCTCTGGATTTTAATGAGTAACCACGGTGGCCCTAACGGTATTTTGTACAGTAAAGTGCGTAAAATCTGGTTTGGAATAACAATTTATATGCCGAAAACAGATGTTGAAAACCCGACTTTGTTTTAAAGTAGTAGTCTAAATATACAATGAGTTTTCCGAGCATTAAATAAACATATTAAAATATAATTCATGTTCGTATCGGTTGAAGTTCTTGTTAATATTAGAAGCAAAGAACACAAGAAAACGCTGATTGGGCTTACTAATTTGAGGCAAGAAAAAACACATCGCGCTATTATATATAACATATAACGCGCATCCGCAAAGTTCGAGCGCCCGTCTCGGTGCCGTCGTTTCCGGTGAAAGTTTCGCACAGGAGCTACCGAGTTTGGATATGAGACCACGAATTATGGCTTGACTTTATATATCAGTCAGCGTAGAACCTGACCAGACTGCGCGGTTGGACAAGCTAGGATGGACCAACTTTGGCCGCATATGACATAAGACCCATTTTCGCATGACGCGGGTCATCTGACCTTTATAATGTGTATATAGCTTTGAATGGAATTTGCACATAGCTTTTGGCATGGACTTATTGTTATGTTAATGTGTTGCACGCTTTCAAAAGCAGAGGGCATATATAAGATCAATTATACTACGGAGTTCATTTTCTGTTGCAAAATGAAATGCAATAAAGATTGTTACTCAGCGGTGTGTACAGTATGACAGCGTTGTCTGTCTGCGATGCATTTATACTGGTTCTAAGCCGGCATACTCACCAATTGGACTCAACCATCTGCTCGAACAAGAAATGATAAGTTCTACTAGCATGAACCTTTAATTGTAACTCATTTTAAAAATTCATGTTATTTATATTATTCAATTTATTATTCAAAATCATAATTATTATTTCCTTTATTGTTGTTTTTCGCATTAAGAAACTTATTCGGCTTACGAAACTGAAAAACCCCATTGGAAAAAATCCCATGGGAGAAAAAGTCCCATGGGTTTATTTTTTTTTTAACACGACTAAACGCATTAAAATATCGTAGTTGTTCATCATTTCATAAATATGATGTTTCTGAAAGTTTCATGAATAAATCTCTCAAAATAAGAAAAAATTCCCATGGGATTTTTTTCTCCCATTTTAAAATGGGATTTTTTTATTACTATATATTTTTATATATAATTGGCATAAAACCAATATACAGTCCTTAAATAACGTTAAAATACTTGCAAACGCAAATAAAACACCTTTTTTTAAAATGTTCAAAATCCCATGGGATTTTTCTCCCATTTGCAAATTATGGGAGAAAAAAAATGTGAAAATAAAAATCCAATTATTAATCAACGATAAGACTTTTATTGCATACTATGTCTCAAAGTAGCAAATCTTTAAGAAAAAGGGTACTTAAGTTTGCGAAATTTCGGTTTCGCAAAGTTTTTCCGGTGGCCGTTATAAGCGTAAGTGGTATTTATTTCGTACCCCGATATGTCCAACGCTCGTAATTTCTTAAAGGTCCGCCATTTCTAAAAAACAATAACTTCAGTTTTATCTAAATTAATCCCCATTCCCGTGTAAATGCAAAATTGATCAACAACGTTTTAACTGTTGTTGAAGTTTAAAGGCCGTTTCCGCACAACTAGCAATATCGTCCGCCAAACATGAGGCATAAAATGTCAGGTATTTCATTTGAAATAAAAATTCCGGACCCACATGTTTCACGTATATTACTAATAATTCATCTATAAATAGAGCAAATATAGTAGAACTGGTCTTGTCACCCTGACGGGTACCAATATTACATTGAAAAAAAAAACTATAGTAATTTTACAAATTGGTTCTATACTTCGCCGAAGAATTAGTGTCGGTTGTATTACATGTATGTACTTTAACACAGGACAAGAGAGAGCTATACATATTTTTTTATACGTCAATGAATTTACCTTAATTCCCTTTTTGGTAAGTGCTTGAAACATTACATTGTGGTTTATTTTATCGAATGCCTTTCTAAAGTCTCTATATAAGCAATAGAATCTACCCCCCTTTTTTGACAAATATTTTTGAGGCCATCGCTTGAAGGCAAAAAACATTGTCTATAGCTAAATAACCGCCCCGAAAACCTGCTTGAGATTCATAAAATTCATTGTTTCCTTCCGCCCATTCATATAATCGTTTATTTAATATAGCGGCAAATATTTTGTACATTATATTAGTTAAAGAGATTCCACGGTAACACGGTGCCTTACCAATACGGATAATATTAGAAACATTTGAACGTTTCTGGATAATACCCGAAACGGCACCGGACCATATCAGAAATATATTGACAAATTGACTGTTTTGAGGTAAGTGTATTTTTTTATTTCAATATTCTCTTTTTTACATCAACATTTTTCAACAAACCAATATTCCGCGGAACAACTAAGACATTCATTCAGTAAATTGTATACTAGTTCTCAGTAACAAAAACGTCATTATGCAGTGGGAACCTATATTGTCCAACAGTTTATGCAAACAACCTGTGGAAACGGAAGTAAAATGCAGATATTGGTCCATATTAACAGTGAAATTAAAATTTCGGAGCAAGTTTCCTGATGAAAACGGCAACATAATTATTGTTAAATCATTGCCATGATGAGTGACGGTTTAGTTTGTAAAACAATCATCTATTTTATGTGTCGATTGCTGTCACCGGATAATGCATGAAGAAGGCACCGGATAATAGCCGAGACTAATGAATTTAAGTACATGTATAGCACGTTTAAAGAATGTATTGGATTCTGCTGATATGGTAATCATTTTAGGAATTTCTTGATTTTATACTGTTAAATGAAATGGGTCTGTTACTTCTCGTCCCTCAGCCTTGACCACTGTCTTAACGCATGAAAGATGTCTTGACCCTCCACTGAAAAGGGTTATTAAAACTAGGCATTTAAGGTTACACATGGTATTGGTTTAAAAAAAATCTGATGTAGAACGCGTGCTATTGTTGAACGACCGATTCAGCAATAATATTTATAAGAACCCGTTTCTTGTTTGAATATAACAGTTATATACACGATTCGATAACAATTTAAAAAAGAAAGTTTTAAGACTAGTTCAGCAGTGTTAATTGTAAAATATGATTGTTGTATAATAAGTCGTTTTTAACAATTTTAGTTTACTTTTGTGGGATTATAATTATAATTGATTATCATATTTAATATTGGGAGAAATAAGTTGTGTGTAACCTACGGTTTAGATTTAGAGATACTTCCCCAATCGTGATACTTCCCTTGTTTACAATTGCGCTCTTCAAATGCACACAAAGTTAGGTATTTGTCGTTTTTGGATTAATTCATTTTCAACGTTATAGCTAGTATCTCTTTTATTTGTACACGATGTATGTTTAACATACACAAGTTTTCATTTCATAATTCACTCATTACTGTTTTCTTTTTGTTTCAGACTTTCAGTGCCCTAACATCTTACTTTGAAGTTTGAGATAGAATATGGTAAGTATAGTCTGAGTTGATAAGTTTATTCAATGGGCTTAGGGCTACTGTTCGATATTTCTTGGATTGGATATATCAGTGGACTGAGAAATTGTACAATTTCTGAGTATCGTTAACTTTAAACGTTATTGGAACAATTTATCCTGCTTTAATTAACTGCTATGCCCATAGCAAGTGTAAAGTAACCACGGCCGATGATTTTTCGGGTTTGAAACTGCAGAGACTGAAGAGAAGCAGAAGAGTTGTGTGTTTTTATCTGTAACTGTTCCCCCCCCCCCCCCCTAGTAATGAAGACAGATACAGTGTTGAGTCTGGAGTGGATAATTTATTGTTTGAGGTGGACTGCAACATGAAGATGAAAAAGCCACCGAGCAACCATTAGATAGCTGTTTACATGTAGAATGTTCAGTTGAAATTGTTGTCGACAATAATAATTATATGAGCGCAAAATATGTGACAACAAATAGGACAAAAACTGGCTACAAACGATACTTAGTAAGCCTAATATTTGGAAGATATTTGTTTTAGCTTGTAAAAACATTTTTGCATCAACATTTAAGGTTTGTTGTAGATACCAAAAACATTATTATAATTTTTGTTGTGTATTGTTATTGTCTATAGATTTTGGTGAAGTCTGTCAAGGCCAATGTTACTGAAATTATAGAGATTTACAGGTAGTTCACTTCTGTTTGGAAATATTTAATTGATTATGTGCATGTGGGTAGACCGAATCATTTATCACTCTTATAAAAATAGTGAAGCTGTGCCGACAGTGGTATACAGTGTAATACTTATTGGAATCCTGTATTTGTAGAGTTCCAAAATTATTTTCTTAATACTGTTAGTAGACAGTGTTCATATCAAATATAAATATATCAACATAAATAGATGATATACCTTATCTTGTCATGTTTACAATGTACATAATTGTTACCATTTCAGACATCTTTTAATGTTAAATGACATAATTTTAAAATTAATGTTATAAACTCTAAAATATTTTAATAAAAGCTTTTTCATTTCTATATATATATTAAATAAATTTTAGAAAATATTTGAAACAAAGATTTGATTTGATTAAAAAAGAGTTTCACTACATGGCAACAGTCTATGATTTTAGGTAAAGTTTTACATTATGGAATTTGATTTGTACAAAATATGTTGAACTTTTGTAGTTATACGTTTAAAACGTTTTTTTGAAGTGTTTGTAAAGTAATGAATTTTTGGTATAAACCATTCAAGCATGAATGAACCAAAAACATTGTACTGAATAAAATTGTTTATTACAGTGTCAAACATTGTTCGTTCTATTCCGTGTTGAACAGTTTGGTCTCCTAATGTGGTAGTTGCAGGTTCGATCACTGACTCAACCTAATTAAGTTAGCTTCAATGTCTCTTTTTAGGTTGACAGAATAAAATTTACACTATCCTATTGTCCTGCAATGTTATGCCTAGACGAGTGGTTGGCGGCAGAATCTTCGATTCATCACATTTGTGGTGGCAGCGTATTGGCAAACAACCCCTTGCGACTTATTCGGTTTATTCGGTCTACTTATATCGGACCGTTTAGATTTTCGTTGCCGCTTTCCGCGCTTCGATGGTGAATCAAATGCATGATTTCTGTAAACAAAGAAATACACACCCAAACAAATTACATTAATGCAGCCATCTCCTAAAAATGAAAGTTAAATGTAAATAAATCTAGCGGTTAATTGAAATTTAAATATACGACAGGTGGTATTAGTGAAATGACATTTCATGGGTGCTTTAATGTCTATTAAATTAAGGTCATAAGCTTTTCGTACAAGAAATAATACGCGTAACAAATATCTGCGTTGACTAATTACGGTACGATTTTTGTCTCCCACAATCTAGAAACCTATATACGCATGTCGTTATGAATATATTTCAGTTACAAATTGCAGCCGTACCGGTAGATCAAAATTCGTCACCAACTTCAAGTACTATATTAAACGTTGAACATACGATGTGAGCATGTTGTTTATAAAACATGCTGAAAAGCACGTACAAATCTGTACATGTATCAATCGATTTCGTGTATTATACAGTGTTGTTTCCGGGCTTTATCCGGTACCAGTAATTTGTGGTTTCGTGTGTTATCCGGTGCCCGTGAAATCAATATGCGATCCTTTTAAAACGCAAATACTCACGTTTTTGAAGTTGCCAGTAATTTCCTACAATTTCATTATAATTCTGAATGATTATAACAACAATGTAAAGTAGAAGTATTATATGTTTTTTTTTCTCTCCAGTTACAAAAAGCAAGTATGTTAAACTATTTCATGACTATGGGGTAGGTATGGTTAATTTGTTTTCGTTCGTTTTGATAAAATGTTTTATTTACATAACGAATTTTGAAGTAAACCATTAGCTGAAATACCATAATGTTCCGTGAGCAATATTATTTGGCATTTTAACGCGGTTTTGTGGTCAATTTCGCTTCCAATACTAGGCACATTCTGCATTTTACCTTGTTTATTTTCCGATATGATCCGTTGCCGTTTCGCGTTTTATCCGGAATAGTACAAATGTTTCCAGTATTATCCGTATTGGTTAGGCACCGTAGGCAATTTCCAAGAATATGAGTAGGTCCAGATTTGTGTATTGGACATATTATACTCTGACCCCAAGTTTTAGGAAAATAACCAGAATAAAAAATTCGATTAAAAAGTAACACCAAGAAGGGTGTAATATTGTTTAATGATTTTTTTTATAAAACTCAGCTGGTATTCCATCGAAGCCACTGCTTTTATTATTTATTAAATTACGGATTTGATATTCGACTTCTGCGAGTGTAAAGGGCTCATTTAACGAAATCACATCATCGTTTACGGCATCTGCGTTATTATTTATAACATTATGTATAATAAACTACGAAAGTAGTCTTGCCATTCATTGGCCTCGATACTAGTAGTAATGTTTTGTTGCGGTTTAGCTTGCTTATTTTTTTTCAACAAGAAATTCGGATGTTTTCGATTCTGGAGTAGTTCCGTTCTATTTTTTCTTTGTAACTCAAACATTTTAGTATTGCAATATTTTTTAAATATATTTCTGCGATCCTTATACTCATTCAAATCAGATGCTAAATTTGAAGCTCGAAATTTTCGTAAATATGTGTATTTTTGTTTCTTAAGATTATCACATTGTTCATCTCACCAAAGTGGCTGTAATGATCGTTTTTAGTTAGGTAATAAAAGCATATTTTTGCCTGCCTCATAGTATACAGCGTTAATTTTGTCAATTGCCGCTTCAATATTTGTAGTAATGAGATTCATTATTATATTATAATTTTCATTTGAGAGCGTATTTATATTAACGCAAAAGGCATCAGAAAGTTATTCTTGCCATTTGTATTTATTTACGCGCGAAACTTCTTTATTATTACAAAAATCATTGCGGTTGTTATTTATGTGTTCCAAGTTTATTCGACAGTTAATTGGAAAATGATCAGACTCTGAACGGTCAAGTACTTTGAAGTCAATAATTCTCGAAAATAATTCTGATGAAGCAATCATGTAATCTACAACACTTGCCCCTTCGTTTGAAACACATGTGAAATGGCCTTCGTTATCGTTCGCGAATCTTCCATTTAGAATATGTATATCAAATACACAGCATAAATTGACTAACGATTTTCCAAAATTATTTCCCCTTAAGTTATCTCTATTCGCGCGTTGCATATCAAAATCACTGCCTTCATAATGTCCAAATATATAATATAAATAATCGCAAGGTATGAAATCTATGTTGTCTTGCGTTCTAGAACTTAAGTCTCATAATAAGAAAAATTGAGCACCAGGATATGTAAATGTTAGCTGTTCTAAGTTAGAAAACATACAATGTATACCATTCTTCTCATCTATTAGGTTATATATTGATGACCCCTCTGGAGAGATATAAGTGTAATACATAATGACATCTTTTGACTTAAACAATTTATAAAATTTACAGTACAAAACAACACAATCATTAAAGTGAGTATTAATACGTGAGATTATATTTAACTTCTGTAAATGGTTAGAAATAAAAACACATATGCCTCCACTGTTACGTATACTCTTTGGATTTAACTCTCTAACATGATCATAACATGTGTAGGATTCTAATAATGAATTAAATTCACTACAACAGTTCCCCCAAGTTTCACAAAGACTAATAATATCAAATGAAGATAAATAAGATTTAAATTCTTTATTGGTTATGTGTTTACGTAGGCCTGCAATATTCCAGCTAGCGATATTTATATCGAGCAATTTCCTCGTGCTGTCATTGTTGGGGTACGGCCAAATTCCTAGTCCATGAATGAAGTGTCGGAGCGTACGTCATCCTCGTGAGAGCTTATATCGACTCTGGTTGGTAGATTCTCATCATTGGGCGGGATGGGTTCACTTACGTCATCATGCACGTGGTTGATCCTGTTGCTACCATCCAATCGGTGATGTGCATCATTATTGTTGTCTGGGTGACCACGTGATATCCCACCTGCAGGACGTTGTCGACTTGTAGGTCGCCGGGTGCAAATGGGAACAATAGACTGATCCCGGAAAAGCACGAGTTTAGAAAACCCCACTAATCACCCCGGTACAAACAACGCTTGTCCATTAAATCAACCAATGATAGCTTACTTAAAATAATAACGGTTGATACGGTGTGTGATTTTGACAGGATTATTAATAAGTCATGTTTATTTGTACCAGCAGATTAGTGGGTTTTTCCAAAAGATTGCTTTTTCCAGGATACATATATTGACTGTGTAATGTTGTTGTATTTGTACACTTGGTCATTCACAATTAATTTATCATAACATATTACGGCATAGTTATCATTTCTTCTCTCTTGTACCATACGCTCTCCTAGAATTTGTCTATGTTTACGTACTTTTTCGCTGAAATCCTGTTGAACAGTGTGTGATCGATTATGTTGTAGATGCCTATTCGCCCGTCCTAAAATCAGTTCACAGTCCTTGAACCGTGTAAACCGTACCATGATTGTACATTTGCTTTGGTCCCGAGATTTTATGCGATGTGCACGATCGATTTCGAACTTATCTGCTTCGTCCCCAAAATTCAATGTATCTTTTAGAAATGAGCGTACTTTTCTTTCCGAAACATCCCAGTTTTCATTTAAATATCCGTCTATACCGTTAGAGCGAAGATTGTTTCGTCGGGATTAATATTCAATCTGTTCCAACTTATTTTTCATTTGTGACACTTCCTCCCGTAGTAATATATTATCACTCCTAAGCCGGTCATTGTCTTGCTTTAATTCGCTGATGGTTGACAAAATTGAGTCAATCTTAGTATTTATACCGCCGATTTATGTGACTAAGCGTTCCTTTTGTTTATCTAGGTCGATTTTCATATTTCTTAGAAAAGTACACATTTCAGAATCACTACTGGAATCAATGGTTGACCTACTTTAGTTGTTTTGAGTAGTCCCGCTGTTATTCAATGGCGATGGCGACGGTTGAGACAAGGTATGAGATGACATTTTCCGCTGCCTTGTCACCACGCCGTCTAATGTATCGTGTCGAGGGGTTGTGGCTTTAGAGAGACCTTCACAGGCCCGTGAGTCTAGAGGCTGCTTTTTGTTACGTGCCGGGTGTTGTCTAGGCGGACCAGGATTTCTTTCCACATCGCAACACAGAATTATCAAGATAGCGCTCAGGCGCCAAATGAGAGAAATCGAGTTTTTAACTCCTTTAGACAAAATAAGCACCTTTACACATTTGGTACGTCTTTGTTTAACCACAAACCATCCAATTCGCACACGCCAAGTAGTAATATCCACTCCCATTTTACTAAAATATTGAAAAAATGGACAAAACTATACACGTGCAAAAAACACATCCATCTTATTCAAGGGGCGCAACGACAAAAAATAAATAGGTATGTATTGGATCTCACAACATTTGACAAACATAGAATTTCATTCAACAAGTTTAACCGTTTATCAAAAATAAATTTAAAACCAGCTTCTTAAGCTTTATAGAACTTTGTTAAACGAGTTGCTTAACATTTTATATCATACTAAAACGAATTAACCCTTTAAGGAATGAACATCTATGTAATGAATGAACAAGTGTATATATTACTATGTTATTACCTTGCAGTATTCCTATCTGATGATACTGTACTAATCTGCTCCCTTACTGTGGTAGGTGATTTGCTTCTGGAAGTATTTTTCTTACGAGATGTAACCGACCTTTCACTAACAGTTGACTTTGTTGTGTCTTCAAACTGAAACAACAAATCACGTTTTAATGTTCACTGTTTAGCATAAACATTTTACAGTATAAATTACAAAGGCAAATATTTGCACACCGAGAAACATTAATTGACAGATAGGGATACTTTATATCCAAATGCTAGTAATCATCTTTATTGTTGGTATATCTTAAAATGGAGCAAACTTATTGCAAACCGATATATATTGGAACCAACTCGATATAGGAAGTGCAGGGACATAACAATGTTTCAAGGTAGCCATTCCTTTTAATAATATTTATATTAATTAATATGAATTATTTAAGTCGCACCCCACTTTCTAGTGTTCTATGCTGTTAAAGATCTTTCAACGTAAAAAACAGAACATATTTTAACCTACCCATACTCCATGCTCTCTTATTCAAGGAATTTTCTGTGTCTCGGACAAGCTAACTCTGGCAATAAAATCATACAAAAAAATGCCGTAAGCTTGATAATCCAATATTCTCAAAGGGAATTATCTTTATAAATTGTTTCTACATGGAGTTGATATGGGTCTGTGGTTCTAACTATAAAGTCTATCCAGGGTAGAGTTCAGATATGCAATAAACCTTGACACTGATAATAATAATTGTGGTTGAGTTTTAATTTCAATTTTTCATTTTCTATACCTGAGAAGAAATTTCTGTTTTTATTGGCAGCTTAAAATAAGTTCATTTGTTTTATTTTAAAGCATGTTTAACTTCAATAAGTCCTGCCCTGATGTTGTTAATTACAACGATTCCATCAGGACTTTCACCTAAAAGTTATGTTCATGATGAATAAATAATCTACATTTGTTAACACGTACATTAATTCCTTGTTCAGCTTTAAAAAAAATATTTATGCCCAAAACTGTGAATTCATTCCCTTTAAATTTTTTTGTATAGAAGTTGTTCCACAATTTTTCCAACATATATTAATGTTTTGTTTTTAAAAATTAGTCCAAAATTTGGTGCTGTTAATCTTTTTTTTCTTCCTTGATGCCAAACTTGAGAATTTGATTGATCTTCAATTATGATTGTTTTTACTTGAGATGTTAATGTAATGAGACATGTGTCGGTCACATTTGGTGTTCAAAACAGATGCAGCAACATCATCTTCACACTGAATAGCCTCATTTCCATAAGATAACTTGGCAGACTTTTAGATACAGTAATCTCGTCAGCAGCAGACACTTTCTTTTCCACTTATTAGCTTGTGCTTGTGGCTGGGATTTAGAAAGTGACAATTGCTTTTCCATTTCCTCGTAGAGTTTGATGAAGTGGTATCCTGGTGAGGAGTCTGTCACCTGTTTCCAAACAATTGGTGACCACTGTGGTCCGACATGCATTCTCAAACATCCACCATAACACCTAGTATGCCATGACCCACGATTACACAAGTTGTATACTTTGCCTCCGTCAAATTTGGTGCACATGTGCATCCAACACTCAGCCAATTATTTGTTGTATTATTGACGAGTCTTTTACTTTTACTAGCAACTCTGTCAAGCAATACTGAAATGTCACTCAACATATCTGATTGAAGATCTGAATACGAAAGTGTTGAAGAATATCTTGAAAGTTCCTGATATTTTAAAGATGTTCCTTCTCTCCAAAGTAAATTCGTTTAAATACATGAATCAGAAGGTTCATCTAAAGTATTTAGTTTAAACTTTATTGCAAGCAAATATTGCATGTTAACATGTACACATGTAAACATTATTCGAAATATAAAGATACCAAAATTAAATGTGCTTTGGATTGGAAAGCAAGGTCGATTTGACACAATCATTTCTTTCCGTTTGTGTTGAATTGCGACTGTAATCATTGTGATCAGAAGTTGAACTGTAAGTGTTTAGATCACATGTGAAAACGGGTCGTTAATATATGTGAGGAAGAATAAGGGGTCAAGGATAGGGCCTTGAGGGACGCCTGTTTGTATATGGCGCCAAGAAGAGGTAGAATTTGCATACACAACGCGTTGTTTGCGATTTGACAGGTAAGACATAATAAATGTAAGTAGATAGTCACATATTCCAAATGACAAAAGTTTTGTGATGACACCACGATGCCAGACTCGATCTTAGGCTTTTGAGACATCGCAGAATACAGCACGCACTCCCTTGCCCTCGTCCATCGCCTGACATATGTCGTTGTAAAAACATGTAAGTTGATTTACGGTCGAGTCGCCTTTAATGAAGCCAGATTGGAAAGGGGTAAGAAGATTATTTATCGTTATATAATTATATATCTATTTTGTGTGCAGCGCTCCATTAGTTTACCAAGGCAACTGAGAAGGGAAATAGGGCGGTAGTTGGAGGATTTAGAAGGATCTGATTTTTTGAAGATTGGCGCAACGTTAGCAAGCTTCCAAGAATCAGGGAAATACGAATTGTGCATAAGCTTATGAAAAATGTTGAGAGGGGTATAGAAAGTTCGTGCATGCCTTCTTTTAGAAGCCTAGGACTGACCATGTCTGGGCCACTTGCCTTGCTTGGGTCAAAAAGAGAAAGAGCGTCTTGAACAACTTGGGGCGTAATGGTAATGCTTTTCAAAGATGATTCTCTATGACGATTTATAAATGGAGGATAGTGATCTCGATCGTCGACAGTTGACTGAAAGGAAAAGTAGTTTTCGAGAAGATCAACTTTTTCATCGTCAGTAATTGCCTCGTGATTGTGGTCGTATAATGTTGGTATTGTTTGCGATTGTGTTTTGTTTGTAACTTGTTTAGCTGTTTTTAACCATATTTTAGGAGATGTGTTAGGTTGATAAAATTTCTCAATTAATTTATTTTTATAGTTTTGTTTTGCCTGACGTATATGTTTAGTGACTACATTTCGTGCGTGCTTAAACTTTGACCATGCGTCTGGCGCATTTGACTTTTTAGCTTTTTAATGAAGTTTTTGCATTTTTTTAATAAGAGTTCTAATCAGGTTTGACATCCATGGGATGTCATGAGGTGTGATTATCTTGTTTGGGATATTTTGCGATGCATTTGATAGGATTGTGTCTGTTATCTTCTCGGTAATATCATCTAGGTTGTCGTTGTCGAAGAGACTTTTCCAGTCCGTTGTCCGGCTCTGTAATCATCATAATTTCCTCTGTAGTACACCCATAAACGTCGTTTGGGTGAGCTGTTATGGGCTTATGAAAATGGAGAACTACCACTACTGGACAGTGAAAACGAGTTAAGTTTTGAATGAAAGGGTCTGCAACAAAGCTGGATAGTATGTGATTTGTTTTAACGAAGATTAGATCGATAAGTGAGCTAGAGTGTTCTGTGATGTGAGTTGGTTAGGAGATAAGTTGTTCAGCGTTGTATGATGTCATAAGGTTTATGATTTTATTTGAGGTTTGGCTCAGGACGTTCATATTTAAGTCTCCAGTGATGATGATATTATCGTAAGACAAGGTCAAAGCTTGATCAATGTTATGTTTTAGTAAGGTCCAGTGGTCATTGTTCATGTAGTTCAGTGGAATCATTAGGGTAGGATGTTGTTTGGTTAAGTGGAGGTGATTTAGCTTTACAGAAATCTGTACAGTTGTTGTTGTTTCCAAAGATGTGGTGAACTTAGTTTCGGATGTCTTTTTGTTAACTTGATGGAGGCATGATGTAGATTTTCTTCTTTGGATCTTATCCGCAAAGCACATCTGACAGCACTAACTAATCGAATTCGAACCGCTTTTGTAAGATTGTTCCTACCTTTGTACTGAGGATTAGCCTCCACTAGTTTTTCCAAAATGGAGCGAAGACACTTACAAACATGATAAGAACATTCTAATTTCTGAACATGACTGTCCCAAACTGGAATTTCTTCATGTATTTGGTACTGTTCAATGATATTTTCAGCATGCGAGCATATGTAACAGTACTTGTTTCTTATACAAATTAACAAAATTCTACCAGTTCTTTGTCCAATAATAATTACAACACCACCTAAAATATATAGATTTATTTAACTAGAAAGTTTCAGGTTACCCGGAATTATTATACAAATGAAACATACACTATTCAACATTATTTATCCCTGCTAAATTTTAAAGTCTCATCTGAAAGACTGTTCTTAAATATTAGAGGCCGACCCAGAGGATCAAACCTTCAACCTCGATATCACCAGTCTTGTGCTCTACCGACTGAGTTAAGCGGGTCAGTTGTATGAAACATGTCTAACCAACCAATCAACCAACATTATATATCGAAAATAAAGCACAAAAAATGTTAGGGATAATAGTTATTTCTAGTGTGGTCATTGGGATAATGTATTGTATGACATAGGAATGTTATTTCTAACAAAGGTTAATTCACAGAAACTTATTAGTGAATTGATTTTTACATATATATTACTTGAAAGATCAGATATGGAGAATTTGTTTATATACTTAAATAAAAATTTACTCTCAATTGGCATTAAAAATAAATTATCTATTAACGCATTGAAATAGATTTAGAAATAAAACAACCTATGAAATTATGGCACATACAAACATATGATAGTATTACCTAAAGCATTATATGTGTTCTCTTGCTCCAACCACCATCTGCTACCACTGTTATAGTTGGAACACCTTGGTGGAAACAATTGTTTTCTATGGCTAGCCTTCTTTCCTCAGCTCCTGTAATTTATAACAGTTTTCTCCACATTAAATTCCTGATTTTATGTTATGGACAACAACAAAACCCAGTATTTGACAATGTGATTAAAAAAAAATAATCAAATTTAATTTTTATGTTAAATCAATAATCGAATTAATTTGTACTAGGATAACCTAAATGCTTATGATCTGTGTATGTTGACATGCAGTAATATATATGAATGGCAGCAGATAATTATAAAGACTTTTAGGTATTAAGAATTATAATACTTTCTGTGTCCACAAAATGTCTTACATAAATAATTTCAACTCTTAAAGTACCTCACAAGGTAAAGTTTTGTTTTGCATATTCATCTCCCATTTAAATATCAATTGAAAGTCATACTATAGCTGAATAATTTATGTCATGTGTGGCCCAGTGGTAACGACATCAGACTAACGACCGTATGATAACTAGCTGTCGATTCGTATGTTCCTATCTCACCCGTACCCACCACGCTCAGTACTAGGAGACCAGGAAACGGCCTTGAAAGCGATTAATCTAAGTTGTAAGAACTTGTTCCGAAATCGAGCTAAAATAAATTATCATGCAAAGTAATTTATGGTCTGTATACTATAATCATTTATATATAAATTTTAATTACCTGCTGCTAGTAATTCATCTTGAGGCATTCCCACCAAGCACCGATTTGAGATTCAATTCTCGTGAATGCAGGCTGGGACAAACTTGGCGCATCCATAGTAGTCATCACTTCCTTCAATTTGAAGCACCATTATCAGTGACAATAGATCCCCACACAGCTCGAACATTGATGTTATAATAAGCTGTACTTGTGTAAATGTTCTTCAGCATTGGCCGTGTTTCCAATTTTTAAGTATTTTTTCATCCACAGCAACAAACAGACAGGACAGACGCTAAACCCTGTGTCCTTAGTTCAGAAATATATTGTACCACTGGTTTGTCTTTTATAACAAGTTGTTTAGCTGCCTCACACAAAACAACATGTTTCATTACGTCATTCAAGTGTTCTCTTGACGTCCGAGATTCATTAGTATATTTCAATTTATATTGATGTGACGTATACGACGCAATACAAGCTTCAACGTATCCAATTTCTTGCATCGATACTGAGTGTTTATAACTTGTCATAAACCAGGCAATTTCCTTTTCAAGGATTTTGAACATTCACGTTTTCTTGATAATTCCAATTTCAAAGTAGATACATGGCGACATACATGTACATAACGATTCCGCATTTTCCTCTTACTAGAATGTCTTCCAGCAGCCAGCCCAAAAACGCTTACTAACTGTCCAGTGAACCTTCATTTTCAAGTTTACTGATTAACTCGCAATACAGTACTCAGTGTATAGTCAAAAAATGACACAATGACAAAAAATAAACTATTACCAAAAACACTTTGAATGTTCAATTGAAATATATAAGACTCGGAAAGAAGACTAATTTGCTACCTTAAAACAAATAACGACCATGTACATGTCCTGCTCGAACACCATACACGTTTTTTTCGATAAATTTGTGGGACATAAAAACATTCGGTTTCAAGGAAGTCGACAGAACACTTTTTGAATAAACGATATAGGTATAATATTTGTGGGATCGGAATAATGAATTATACAAATGTCGGGCACAATTACATATAAAACCCAAGTGAACACTCACCTTTCTATAAAAACCTTGTCATCGTTCAAAAATGCATTTGTTATTGTCTTGTCACGTTCACTTGTTCAGCTAGGCGCTATTTGCCGCAAGTATATTCGGAAAATATTTCTTTTGAAATTCGCTCATTTATACATTATTACCGAATCATTTTTTATGCAATAATTATTATTTGTTTATGAGGTAATTTTTAGTTATGTAATCGAATAAATATCATAATTTTTATGTAAGCTATATTTAACAAATTCGTATATGCGGATCAATACAAATTGCTGACCAAGATGGACGACAGATGAAATTGGATCGGAAGGAGACTCAAATGTATCAAGATTCTATTGAATTAGTGTATTTCACGTAAGTGTCATTGTTATTGAGATAATCTGAAAATGATATATGTTCATTAAATATATTTTATGACATCATAACTCCTCTTGATCGCATGCTATGCAAGTGGAAACTTAGACTTTTTCCAAAAACTATTAAAGAGCGACTCATGGGATAGACATGTTTATTTGAAATACGCATAGTGTCGTTGGCGCGCTTTATTGACGCAATTCAATGGTAGTACATGTAGTACGTTTGATATAACTGGCCTATACTGTTGGTGGTTTATTTGGTTCATGTGTGTTTTTTGAATGAATTTGACAATTTGCCATACATTGGAATATGTTTGCTAATAATGACATTATTAAGGGGTGTTGCTGCAGTTTTGCTGATTTTGATTTTCTCTTTATTTTCGGACACACGAGTTTTCGTCCGTTATTTATGTCTCTAAGTTTTCGGACAGTATATTTTACAGCGCTATTTTACCAAATTTCGAACCTGTTTTCGATATCTAATGACACTTCGATCATGGGGTTTTACAACCAGATTAACATCATAAATGATTGCGGGTGCATACCTGAGGGCAATGGACCATTACATTACATTTACAAGGTTATTGGGTAAATAACCTTGTAAACCAGTATTTAACAATGGTTTCGCCCGATAGCATAAGCGTTATGACAATTACCAGGGGTAGTGCCAATTAACAGTTCAATTATCTACCGCAATTGTACTACCCCTTCTCAGTAAAATAACTGTGACAAATACTAAATGTTTCAAATTGTGATGCACCCAATCATACAAGTTTTACGAACAATGGAAGATGTTACACAACAACTATCGGAAATGAACAAACAAAGAATTCATAGTTTGCTTTTTTTATTGCGTTAATTACAGGTTCATACAAGCGTGTATCGGTACATCACATGCTCATTTTTGAACTCGTTGGTCAAAGTACAACCTTGAAGTAACTTTCTGTCAAATAAATTAAGCATTTACAATTATTTAAAATGCAGTGCAAACATGTATAACTGTAATTTATACTATACGGCATGGTATTTTACAAGCGCGTGCTATTACCTGTAGTCGTTGATACAATTGACGCTATTTTCGGACACTTCCATTTTCGACTCTAAGTTTTCGGACACTTGTATTTTGTTAATATTTTTCGTATCTAAGTTTTCGGACACGAAAAAAATAAATATTTTTAATTAAGTGTCCGAAAACATAGAGTAATTACGGTAGGCAAAACCCAAGTACCGGTACATAGATTGTAAGAAATATGCATAAACATTAGAAATTGTTTACAATCTTAACTGGGATCACAACAGCTTACCAAAAGACATTAATAAAAAAACAATATTTAATCACAAACATAATACCATACAGTATCAAACTCGACCTTAATCATTAATAACTTACATGTACTTGTTCACAGATTTCGGCTTGTTTTGAAGTTTGTGATTAAATGCTTTAAATTGATAAATTTAAACGACATGACTAAAAAGCTCCAGTATAAAACAAGAATGAAATTAAAGAAATAAATAAAAATGTAAATCCCACTTGGGATCGAACCACTGACAATTGAATTATGCGCCAACTCGGTCATTTCTGATGATACTGATAACAAAAATATTGAGTTGTGATAATAGCATCGTCGGTGTTGCTATAAATATATTATCAGTTAAATAAACTGCCGCAACACCCCTTAATACGATTTGTGAGTGTTGTTTTTTGAAAATGTATGCATATATCGAAAACATATTTAATTATTGAAACCATATGTCAATTTCAATAATTTATTTTGGGTATTACTGATCATTTTTATATTTTTCATTTTCTCTCGGACGGACGTTTCTTGTTAGATTTATTTTTTAGCCGTTACATAAACAATCAAGCTATGTAATATTTATCATTTACAGCCATTATTGCTGCTTCTTCCTGTATTTGTGCGATGATGATCTGAAACTTTATGATGCTATATTCTTAAATCTTTTTCTAATAAAAAGGGATGTAGTTGACACTTGTTCGTAGTTTCATTTCATCGTTCCTCAAAAAGTTGCAACTCTGTTGCTCTGGTCTCTTTCCTACTATTGAGTAATTAAATGGTAATTAAATTGAATGCGTTTAAATTCCATTTTATTATTGTTTCATTTGAGTTGCAATGCTATGATGAGTGATAAGTTAGTTCCTTTTTCCTAGTTCCTTATTCCTTATTCGAATAAGGAATAAGGAACTGTTCCTTATTCCTTATTCACGCGTAACATATTTGTTATAGGGTTTTAAAGAACAATAATGCAAACATTTATGAAGTAAATAAAAACAAAATAACTCGAATACATTTACTTTATGTATTACGTTACATATTCATATTTCTTCTTCGCGCTTGCATAGGATTTCTTGTTTAAACCGAACCGATTTTCTCATTCGAATACTAACTTCACATCAACACAACCTAAAGCATATACTATTATTTTATATGAATGTTATTAAAAAAATCAAACTTGTACATTTAAACATGTTTGTTTTTATTTATTATCTAGTTACTTATTCGAGACTGAATAAGGAAAAAGGAACCAAATCCTTATTCCTTATTCAAGCCAAATAAGGAACTGGCTTTTTTATTTAAACATCAATGAAATTGGTCACAAATTAACCACATATTAATGAACATATTATTTATATATTGGTTGTATAAGTAAGATTCTAATTGCAATACATTTCTACTGAGTTTTAAGTGATGACAATCCAGTTCCTTGTTCAGTGTGAAAAAGGAAGAAGGAACTGGTTCCTTATTCCTTATTCAAATCGAATAAGGAACTGGACTTTTCTTTCTATAAATTATCAGTCAAAATGCACCATCGAGACGAATAACTCAACGAAAAGTATTGTAAATGTATGTCGGGTGTAACAAATATTAATTGCAGTACATTTCTACTTTGTTTTATTTAATAATAATAACATAGTTCCTTATTCGGTTTGAACTGGTTCCTTATTCCTTATTCAAATCGAATAAGGAACTGGAATTTTCATACTAAACAAAATATTAAAATTAACAAAAGGGACCAAAAAATCAATACAAATCATTGTAAATGTAGGTTGGATATCAAAAATGTATATCAAATATCAAACGACATTAATTGCAGCACATCTCCATTAAGTTTCATTTAATGATAACATAGTTCCTTATTCGGATTGAACAAGGAATAAGGAACTGGTTCCTTATTCCTTATTCAAATCGAATAAGGAACTGGCATTTTCCTACTAAACAAACTATTAAAATGAACCAAAGAGACAAATAACTCTATGAAAATCATTGTTAATGTAGGTTGGGTATTAAACAGATTATTTTCAGTACATCTCTAATAAGTTTCATTTAATTACAACATAGTTTCTTATTCGTATTGAAAAGGGAATAATGAACTGGTTGACGCATTGAAATCGCTTTGCATCCTTAAACATATCCCCTTGTAACTATTTAAGTATAAGCACGGAATGGGATAGCTCAATCATGACTGATATTCAGCTATCGGAAAGTCTTCTCTAGAAGTTAGGGTCAGAAAAAACTTCAAGAATTGTGTCAGACATATAAATTTAAAAAAATCATACATTAAAAAAAGCCAATAATAACGAATTTATAGCTGTGCTATTCTAGAATGATCCGAATTTTAATAATCGAAAATATGGCCTCGGAATAAGGAATTGGCTTAAAGTTAGTCCCTCATTCGGAAGCCTGTATTTCGGACAATCACTTCCGGATATGTTATATTTAAGATGTAGTGTGGGTTATTTCAGCATGAGTATGATATATGGACGTATTCTGTCACATTTCTTCTTATATTCCATGTCACTATACACGCTGAAAACAAGTATTAAAAAGAGAATAATTAGAAAATGGCATTGCCTTGCTCAAACATAAATTAAAACTAACCAAACAATATAAAATGTCGATGAAAATCATGGTTTATGTAGTTTCGAAGTTAAAAATATGTAGTGCAATATATTTCTACCTAGTATTATTAAATAATAACACAGTTTCTTAATCAGTGCGAATAAGGAATAAGGAACTGTGTCCTTATTACTTATTCAAATCGAATAAGGAACTGGCTTTTTTCATACTTAACAAACTATTAAAATGAAACAAAGAGACCAATAAATCGATAAAAACCATTGTAAATTTAGGTTGGGTATAAAAAACATTAATTGCAGTACATCTCTACTATGTTTCATTTAATGATAAACTTGTTCCTTATTCGGATTGAAAAAGGAATAAGGAACTGTTTCCTTATTCCTTATTCAAATCGAACAAGGAACTGCCATTTTATACTTAACAAATAAAATAATATGAATAAAGAGACGCATAAATCAAGGAAAATAACTGTATATGTAGGTTGGGAATAAAAAATAGTTATTTATTACATTACATTTCTTTTTAGTATTTTTGTGTAATGATAACCTAGTGCCGTTTTCGCGGCTGAATAAGGAAAGCGTAAACAGTTGCAATATCTAAAGACATCACTTATAACCACCGAGAACAGTGCCATTGTTTCGGTTCTCACGACTTTTAATCGTGAGCCAATGTTGAATGTGGCCGAATGTAACATAGGCATCCCAGAGCGAGGAAACGTGCTTTCGGAGATAGAAAATCTATTGAAATAAAACCACCCAATTACAGCTATGTAAGTTTTGGTATTTTATTGAAAAAAAAACCAGCAACAACGAAATACAGAGGAATTTCGATGAAAATTTCCAGTCTAATAGAGGCACCGTGGCCGCTGATTGCGGTTCAGTCTCGCTTTATTGTGACATCAGTGACGTCACACTGATGACAACTCTGTCCGGAACATTGACATTCGTCTTGTGCCGAGGTTGAAAGTCGCCAATTGTACCGTCGGTCTGCATGAGCGAGAAAACGCGCATTCGCACTTAAAATATATCAGAAGAAAACACACGTTTACAGCTAGGATACGCGCCTTTTCGTTTCAATTATAAAACAAGATAAGTATTGATGCAAAGCATCAAAGGGCGTCGGGAATTTCAGTGTAAAAGGCACTCAATGAAGTTACATGGAACGATTTTTTTCTACTGTAAATATTAATATATTGGCCGATTATTTTAAACAAAATAGAAAAGATACTGATATAACCATTATCTATAATTTTTTGTTATAACCCCAAAATAACCATTATTTATGATGTTGTGTTATAACCCCCAAATAACCATTATCTATGACTTTGTGTTGTAACCCCCAAATATTTCATAGTTCATTTTATTTACATTGGTTTCCTTTTCTTACTGGCATCCGTGTGCAGTTTTCATTAATGAAACAGAACTGTGCAGGTTTTAAAAAATCTGCTTCATCTTGTAAGCGTAATTTCATTTTTTTTCTCAACTTCAAGGGGAGATGATTCTGAACTTATTCTTACGTTGCTCATTTACGATAGGGGTTGAGTACTCATTGATATGAAAACACTGTACAAGTTTGAAAACAAATTGAATGAAAACTGTAAAATGCATAAAGAAGCTGTATTTCACAATAATTTGAAATTCAGTAAAAGATCATAATAGATTTATTGCTCCGATATTCATCATTTTCAATAGGGTTCGAGTAATACTGATATAAAAACACTTAACAATTTTGGAAAGATTCAGACGAAAGTTGTGAAATCTTTAAAACATGTGGAAATTGTTTATTTTGTCAAATTTAATAGAAAAAGATTCTGGACTTATTGTCCCGATGTTTCTCATTTTGAATGAGTTAACACTGCTCATTGATATGAAGACACTGTAGGTTTGGAAAGAATCTGATAAAAAATGTTGACATAATCACCTAACCAAGCAGTTTTTCACTTTTATTTTTAAATTCAAAGAGACATAATTCTGGACTTATGGTCCGATATTGCTCATTAAGAGAGTTTGGGTTGGGTCCTCATTGATAAAAAAAACCTGTGCAAGTTTGGGAACAATCGGATGAAAATTTTGGACTTCGAACAACGATTTCAAAATTTCTCAAATTCTAAGGAAGATAACTATGGACGTAATGGTCGGATAATGCTAAAGGGCCCATACCACCTGGATAGTAATATACGTGTCGCGCTTCGCGCTCTATATGTGGTTCTTAAAAAACTCCGAGGAGTGCTTGACTCTAGGGAAACGGGTTGCTGGGACACATCTCCTCCTTGATAAGCGGCTGCTTCCTTTATCGCAACTCATTGTCACAATCAACAATACGTGTCGCGCTTCGCGCTCTATATGTGGTAGGGATAGTACTTAGGGCCTATGATAGACAACCATAAAAATACATGGATAATAGATGTGTTGTTTGCATTTATTTGTTAATATAAAAACACGTGTATTTTTTATAAGATATTTAAGTGATGTAAGAAATTTTCATTAACGTTGTCACCACGCGGCATCCATTAATTTTAATAAAAATGTCCAATTGTAGTAAAATGGATTTTAAAATGTCTACATAAAATAAAGCTATATTATATTTATTAACATGACTGAACAAAATTGTCAGCCGCCGAACTGTTCCGTTCGTGCCGGAACCCGGGATTGAACCGGGGGCCATTAGATGATTGTTGCGTAAACAACTTCAGTCTAACGCTCTCCCCACTGAGCTAAGGCCATAGCCCACAAGACTGTATGGGACAACTGTGATTGGAAAAGAGAGAGAGGGGGAGGGAGGGAGGGAGGTAGGGAGGGAGAAAGAGAGAGAGAGAGGGAGGGAGCAAGAACATGAACAAGAGGCTAAAATGTGAAAGAGAGAGAGAGAGAGGGAGGGAAGTTCTAGATCTAGTGACATGATTTAATGATGTATAAAAAAAATCCTCCCTTTCCTTCTTACTTTCTGTCTGACTGCTGTTGATGACGCAAAATTAAAGACGCAAGACATCCATGGCACCAAAGACTTACAAAATATTTCAATTTGTTTTCAATCCAGCCATCTAAAGTGTTCCTATCATGTGCTTCCATCCAGATGAATGTTAGTGGTCCTTCCAAAGGTCATCCTTTGTTTTCCATAAAAATAATCCTTCCTTTGAAGTATTTCCTATGTAATTGATCAATCCTTCTCATCCTTCTTTGTAATGCATTACTTACAAATCAATTATTTGATAATCGTTCACTAAACTCAAGGTTGTTGGTATTCATTAGAATAGCACATTTATACAATTCTGAGGAAAAAATACATGTTGTTTTGATTAAAATTCAGAAAGTTATATGAAATACTCAGCACCCCTTACTAGAGCTATCTCCTTTGTTTGATAGACAGCTTTTCCATTCTTTCATGTTGATGTAAGAGATAAACCACATTTCTCCAGTTAAAGCTACCAACAATTGAAATAAATCAGTACCCTATAACCAAAAAATATGTGGCTTTCCCTCATTCCTTTCTGTCCATAAATATCCAAGAAATACATTGCTTTCGGAAATTTCCAAACATCCTTTACTTCCAAAATGTTAATTCTTTTTTCCTTCATGATTTTCAGAAACTGTTGATATTTATTATATTAATCATCAACATAAATGAATGTAAAAATAATAGAACTTTATGCAATTTATCTTGTCCATAATGTGTATATGATATATAGAATAGCAAGTATATATGATTATTTAATCAAATATCATTAGAATATTATACATAGATATGGATTGAAATAATTAGAGTCATTAAATAAGTTTACCCTATTTAATTTATGATAATAAGTTAAGGTAGATTATAATTACATATGATGATGATTGTTTTATTGTAAAATATCAATTTATTAAATATATAAAGCACACATTTAACATAAGATTAAGATACAATATGTAAGTGTTTAACGTCATTTCATTTTTGGCGAATTTTTACATTTTTTGGCGCCATTTTATATAACGCCATTTATGACGTCATCATGTACAACGTCATTTGACGTTTAAAAACATTTTTCTTTGTTATTTAAATTGTGCAGTCAAAAGACGTAAAAATGTAGTTAACATATAATTTCCAATGTTTTGATAAAGGCATTATGCCGAAACGTCAATTAAAGGAGTATAATCAGAGAGTTATAATTTTTTAATATCCCTTCGGATAATTCAACTGAGCTTATAGGTTTTGAAATTAAACATTAAACATGTGCAAGTATGAAGTTTTAAACAAGCCGTGGTCCCAGCAGTGGAAGCGTGACCTCACTTTAATGCATTGCATTCTAATCCGCAAGGTATCAGGGTCAGTTCGCGGCCAGTAAAATAATCGTTCTATAATAAAGACGCTATCACGTGAACTAGGTGAACTGGAATTTTCTTTAGACCAGAAATATGTTAAATGAAGATATTCGGCGATATAATTATGGTATGTCAATAATAGATTCTTAATGTTTTTTCAACAATACAATGATAAATGTTATTTTTGATTAATTTAACAACAATTATTCCACCATATTGACTAATGTATTAAGCATGAGCGCGATGACTCTCGATACTGTCAATAATCGAATCAAATAGCAATGCACGACAAACCATTAAAACAGGTTTGTTCAAAGAACGCGCTTATAAATATTAAAAATATGTACGGATACTTCCCGTGTGGCTGGTTGACTTAAATGTTTTAATTTCACTTCCATTCTTCCTTTGGGTTCCTGTTTTGTATCTATAGATTTATGACCAGCAATATGTAATAATGTAAAATAAGCCGCGAAAACTCAGCGTAATATCCAGTACTGAGTGTGATGCAGCTGAGAACTGCACAGAAAAAGACATTCGCTATCTTTGATCTCATCTATCTGTATACACTGTCTAACTCCCCTTTCGGGTATTGTCGACAGGTCTCATTCAAGTTTACCTTTCACCAACTCCAACCACAATCAACGCCGTATATCTTTTTTAAAGATATTTCTTGTCCATTTTACTTATTCAAATTAGTTAGGTTTTATTAGGCAAAATCAGAAGGTTTGAAGCAATATGATATTTAATTGCTTACGAGCCCTGTTTTATTTAATTCTCAGAATTCATTTATCAAAACTTTGATGTGTGACAAATTAGCAGTTAACACTTGTTTGAGTGAGTAGTTTATCTGATTTTTAAAGTAGTCAAACATTTGTTTTCTTGTCAGAAAGGTGCATTTAGGATTATATTATGTCTAGTTTGGTCAAGGTCAGTCTTAAAAATAATAAGAAAAATCTTTAAAAAAGATATTCGGTGTATGTCCTGACTTTGAAATAAAGGTGGAAAATTTACGTTTCGATATATAAAAATAATAAAGTTATAAAAAAGTTTAAGTATTGTTGTGTTCTTCTTTTACTCAATAGTCATATATCCACCGCATGAAATGTTTCTTCTGAAGTGCATGTATATTAAATCACATAATAGTGTTTGTAGACACAAAATTTACGTGAGCACTTGCACAGGTGCTTCGCTTTCTGCTATAAAAAAGTATGCAAGGTTTCATGTTATCTCCAGAGTGTCCTTCTCAGTATGCATACCCTGACAAGACTGTGCGAATGCGTAGGCTGGGCTGGAGCTACGCAGGCAGCATATTGCATAAGACCCATTTTCCATGACGAGGGGTCTTTTAAAATCCTATTGCATCTTGTAAATGGAAAATACTTTCCAATAGAAAATTGAAGTCACACTTTTTTATTTATAGCAAACTGGCAATTGTAAGTAGCCTATTCTGGGTACTTAGGTAAGATTTTCAGACAGACTGACAGACTAGATAATTCAACGATTTCCTTTCTATCATGGACATTATACTATTTTTAGTAGTTTTGTTTCACGATACAATACAAATTGCATTTCCAGTAAGTTTTCATTCATTTCCTGATGTGTGTCATGTTTCGTATGAACATTGATAGAGTAGTCCGCATTTCCCTACACTGTTGAGTGTAACATCCTATCTGCAAAGACACGGTGATTTTTCCAATGTTTGGCAGGATTATGCTCAAATCAGCCTATGGAATGAATGGAGTGTATTCAGTCCGGTCTGCTGGAATTATGTAAAGGTCATTTAAGCATACATGCCAGAAATTTTCAGGTCCCAATTGGGACATCCATTAAAAATTATTGGGACATTTGACCAAAAAGCGGGACACCTAAAACGATTAATCATACCACCTTTACTGTAGGCATTAATCCATTTATTACTTATTATTTCTGGCAAATATTGACAATAAATGTGTGTAAGAGTTTCATGTACACAGACGTTCTCTATTTTCCGGAAGTAAACAGACATGTGCGCTATGCGGATGAATCCATAACGTGAAATTGGGGCATGCTTCTATTTGAGTTCGATTTGGGACAGAGGCATGAGTAATCGTTCAACGCGATGTGCTCGCATGGAGCACTGTTTTTATTCAACCAATCATCAATTAACTCTAGATTTAGATTGATGCAATATGTACAAATTATTTTCTGAAAATTGGTCAAAAATGAAAGTAAATTTATGTGAAACATCAATGTGTATTGTTTAGGGCTCAATTTTTTTTATATACAAAACTGGTGTTTTGACAGGTTTTTAAGCCTCAGGTGGTATAATACACAGAATACCGAGTAATAGTATCTTTGGACTTGATTTTGGCCATGAAATACAAAAGCAGTCTCACTCTGCTTTTAATTCAGTACGATGCATCTCTTGCTAGCAATTAGCGACCCCTATCATAAAAAACACCATGGCGTGAATGCCCGATAAAATCAGTAATTTGCCGATAAATCGCTGATAAGGTGTCAAAAACAACACTGGATCACTCGACTAGTAGATATGGTTTGTAAATAAGGGGCAATAAAGGGAATAGCAATGGTAATTTAAGCCAGACGGAGCTTGAATAGCGAATTTCAGTGTGCTCTTATAGAACGTATGTCGTTTTTACGAATGTTGGGACAAATTGTGTCACATCGGGACAAACACCCCAAAAGCAGGACTGTCCCGCCAAGATCATTTAAGATGAAAAGCTGGGTTAAACGGCTTCCCCTAAAAAGAGAACAATGGTTTTCACTCAATTATTGAGTGTGGATGAAGGTATTGCACTTAATTTGAGTGTATAGGTAGCTAACATTCAATGTGAACTCTCTAGAAGCCCCATCATTCTGCCTAATTTTTAGCTTGGCTGTTTTCGTCGTGTCTGTTGTGTATTGCGCTGTCTGCGTTGTGCTAAAACCTTGACATTTTGTCAAGGTTTTGAACATTGGCTCTAAAATCAAAGTGCTTCAACCTACAACTTTGAAACTTCATTATGTAGCTGCACCATGATTAGTTCAACATGCCACACCTATTTTTGGATCACTAGGTCAAAGGTCAAGGTCACTGTGACTTCTAAAAAAAAAAAAATCTGACAAGCTTTAATTTATTAAAAACTGCATTTAATTTATTAAAAACTGCTCCCGCAGCCATGCGTGGCACCTGTTATTCGGTGCTCTTGTGATGTTATTGTGTAGAACATTTGTCAAAACAATCTCTAGACGGGTCAGCGTTGTTTGTATCTGTGAATAATGGTGAATTTATAAAACAGATAATACTGTATAAAACTGTGCAGAACTGGCTCATACAACATGTACTTGCATTAATAACTGATTATACAAAAATATAAACAATGAAACACAATGCATATAAAAAGTTCATATATGAGACATTTACTGTTCTTTTGTTGTTGAATTTAATCCCTTCAAGGTCGATTGTCGCCACCTTAACCTTCAATCAGCATGACTTCAAATGACTTCATAAGAATTATGGTGCATTTTTAAGCCCACCTGAGCACATAATGCTCATAAGGTTTTTAGGATATCCTGCTATGGACTTCTCCACCTGAACTGCTGGACAGATTTTAATGCATATCACAGAGACTATCATTTGGTGACACTCTACCAGAATTGTTCAAATCGTACCTGTCAATTCGATTTGTAGATTACCTGATCTAAGAATAGTATTAAAAAAAGATAACTTTTAAAATCTGCTCTGAAACCAACAAGGGCCAGGGTATTAATATTTGTCTTTTAATATGGTCTTGTGCTCCTCTACTGAAAATTACTAGTACAAATTCAAATCTTGGTCTCATGGGGTCAAAACAGGGCCATAAGGTCAAATCTTAGAAAAACATTGTTTTTAAAACAGAAGCCAAATTTATGACTTGGTCCTGATGAAATTTGTTTGGAATGTTTATTTTTACCATATGTAGGCCAAGTTCAGATTTAGCGTTATCAACCATGCCAGCAGAAGTAATGTTAGAAAATACTTATAATCATACATGCCATAATTTTTCAGGTCCAAATCGGAACTTTCCATAAAAAATTGTCAGGACATTTGACCAAAAAGCGGGACACCTAAAACGATCAATCATTCCAGTCAGTAGTCAATATATATTACTTACAAAAACTCTAAATTTCTGACCAATATTAACAATGAATGTGTGTTCAGAATTTCGTGAACGCATACGTTCTCCATTTTCCGGAAGTAAACACACTCCATTAACTGAAATATGGGGTGTCCCCATTTGCCTCGATTTGACATCCAATTGGTGCAGGGATATCCCCTTGAACATATGTAAATCATGTGACACGATGTGAGTGCATCGAGCCCTATTCTTATTCAACCAATCGTAAATTAACTCTAAATTTAGATTGATGCAATATGTACAAACTATTTTCTGAAAATCCGTCGAAAACGAAAGGTAATTTGTGAGAAACATCAATGTGTATTGGTCAGCATTCAATTTGTTTGATGTACAAAATCGGTGTTTTGACAGGTTTCATAACTTTAGGTTGTATAATACACAGGATAATAGTATTGTTGGACTTAATTGGGCCATGAAATACAAACGCTGGTGGCGTTTATTTCTGTACATTACATCTTTTGATAGCAATAAGCGACCCATATCATAAAAACACCTTGGCGTGAATGCTGATTAAATAAATAAGTTGCCGATAAATCGCTGATAAGGTGTCAAAAACAACACTGGTGCACTTGAGTAGTAGAAGTGGGTTGTAAATTGGGGGTAATAAAAGGGATTAGCGATGGTAAGTTTTACCCAGAAAGAGCTTGAAAAGCGAATTTTATTGGGAACTTATAGACCTTACATCGTTTTTAACGAATGTCGGGACAAATCGTTTCATATCGGGATGCCGGGACACAGAGCCTAAAAACAGGTCTGTCCCGCCGAGATCGGGACGTCTGGCATGTATGCTTATAATCACTCTTAAAGCTTAGATCAATAGCCAGCCATATTGCATGATGCTCTTCTGAATTATTATCCCCGCGAACATTTTGGAAGAGGATATAGTAATAGTCTCAGTTCATCTGTCCGTCCGAAACTTTGTCCAGAGCATAACTCCAAATCTATTCAATGGATTTACTTAAAACTTAGAATATAAACAGATGGCAACTAGGAGAAGTGCAGTGACCAAGAACCATAAGTCTTATCTACCTTGGTTTTTGATTTATCGCCCTTTATTTAATTTCAAAGTAAATTTTTGTCCGGAGCATAACTCTAAATCTACTGAAGGGATTTACTTGAAACTAGAAATATAAACAAATGGCAACTAGGAGAACTGTAGTAAACATGAACCATAACTCTATCGGCCGTAGTTTTTTAATTATCTCCCTTTATTGTATTTCATAGTTAATTTGTATCTGTTTTGTCAGGAGAATGACTCTAAATCTACTGAAGGCATTAACTCTTAATCTGCTTAAGGGATTAACTTAAAACTTCAAATATAAACAGATGACAACTAGGAAGAGTGCAGTGACCAAATACCATAACTCTATCTACCTTAGTTTTTAGCTCTACTGGCCAATTTAGGCCTGAAGAGCTTATGTCATTGTGGTTTCCTTCGTCCGTCCGTGCGTGCGTGCGTTCGTTAGACTTTTTCTTTATTACGCGATAAAGTCCACAGTTTTCATCTGATTCTTTTTAATTTTGTTCAGTGTCTTTATATTAATGAGGACTCGAACCCTATTAAAAATGGGTTACATCAGAGTAAAAAGTCCAGAATTATCTCCCCTTGAATTTTAGAAAATTGTGAAATAAGGCTTGTTTACGCAATAAAGTACACAGTTTTCATCCAATCATTTCCCAACATGCACAGTGTCTTTATCTGAATGATGAGTCAAACCATATTGAAAATGAGCAATATCCGAGTTATAAGTCCAGAATTATCTCCCCTTGAATTTGAGAAAAAAATGAAAATCTTTAACATTTTGCCATAACATTTGCAATAATGACGATAGCAACTTCATATTTGGCATGCATGTATCTCATGGAGCTGCACATTTTGAATGGTGAAAGGTCAAGGTCATCCTTCAAGGTCAAAGGTAAAAACAAAGCAAAATTCAAAGCTGCGCAGAAGGGGACATAGTGTTTCCGACAAACACATTTCTTGTCTGTTTACGTATAAAGTTCTATCCTTTTGAAACTTCAACGGATGTTTTATACCATCAAGGGCCAGAACCCCATTGAGAGTGAAGAAAATTTGTCCAACTTATTGTTGAAAAGAATCCATTGAAGTTTAAATTTCTTCTTCTTGTTTATGCAATAAATTTCCCATTTTGGGTCTGTTAATTTAAAACTTACTCAGATTGTTCATACTATCAAGGGCTTGAGCCCTATTGATTCCAGCCAGTAGAGCGATTCAGGCCCTCATGGGCCTTTTGTTTAATTATCTCAAGAACAGTAACTGTTAAAAGTCTTCTTTTTTAATTACCTCCCTTTCTTTCATTTCGATATATTTTATTCTCTACAGCATAACTCCAACACTATGTAACTAATTGATCCTTGAAATATAAATAGATGACACAGGTGCCATGTTTTACAAAAATTATTCTACTCTCTAAAACAAATGTTATCATACAAGCAAACACATTTCGGCGGGGATGGCCATGTTAACATGGCTCTTGTTGCATTTTAATTGATAGAAAAAGCCAGATACAGTGTAATGTAATAGTTAAAATCAGATCATCCTGATAATTATTGGATATGTTTGTGTGCATACAATTTCCACTAGGTTTACTTACCAGCCACATTACATGAAGCACTCCAGAATTATGGATCTCAAATTATCCAAAAGTTGCCAACATATTGTTGTCTATGGAACGGTATTTAGGTAAATATTACATCTTTCTTTATGACTGTGTCATGATTATTGATGGAACTTTCATTTTGTATGTAGACACCTTTTCATGCTTGATGACACATCTTGCCTGATGACCAATGTCTATTTACATTCTGCTTAATGGTATCATTCATGTGTACATATGCAACATTCTTGTTCGTAAATTGCATGCTGGGTATGTGTATGTTGGTTTGTGCAGAGAGACTTTGCAATAGGCGCAGTGCATAATGGAATCAAACATTGATGTGTTAAATAAATTAACGCGATGGCAAGATGTGAGTTTCACCCAAGCACAAAGCAACATACAGTCATGCATGACACAATGATGTCAATTGACAGTTGTTCCGAAATGCTACGGATGACTACGGAAATTTACGGCGTTTAACGGAAAGTCCGTCCGCCCACATTTGTTCGTAAACACTCTAGAGGCCACATTTATTATCCGATTTTCATGAAACTTGGTCAGAAGCTTTGTCCCAATGAAATCTCGGTTGAGTTTGAAACTGGGTCGTGCCGGGTCCAAATCAGGTCACTAGGTCAAAAAAAAGAAACAATTGTAAACCCTGTAGAAGTCAAGTTTCATGCCCAATCTTCATGTAACTTTGTCAATATGTTTGTCTTAATGATATGTTGGTTGAGTTCAAAAGTGGTTCCGGTCCATTGAAAAACATGGCCACCAGTGGGCGGGGCAGTTTTCCTCATTTGGCTATAGAGAAACCTTGTAAACGCTCTAGAAGTCACAATTTTTGCCCAATCATCATGAAAGTTGGTCAAAACATTGGTTTAATTGATATCTCGGACGAGTTCGAAAATAATCCAGATTGGTGAAAAAACATGGCCGCCAGTGGGCGGGACATTTTTCTCTATATGAATATAGTGAAAACATGTGAACACTCTAGAAGTCACATTTTTGGTCCAATTTGGTCAGAACTTTTGTTTTCTAGATATGTGAGTTAAGTTTAAAAATGGTTCCGGTCCGTTGAAAAACATGGTTGCTAGGGGGAAGGGGCAGTTTTTCTTATATTTATATAGTAAAAAAGGCTTGTAAACAATCAATTAAGGTCATGTAACATGGGAGACAACTCATCTAAATATTGCATTTAAGTTTAACAGTAGTTACTCCCCTTTGACTATTTATGTTTTTATAATAATACAGTGTAGTTGTGTATATCATTTATGTGTTAATTGTTATTCGAGGTTCGATGTTTTTTTAGGTCACCTGATTGCTCAGGTGAGCTTTTGTGACCGGTCTTTGTCCGTCGTCCGTCCGTCCATTCGTCCGTTAACATTCGTTCGTAAACACTAGAGGGCACATTTCTTTTCCGATCTTCATAAAACTTGGTCAGAAGCTTTGTGCCAATGATATCTCGGTCGAGTTTGAAACAGGGTCATGCCGGGTCAAAAACTAGGTCACTACGTCCAAAAATTGAAAAACCTTGTAAACACTGTAGAAGTCACATTTCATGCCCAATCTTCATGAAACTTTGTCAAAATGTTTGTCTTAATGATACGTTGGTTGAGTTCAAAAGTGCTTCTGGTCCGTTGAAAAACATGGCCGCCAGTGGGCGGGGCACTTTTCCTTATTGGGCTATAGAGATACTTTGTAAACACTCTAGAGGCCACTTTTTTTGTCCGATTTCCATGAAACTTGGTCAGAAGATTTGGCCCAATGATATCTCAATGGAGTTGGAAACTGGGTCATGCTGGGTCAAATACAAGGTCACTAGGTCAAAACAAGAAAAACCTCGTAAACACTGTAGAAGTCACATTTCATGCCCAATCTTCATGTAACTTTGTCAAAATGTTTGTCTTAATGATATGTTGGTTGAGTTCAAAAGTGGTTCTGGTCCGTTGAAAAAAATGGCCGCCAGTGGGCGGGGCAGTTTTCCTTATTTGGCTATAGAGAAATCTTGTAAACACACTAGAAGTCACAATTTTTGCCCAATCATCATGAAAGTTGGACAAAACATTGGTTTTATTGATATCTTGGACGAGTTCGAAAATGGTCCAGATCGGTGAAAAACATGGCCGCCAGTGGGCGGCGCACTTTTCACTATATGTATATAGTGAAAACATGTGAACACTCTAGAAGTCACATTTTTGGCCCAATTTCATGAAATTTGGTCAGAAGATTTGTTTCCTTAATACGAGAGTTGAGTTAAAAAATGGTTCCGGTCAGTTTAATAACCTGGCTGCCTGGGAGGGGGGCAGTTTTCTTATATTTATATAGTAAAAAAAGCTTGTGAACACTCTATAAGTCACATTTTTTGCCCAATCATCATGAAACTTGGTGAAATGATTGGTTTTATATATATCTCAGATGAGTTCGCAAATGGTCCCGATCGGTAAAAAAACATGGCCGCCGGGGAGGGGGGGGGGGCAGTTTTCCTTATGTGACTAGAGAGAAACCTTGAGCTCGAACACTATAGAAGTCTCATTTTTTGCCTAATCATCGTGAAACTTAGTCAATACATTGGTTTTATTGATTTCTCGGACAAGTTGGAAAATGGTTCAGATCGTTGAAACACACTTTTTAGCTCACCTGATTGCTCAGGTGAGGTTTTAAAATTGGTCTTTTTCCGCCTTCCGTTCGTCCACATTTGGTTTGTTAACACTCTAGCATTCACACTTCTCAAGCATTCTTTATGAAAATTGCTGAAAGATCTCAGTCAAGTTTGATAATGAGCAAAATCACATAATTAATGCCATAAGTATTGCCCTTAGATGGTCCAAATTTTCATTATATTATAAAAAATCCTTGTAAACACTCTAGATATCGCAATTTTGTTTCAGATTTTATGAATCTTGGTCAAAATATTAATTTTTGTAAGCAAAGTTTGATGTTTGGTAAGGGGGGTCAACTCAAAATATAGGTCACCAGGTAAAATCTTACAAAAACAAAAACACTCCATACGCCAGAGTTTTGGTTCAATAATGATGAAACTTGACCAGGATGTTTGTCTGGACAATATCTAGGTCAAGTTTGACGTTTGGTAAAGATTAAATGAACCGACTCCTCTCTGGTGAGCGAACTAGGGCCATCTTGGCCCTCTTGATTTTTGTTCATGACGAACCATAAATTCTGTACAGTCATTTACCTTCAATAACCAAAGAAACTCTATGGATATATTTCAATATATGCTACTAATACATGTATGCAGAGCTCCAGAAAAGACGCTTAAAGTCATAAAAAATTAATTAAATTTAGTAAAAAAGTAGACTTAAATTCTGTGCGTACGGTTACACATTGAAAAAATAAAATAAGAATTCAAAATTTGTGATCATGCATAAAACTAGATATCAATGCATATAATGTAAACATTTCATCAATGAGTTCTCACTTGTCTAGGCCCTCATTAAAATTATGAAATAACAGCACTTTAATGTTATTATGAATTACAGACCATCTTTAAAACAGTCGAAAAGCCAAATGTTTCCATTATCTGGTCTTTTTTTCGCAAAAAGTCTGCCGTAACCCGGCAATTGTCATGAGCTCTTCTTAGACTATAAACCTAAATGCTAATGTGCCAAAAATTATACTTACCGGTAAAAAGGAATTAATAATACACTTTAAGGCTGAATTTTTAAATAGAGTGTAAACCAAGATTTTTCTGAAAAAGTTTTCTGGAACTCTGCGTGTATGTTGAGAGGAAATCCATTACATAATTTCAAATTTACTACACTTATATTGCACCACGTAAAATGCTATAAAACTATAATATTGAAGTGCACATATAAACTTTATTATAGATGGGTAGGTATTTCATGTCAATCTCTTTCACATATGAAAGAGCTGTTGGTCATTTGGAAATCATGCTATGCTGCTTAAAGTACATATAGATGCATGACTTAATTTAGATTAAGCAAAATAAAACCCTAGGTATTTTCCAAGATTCATAAGAGTCAAGTATATACAAGAAGTAAGAGCGTAATCGTGCTCATATAAAATGGAACCTCTTATTGCTTTCTTTCGAAATATTTTCATGTCTCCGAACTAATATGCAATATGCCCGATGTTTTTTTTATATGCCGATTATATCTCCATTTTAGATCCATAATTAATGAACGCCTCAATATTTTCAAAAAATAACACCGGATTGATGTTCACCGACATTTTTTCATACAGATTTGATATTGATATAATAGAGCTGAACAAAAAAATACATTAAGCCCTGTTTTCCCAGCACACGCGCTGGACAAACAGCTTAAAAAAACGCTATGCCAATTGACCTTTCGACAGCCGATTGATTGACAGGCTTATTAACCAATCAGATTACAGCATAGATTAGGCCCGTTACTATCCGCCATTTTGTCCGTCAAACTCGCCGTTGTCCGACACATAAGCTTATACGTAATTCTGTGTTTTAAACAAAGAAAATGGTTGAAAGGTGCTGTTATGGCACTTGTTATTCAGACACAAGGTATCCAGAACGGTTAAAAGATGGAAGTACGTTTTTTCCGTTCCCTCAACCGGGTACTAATCTTGAAAAATTCAAACGTTGGATTCGTCTTTGTGGTCGTCCACACGAACAGCTTAATCTCAACATATTAAGCGATCGCCCGAAAGCAAAACACAGTCGTTATAATAAGATACTACGCGAAAATAGAAAATGTAAGTTTTGCAACGGACACGTTATAAAAAAGAGTATAACTTTGTACTTGTTTATCCTCTATATAGACAAATTAGAAAGGAACATTTAAAACCATTTTTCAAAGGTGGCCAACGTTAAATAAATTTGACATTCTAATGCAGTCGGCAAATAAATAAGACATTATAAACTTTGCTAGATTTTTTTAATGCTAATGAAATCGTAATAATAAAGACAATCAGTTATTATTTTTAATAATATCACATAGAATAAAACATTTTTTATTTCTTTCGGTTTAAGTCTTCCAAATTTAATGTAAGTTAAGAAACTATTTTCAAATGCGCAAGTAATTATCAATAGGGGCCAATAAGTGTCATTTTACACCATATGTGGGCTTTCTACTAATCCGTTATCAAAACAGATGCCGCAAACTGTGAATGACCCTTTGAAAACCCGGTCTGATTAGCGAGTTTTTTTTGTACATGAAAATTCTTTCAACTTTTTATATTTTAAACATTGCAGAAGATAGTTTTCGAGGAAATAATAATATATAATAATATATTGTGTATGTTACTTTTTTGACGACTTTGACTTTGTTATACGATTATAACAATGCGCATGGGTCATTTTGACCAAACGCATTGTAGATATGTGTTATATCGGATTTCAATAAAAACGTTCTTCGTCTTCTATTATAATAAATTTACTTACCTGTGCCACATTTGCGATGTTGCCATCGGTTGCAAAAATTAACGGCTTTTAATTAAAAAACTGAAACATCTATTACTCAAGGAAAAATATTGTGACTAACGAACAATTCATACTGTATGCGATAATTGGCGATAATTTTGCCGACTTTGATGATAAATTTAACGGCTTTTAAGTAGACTAATAAAAAAGTTTTGACTATTTAATAGATATGATAATTATATTCAGCACCACTATTCAATGATAATAAAAACTATTGTATGGCCTTTCTGGTATACCATGAGGCCTTTTTGGTTCACTTATGCGGCCGATTCGCGTAGCCATTTTTATGACGGACTTCGGCGGAGTGACCCCCCTTGAAATCGGTGGGCGTGGCTTCACTCTCGCTGTCGAAAGGTCAATTCCAGTAGTTGTGCACTTAATTAATTGTAAACAATCCGTGCGCGGGAATTTTTCTGGTAACAGAGATCGACGTCAACTTTCAAGAAGCCTTTCATTCATAAATTTATATGCGTCGGGTGTCAAAACCAGCATCACCAACACATCAGCTCCGTTATGTCCTGAATAAAATACATGTATATTGGTATGCTGGTCTTAATGGCAATAATAAACATATTTTGTTTAATGGAGATTATAAAACAAAGGGAACTAATTCAGCTTATCGAGTATAGTAGTCAAAATGGTTCGGATGTTTTCTCTTTTTCCGAAAAGTAATTTATTCAACATATGGAAAATAAACGTGCACCATCTGCTGTCATAATTTGGTAACTTGCATTCTGCTTAGTTGCATTCTGCTTACTGCCTGTTGCTAACTGCTGTTGTTAATGACGCTTAGTTGCAAAACCGATTATGACTGGTTTCAGGAATAATGAACACACAAACATTGGATAGTCACCAAGCATGTTGCATCAATCATCAAGTATAACCGAAAATACAACAAGCATGTTAGAATTGTCATGAAGCATATTAGAATAAACATCAGGCATAATGTAAATATTCACCATGAATGATGTAATGTTGCAACAATCATCAAGTATAAACGAATAGACAACAAGCATGTTGGAATTGTCATGAAGCATATTAGAATAAACATCAGTCATAATGTAAATATTTAACCACAAATGATGTTATTTTTACCTTAATACCGTTCCATAGTTGTCTGCTCTATAATTGTTGTTTTTGGTTAATAACTTTAGTTTGCATTAACCAATCTTCATGTATTTAGGTATAGTCCGACAATGTTACTTTTACTTATAATAGGAAAAAAATCCGCCTAATAACTTTAATTTGTATGGAAGCATTGCATTTATATTTTGTGTGTAACTAGCTTACATGTATGGAAACCTACTAGGGATTTCATATTGAGCTCTTCAGGTAAAGGTCAAGGTTTTTAGATGGGCGCTTTAGCGCCCGTCTAAAGTGCTTAGTGTGAAATTCAGGTCGATACGGCCTAGGTATGATTAACCCAATACCCGTTGCGTATCCGTGCAAGAAAGAGTTGTATAATTTATGCAAGAGGTTTGAGTTCTTCAATTATGTGTATTCACAAATGGAAACATTATATTAATATCGTGTTACATTCAATATTTTCGAACGGTGTTTTATAGAAAAGAATCAATAAACAATGATCGTATTGTACGTGTCGCGGAGGAGATTGTTTATGAATGATTAAAATAGTTCACTTTCTGCTGCGTGTGCGTGACGTAGTATTTTCGCTCAGCTCATTCATAACTCTGAGGCTGGCTATAAACAAAGGGGAGTCCGTGTGAGAATAACGCAGTAGTATAAGGTTACGCTTGTTTATATTCACAGGTCTCAATTAATAATACGTTGACCACGAGTTCAACAATTATTACTGGGATACGATAGACAACATACAACAATGTTTCATTATCGCTGAAATTGTTAAAAAACATTTAAATATAACAATAATATTCTCTAAAAAATGTAGTCTTGCTGTTTTGAAATAAGGTTTGGAATAATGTTTTCTAAATAACTTAATTCAAAACAAAAGTTTAATTATAGTGTTTTTTACTTGTTAGTCGCATATTTACCGCATTATAATGTGTGTTATAATAGGCAAACCATACATTAGTAAAATTCATTCTGCCTTCGCACATAGAAGGAATTGGTCAATTAGTTGCTGCGTTTCCTTTGCTTACTTCAGTTAGAGGTCAATTATTTATGTAATAGCAATCACAAGGCTCCGACTTCAAAGGATTTGCGGAGCGTTCTTACATAATAAAAGTCGTAGTCGCATGGTATTTGCGTTTTGCGTCCTATTTGGTCACGTGGTTCTTTTTCCCGGTTGTTTTGGCATTCATGATATTAGGCTATTAATAGATGCGCCTGTCGATAAACAAAGGAAAGTTTACGGGTTATAACAACGCAATAGGTTACGCTCTCGCATACAACTCAATGACGTAGTGCAGGTCGTAAATTGAGAGATTCGGGAAAAAGTTGACGCTTATTTATATTCTCAATTAATAAAACGTTGAACATAAGTTCAACAATAACTTCAGCGATACGATAGACAAAAAAAGTTTCATTATTGCTAAACCCGAATATAACAAACAATTTATAATAATAATACGAATGCAATAGTAGAAGGTTAGTAGAAGGTTAAGCTTGTTTATATTCACAGTTCTCAATACATAGACAGTTGGATATGAGTTCATCAATTACTACAGGCATACTATAGGCAACCTCGAAAATGCTTTTTAATCGCTAAAACCGAAAACAACTTAATATATTATATTAAATATATTTATAACAATAAATGTCTTTTAAAAATGTAGTCGGCGTATACGCTGACTTTGAAATAAAATTAGCAATTTACTTTTCTAAATAATTTAATACAATTAAACAAAAGTTAAACTATTGTGTTGTGTTTTTCACTTGTAAGCTGCATATTCACCGCATGAAATGTGTGTTAGCATTGTCAAACCACACATTAGTGTGAGTAAATAAAATATATACTACGGTAGAGCACTTCATATTTGTCCTCATATGCCTTGTTATGAGTATCTTTCTTCACTATCGAAATATATCGTATGTTTATATTTTATTTAAACGCGGTTTTCTTTCGACACATTTAAATCACACGTCAATAGCGCCGTCATGCGAAAATGGGTCTTATGCGTTTCGGCAAGCGTTTGTTAAACCCAACATGTGCTTTTGCGCAGTCAGGCCATAGGCGATGCTGTTCGCTTTAAAATCACTCAATATGTTATGTTTCTCCTTACCAGAAGGAGAGATAGCTGAGTGGGCTATTTATATGATGGGCGCATATGGAATAAGACCCATTTTCGCATGACGAGGGTCATTACAAATCTCATTGCGAATTGAAAATGCCACATTTAAGAACAATGCTTTTTGATACAAAATTGAATTGAAAATAGCAAACTTGTTTATAATGGCAGCCTATCCACACATTAAGGAATGATTTCCAGACGTGCTGACCAAGTACGGCAAACATTGTGGTATGATAATTAAACGATTTTCTCTTGTCGTGACACTATACTATTTCGCTAATGATTGTTTTCTCATCTTGGAGGCGAAAGTGAAATTCTGCGAGATGGATTGTAACGCGTAATTGTAACAGGGCCACAATTTGTGTCGTTTGAGCATACAGTGTGTAGTCCGGAATTCCTTACACTGAACAGTGCTACATCCTTTGAATTGAGCACATACGCAGTGATGTAGCAAAAATTCAGAGGTTGTATCTCGAATCAGCTTATTAAATATTCGAAAATATTCATGCGTGTCTGTTGGCGTTATGTAAAAGTCACTAAGATGAAAACTGAAACAGCTACGCCTAAAAGCGCATTAGTGCTCTATACCTATGTTTATGTTAGCGTTGTTGACACCGTGTGAACTGCACGGGTAATAAGTAAAGCATAAACAGCAATGTTTATATACTTTTATTCCTCCATATACAAGATACGAAGATTGTTGTATATTTTGAATTTGTATATGGTGTCAAAAATCAAAAGTTTTGTACACAGAACTTTCATTATGAATTTATATTCTTGGTGTGATAGTCATTTGATATTAGAAAAAAATATTCCTTTAATATGATGGTGACTGCAAATTTTCTTTATTTTAAGTTATCATTACCATTTTTATCATACTTTCTATGCTTTCAGAACTTCCAAAAAGCATGTTGTTTTTATTTTGTCTGAGTTATTTCTATGAAATAATAAGGCTGATAAAAAGTGCACACAAAACTCGACCCGTGCGCTATGACACACACTTTATAAAGTTGAATGGCGTGTGTTCATTTCAAACTTGCGATTGATTTTCAAAAATGAATTGCGTGTTAAATTATGCAATAGCGAACATCTTCAGTGCCTTCAGCGCTTTGATTAAAAATGTAACCATGGTTTCTTCTCAATATCTTAGGTTTGGAATGAGACTTACACTGATATTATGTTTGTCAATAGCTTACCTAAAGACTTAGCTTGGTAGTGAATGTGTGGCCAGTATTAGGTAAAGGTCACTGATTATACAAAATAGAAGAACACTTTCTGCTGAATAACTTGAGTTTGGATAGAGGTTTCTCACTGAAATTTATGTGTAGTAAGCTGCCATATAGGCTGAGCTTGGGATTGCATATGGGCCAGGTGGATATATGTCAGTGTCCCAAATGCTGAAAAGAAAAAAGGTCCAGTTCATTTACTTGAGTTTGGCTGGAGGTATTTTTCTGACATACTGCAGACCCTTCTTGAGATTACACATTAGTTTTTGACAATGCTGCTTCAGCGAGGCAGCTCGTCTAAGTTATCATACCATGAAAAAATTCTTCTTAATGACGACCTATGTAAAAGACCGAGCCAGTCCGATTGAGTTAGCTGAATTTTCTCAATCGGCATAACTCACTGATTATCATTGATAAAGGTAAAGGCAGCTTGGTTCCCGTCCTCTTTCAAATTTATCGAGAAGTTTGGGACAGGAACCAGACACTAAACTGCCAGGTGGATCTTCAAACGCTGTAACGCTAGGAAAACTCCAAATGTAGTTATTTTTAGATTTGATCTAGAATGTAACCCGCCTCCCAGTTTCGCTGAATGGGTCAAGTTCCCCACGGGTACTACTTCCACGTACCCCCAAATTTTATTTTGTAATCAAAAATTTTCGTACCCAATTGTTTTTCGTATCCAATTATTTTTTGTACCCATATTTTTTTTGTACCAAAAATTTTTTTACCCCAATTTTTGTTCGTACCCAATTTTTTTTTTTTTCGTACCCATTTTATTTTGGCATCATTTTTTCGTACCCAAATTTTTTTTCGTACCCAAAATTTACGTACCCACATACACAATTGTGGTGATGTAGATAAACTTAAATTGATGCTTTTATATCCATCCTCTTCAAAAGCATCATCACACCTGCAGTACTGTCAGTACTTTGATTTTTAATTAGATGAATAAATCTTAACATGTTGAAGATGGTTTTATCAGATTGCCATTTTTATTTCATTATTTTCTGTGCTATCATTTATGAAAACAGATTAATATATCATTTTCAAATCATTGTTATCAAAATCTTTAACCAGGCATTTTTTGTGACAAAATGGCTCTTTTATTTTCTTTTAACTTGTTTTGATAATTATTCAAAACATTTCAAATAAATCAGTGATAAAAATCATGTCATGTTATTTTTCCAAAAAACAGAAATCTGTAAGCAAGTCCTTTTAACCTCAAACCATAATTGATACCAAAATTGTACAAAAACTACTGATATGGATATGTTTAAACTAGAAAACTAGAAAAGTAATGTTCATGCCATGTCAATTATTTATCCTGCATGAGTTAATTTCAAAATATATTTGCAGATGCCAATTATCTTTATTGCTTCTCTCATACCCTGGTATGTGACTGGCACATCCATGTTAAAATTAACTACTTGTTAATTTTCAGATACCGAAAGGCTAGTGAAGAAGCAGACAAAGTTGCCCATGGCTCTGCGGCAACAACAAAACCGTATGAAAATTTCTAAGCTTAACAGATGATTAAATAGTCCCATCATAGCATATCTAACTTGTCTGCTTGTTTGTGCAAATCATGCCCCTGTATTTAAAAGGGCCTTGCAAAAGGGTTCACAAGATTTATATTGACCTATCTTAAAAAATCTCTGCTGTTAGGGTAACAATTGGCCACGCCCCTTTACACAGGTGAGTGATCAAGGGTCATTTTTGCCGAGCAGTCATTTTATTAGACAGGACTTTAATTGACCATATTGATAAGAAAATTGGAAGAGTTGTATGTCACTGTTTCTTGGGTGTCATTAATGTGGAATTTACTTCAATCAGATTTCAGCCAGATCCGATATATCATGACCTGTCAATAAATTATATTACGCACATCTACTGTAGATTCTGTTTTTCACACACTTAATTTTGCTGTCTAGTTTTGGACCCTCAGCTTATTACCCATCTTAATGAAACTTGTCAGAATGTATGTCTAGAAAAAATCTTGTGAAATTTAATCTGAGTAGAATAAAACAATCAAAGGCACTGGATGCAATCTTAGGAAAACCTTCTTACTATTGTAGAAGCCACATTTATGACTCAATCCTGATGAAACTTGGTCTGCATGGTAATCAGAAATGTACCTACAAAATGTATTTGTGGTATGTTGGATCAATTTCAAAGCAACTATTACTAAAAATATAAACAGTTTCAGCTCAATAACTTGACTTTGGATGCAGGCAAGATACTGTTAATATATGTAGTTAAAAATTGGGAATGGGTTTCTAGTGAATAGTTTTGATGGCGGTTTTGCATTAAAATTGTGTATGTAGGTTGCTTATGTCCATACCTAGCATGGGCTTACTCGGAGCCAGTTAGGTAAAATATTATAATGTTGAAAAATATCTGAAGGAAGGGAGCTTTTTTTTGTTTGTTTTTTTGCTATGGTCTGAAACCTTATGAACAATCTCCGAGCCTCTTTTTAGCTCACCTGTCACGAAGTGACATGGTGAGCTTATGTGACCGTGTGATGTCTGGCGTCCGTTGTGTGTGCGTGTGTGCGTGCGTCCGTCAACAATTTGTTTGTGTAGACAGTAGAGGTCACAGTTTTCATCCAATCTTTATGAAATTTGGTCAGAATGTTTATCTTGATAAAATCTGGGTTGGGATTGCATTTGGGTCATCTGGGGTCAAAAACTAGGTTACTAGGTCAAATAATTGAAAAATTATCAACAATTTGTTTGTGTAGACAGTAGAGGGCACAGTTTTCATCCAATCTTTATGAAATTTAGTCAGAATGTTTGTCTTGATAAAATCTAGGTTGGGATTGTATTTGGGTCATCTGGGGTCAAAAACTAGGTCACTAGGTCAAAAACTAGGTGTCTAGGTGAAATAATAGCAAAACCTTATATAGACAATAGAGTTTTCATCCAATGTTTTAGAAATTTGGTCAGAATGTTTATTTTGATGTAATCTGGGTTGGGATTGTATTTGGGTCATCTTGTGTCAAAAACTAGGTCACTAGGTCAAATAATTGAAAAACCTTGGGTAGACAATAGAGGTCATAGTTTTTATCCAATCTTTATGAAATTAGGTCAGAATGTTTGTCTTGATAAAATCTGGGTTGGGATTGTATTTGGGTCACCTGGGGTTAAAAACAAGGTCAATTGGTCAACTATTAGAAAAACCTTGTGAAGACAATACAGGTCACAGTTTTCATCCAATCTTTATTAAATTTGGTCAGAATGTTTATCTTGTTATAAATATTCATGAAACTTGCTCACAACATTCGTTCTCTTGATTTTTGGCTGAGTTCATGGCCTAAATACATGGCTACCAGAGATGAATGCAAATTTTACTATATAGCAATAGTAAATCATCAATTTTGCCCAGAATTTTATACACAAATACAAGTTATATCATTTGAAATAAACAGCTGTATGGAGGAGGTTGTTGGTCGTAATAACTGTGAAACCTTATAAAATCTCATATCAATTTGCGTTATATGGTAATACATGTAGTTATACCTTTTCTACATGGTAGAAGTCAAACTCATTATGCAACATACTCACAAAATTCAACAATTGCGTTTTAATGATATCTCAGCCGAGTTGAAAAATAATTCGGGATTGTGAAAACATGACCTTGTGGATTCCCTGATAAGAAGTTTTAAGGTCTGTTGACTGCTTGTTAAGATGATGTCCCTGGGGTCACAACTGGTAAATGTTAAAATAAACTTTTTGCACAAAATAAAAAACACTGTTTACAGGTCAGCTAACCTTGGCACTTTTTATGTATATATGTTGTGCATGTCTTTTAATTGCTACTTAAATGGTTAACATAGTGGACAATCTAACTTTCGAACAAAAAGAGCCCTATTTACCAGGGCTGGAACCAATCAGGAGACTGATGCCAGGTATCACATTTCCTATCTCACATATCCTATTTCGCGTCATGTTAAGACGCTATCAAACATTTTGTTGCTTACCTCCACAATATTGCTTACACTTCTGCATCTTTTGTTCATTTTTCTTGTTCTGTTTTGTTTAGTTTTTGAAGGCAAAAGCCATATATGCTGAGCTTTTATAATCAAATATAATTTATTACAAGGGCTCTTTTATGGCGAGTGGTTCGACGCATAATCCCAAGAAACTAGGTTGCTCATGAGAACATAGGTTTTCAAATGAAAACATAGGGTCTCATGAAAACCTAGGTTCTCATTTGAAAACTTGGGTTCTTGAAGCCATGTGCAATCTTCAAGCAAGAACCTAGGTCTCATTCTGAGAACCTAGGTTCTCATGAGAAACCTAGTTTCTTGGGATCATGCGGCGAACCGCAAGAAACTAGGTTTCTCATGAAGACCTAGGTTCTCATTCTGAGAACCTAGATTCTCGTGAGAACCTAGGTTTTCAAATGAGAACCTAGGTTCTCATGAGGACCTAGGTTCTCATGAAAACCTAGGTTCTCATTTGAAAACTTGGATTCTTGAAGCCATGTGCAATCTTCAAGTGAGAACCTAGGTTATCATTCTGAGAACCTAGGTTCTCATGTGAAACCTAGTTTCTTGGGATTATGCGTCGAACCGCAAGAAACTAGGTTTCTCATGAGAACCTAGGTTCCCATTCTGAGAACCTAGGTTCTCATGAGAACCTAGGTATTCATACGAGAACCTAGGTTCTCATAAAAACATAGGTTCTCATTGAAAACTTGGTTTCTTAAAGCCATGTGCAATCTTCAAGCGAGAACCTAGGTTCTCATTCTGAGAACCTAGGTTCTCATGAGAAACCTAGGTTCTTGGGATTATGGTGTCGAACCGCTTGCCATACTCTTTCATTCATTATCAGCATTCATGTATAAAAAATTATATCTGGCAATGCAAATGTAAAACACTTGTGAGTATATCATCGGTTTACAACACAGTAAAATGTTGGATATAACAAACTTGCATGTAGACCTAGCTTAGGAATATTTATGTGCCTAATTAGGTTAAGGTCAATTATATTCAAAATAAAAAAGTACAGTTGTTTCCACTCCATAATAGCTCAAATGCAATGCAAACACATTTTTTTGCCCCAAATATTTACAGTAAATTTGTTTTATTGTAACTAGACTGAGTTTGAAATAAATTATGGTAAGTTGAAAAACATTGTTTTTAATTAAAATGTTGTTCTCTGAAAGGACAAAAGTTAGGGCTTAAGTGTTTTGTTTGTAACTTTGTGTTGTTTTCCTTTACCTAATTTGTTCAAACCATTCTCCCTTTGGTCAAAATAGACCATGCCCCAGGGGTCACATGATTTATCTAGACTTGTATAGTAAAACACTTATAGTAAAAAATGTTCTTCCACTGAATTGCAAGGGCAATGGGTTTGATATTTGGTTTATAACATTAAATGGTGGTATTGGTTTCAAAGGTTGTTAAAAAATAAACATCTGGGTTAAATTTGCCCCATCTTAAGTGTTTCTTGTTTTCCTTATTAGCTCACCTGAGCAGAAGGTGCTCATGGTGAGCTTTTGGGATCGCCTTTTGTCTGTCGTCCGTCGTGCGTCCGTCGTCAACATTGTGCCTTGTGAACACTCTAGAGGCCACATTTCTTGTCCGATCTTCATGAAACTTGGTCAGAACATTTGTCCTAATGATACCTCGACTGAGTTTCAAACTGGGTCATGCTGGGTAAAAAACCTAGGTCACCAGGTCAAACAAAAGAAAAACCTTGTGAACACTGTAGAAGTCACATTTGATGCCCAATATTCATGTAACTTTGTCAAAATGTTTGTCTTAATGATATGTTGGTTGAGTTTAAAAGTTGTTCCGGTTTGTTGAAAAACATGACCGCCAGGGGGCGAGGCAGTATTCCTTAAATGGCTAAAGAGAAACCTTGTGAACGCTCTAGAAGTCACATTTTTTGCCCAATCATCAAGAAACTTGGTCAAAACATTGGTTTCATTGATATCTCATATGAGTTCGAAATTGGTCCAGAGCGGTGAAAAAACATGGCCGCCAGGGGGTGGGGCAGTTTTTTCAATATGTATCTCGGTAAAAAGACATGGCCGCCAGGGGGTCTTTTTCCTTATATTTGTATTTTAAAAAAGCTTGTGACCACTCTAGAAGTCACATGTTTTGTCCAATCATCACGGAACTTGGAAAAAAACATTGGTTTTTATAGATATCTTGTTATGATATTTAGGCCGAGTTCCTTAATGGTTGCGGTCTGTTGAAATACATGGCTTTAAATGGCTTACACACTACTATGAAATTACTAATGTACACGTTGAATGACATTCATGCTTATTATGAGATTCATGATCTCCATGCAGTCCTCTGAGTATTAATTCTACCGATAAGATATACAGTTAAATTTCCAAAAATTATTTATTTATTGTTTGTTCCCTTCTGAAGAGGATTATTATGTTTATGATTGGTTGGGGATGAAGTGCAACAAATATATTTTGAAAACCCTTTATTAAATATTCTCAAAATTTAAAGTAGTAATATTGATTTCACAGAAAATTACTTAGGGGAGAAACAACTGTATATAACTTGAATTATGTTTGACACCATCATCAAATTCACTCATAATTCTCAAATTATCACATTCATCCACCTGCTTTTCAGCAACTAATTAATTTTCTATTGACTGTGCTTGAATTGTTAATGTGATGTAACAGGCTTGCAGCTTAAAAGCCCTTAGTTCCATAAAATAGGCCCCAGCTGTAAACTCACATCAAAGACCTTCAGACTGATAAGAGTGGAACATAAATTGTTATGGCACACAGTTTATGAATGTAAGGTGGGTAGTTTTGGTGTGATTATCAAAGATTTGTGTTTTAAATAGGGTTGATTGTTGTTTTAATTGAAAATATCATTGACAGGTGAGTCTGAAAATAGTTCCAGTTTGTTTAAAAGCAAGACCGTGAGGTGTGTGGCAGATTTTTTTTTATTGCTATATTGAAACATTGTGAACTCTCTATAAGTCACATTTTAGTTCAATTTTAATGAAACATGCTGAGAATATACTTTCCTATAATATCTTGATTTACTTTGAAAATGTCTCCGGTGCTCTGAAGAGCATGCAGGTTTCCAGGGGCGAGCGAATTTCTTCTTGTGAACCTTATGATGATATTTATGTTTCATGAAGTACTTTTAACTCCACCTTTCCAGAATATTTTAGTTCCTTTGGGTCTCAGGTGAACGCCTTAGGGCCCATGGCCCTCTTGTATTTATATAGTATCGGTGAAAAAACATGGCCACCAGTGGACGGGGCATTTTTCTCTATATGTCTATAGTGAAAACATGTGAACACTCTAGAAGTCACATTTTTTTGCCCAATTTTCATGAAATTTGGTCAGAACATTTGTTTCCTTGATACGAGAGTTGAGTTGAAAAATGGTTCCGGTAAGTTGAATAACATGGCTGCCAGGCGGGGGCAGTTTTCTTATATTTATATAGTAAAAAAATGCTTGTGAAAACTCGAGAAGTCACATTTTTTGCCCAATCATCATGAAACTTGGTGAAAAGATTGGTTTTATATATATATCTCAGATGAGTTTGCAAACGGTCCCGATGGGTCAATTAACATGGCTGCCAGGGGGGTGGGGCAGTTTTCCTTATGTGACTATACAGAGAAACCTTGTGATCGAACAATATAGAAGTCACATATTTTGCCATATCATCGTGAAACTTAGTCTATACATTGGAAAATGGCTCAGATCGGTGAAACACACTTTTTAGCTCACCTGATTGCTCAGTTGAGGTTTTAGGATTGGTCTTTGCCCGCTGTCCGTCCGTCCAGATTTGTTTGTAAACACTCTAGCATTCACATTTCTCAAGCATTATTTATCAAAGTTGCTAAAAGATCTCAGTCAGGTTTGATGCTGAGCAAAATCACATAATTAATGCCATAATTATTGCCCTTAGATTGTCCAAATTTTCATTATATTATACAAAATCCTTGTTAGCAAAGTTTGATGTTTGGTAAGGGGGGTCAACTCAAAATATAGGTCACCATTTCAAATCTTACAAAAACAAAAACACTCCCTACGCCAGAGTTTTGGTTCAATAATGATGAAACTTTACCAGGATGTTTGTCTGGTCAATATCTAGGTCAAGTTTGGCATTAGGTAAAGATTGAATGAACCGACTCCTCTCAGGTGAGCGAACTATCTTGGCCCTATTGTTTAGTAACGTGTGAGTATGACTAAGATTTTTTAAAAAATGTCTGTTTTTCCATGGTTTACACATTTGTTTTTAGACATGTACATTTGGATATACAGAATTGTGAAATAAACACCTACTTTGAACAAATGTAAATCATCATAAGACCATTTTGTGCATGTAAAACAAATGTCTCCACTCTTTAAAAGTCAAGGTCATGAAGAGGTCTAAGGTAAAATTTAGAAATAACAAGCTTGAAAGGCATGTCTCAGCCAAAACTTTGCCATATAATGATTGATTTAAAAAAAACTATGCACAAATGTCAAACATCAAAAGACACTGTGTTTCTTGTAACAATATAATATTATATCTTAGCCTAATTCAAATCTTGGTAACGTGGGGTCAAAACATGGTCAAGAAGCATACATGCCCTACATCCTGGATTGTCCGGGATTGTACTGGAAATGAAGAACGTGTCCCGCAGTCCCGGAAATCTGTCAAATGTCCCGGATTTCACAAAATCCATATAAACATGTTATCTTATCTTAGGCTTAACTGCATCTCGAATCTGTGTTCCCACTATTCCGCAGCGTCTCCTAAATCAACACTAGTGCATTTATTAGTCCTCTACCGGTTTGACCGGAGGGGACTTATGGTTTTCACTCTGTGCGTCTGTGAGTCTGTCACACTTTTCTGGATCCTGCAATAACTTTAAATGTTCTTAATATTTTTTTATGAAACTTGGTACATGGATAGATGGCAACATGGATATTATGCACGCCATTTCATTTTGTTCCTACGTCTAAAATGATGGTTGCTATGGCAACAAATAGACTAGAAATACTGCTGAAAATGGTGGTTTTCTGGATCCTGCGATAACTTTAAAAGTTCTTAATATTTTTTCACGAAGCTTGGAACATGGATAGATGGCAATATGGGCATTATGCACGTCATTTTATTTTGTTCCTACGTCAACAATTACGGTTGCTATGGTAACAAATATATATTTTTTAAATCTGAAAATGTTGGAATTTCTGACCATGGTGGAGCCGGTAGGGGACTGATATTGCTTGACAATAGTCTAGTTTAATTTGAACTATACTGGACCACTGACTTTTAAAAGCAAAATCAATCAATTGACAGCGGTCCTGTTATATCGATTGTCTCAAGTTCACGGTCAAACCGAAAAGGCTGCATTGTTTAATATGGTTGTTAATTGGCTTTAATATACTACGTTATAAATTCCCTCTACCTTAGGGCAAAGGAGTTGTTCACACATCTGAAGTCAAACATCGTTGAGTAAAAAAATAAAAGCAGGTTTTGTTCGCAAAACGTCTCATTTGAACAGACCTGCATTAATGTAATCATATTTTTCAACTTCGCTTTTGCTTTATTTTGATAATTAAAGCCAAAGTTTAATGTTAGCAAGTGTTTTATCTGCAATCGTTAAAGCCACATACCTTGAAATTAAATACATGTTAATCAATACATATAGATGCAATTTGAAAGTGTGCAAAATTGTCATTAAATCTATAGCCTAGTTAGCAAGTTATTTATTATTTTATTTTAATTTTAAAACCGAAAGTAGGATTTCTATATGATACGCCCATTTTAACAAACGCGATTATTTTTAAGTTTTAAGCGCAAAAAAGACGGATTTCTAACTTGTAACCACCATATATATTCTAATTGTCATAGATAAAATTAAATATAGCCTAGTTAGCAAGTAATTTATTATTTTTCAAACGGCACCGCTTTAAAAACCGAAAGTAGGATTTCTAGACGTATACGTCCATTTCGACAAACGCGATTATTTTTAAGTTTTAAAGCGTAAAAATGACGGATTTCTACGTTGTAACCACCAGATATATTCTAATTGGCATAGATAAAATATGTTTCTAATTTATACTTAAATTTACAATGCCATGTATTTCATTTCAAGGTGTGTGGCTTTAACAAAAAGTTAGTTAAAGTCTTCCGAAAATTTGCACTTTGTGTGAATTGACAGTTTGACGTCATCAAAGGAAAGCCATTTCCTGCCTGAAGCCATAAAGTGACAAATTTCTCGCCGACAAAATTAGCTTCTTTTGTCGAGCAGTCTAGCAATCAACGTTCCGAACCAATCGTGTGTTTGTTCCTTCAATCTTTTGCAGAGAAAGGAGGTTAATTGAGCAAGTGCTTTACACAAGTTGAGTAATGTTTAATGTGACGTTAATGGATCTAGTGCATTTCCGATAGGCTTTCGAACTTAGCAATTTACGATGTGAAAAAAATGCGTACCAAAAATGCATATATGTCTCTACATATCGCTTAATGTACATGTATACATGTCCCATAAAATCGGCAAATATCCCGGAAAATTGAGTGCAATGTCCCGGAATTTGTCTGAAAATTTATGGCATGTATGAAAGAAGTATCATAGGTGGTAATCTTGTGATAGTCAAGATGACGATGTCCATGCTGAGTATTTTTTTCGCAATTTTATACCCTTTATTAATTTTGTTTAATTTACAAGACACTCACTTACCAGCCATATAAGGTTGGAATAAGTGTTTCCCAAAGATTGGTGACACTGGGCTGACTGTCAGAGTTATTCATTATGAAAATGTTCTTGAGACCCCCATGTTCAAAGATCATTTTAAGATGCATAAGTTTGAGTCCAGAGCCAGCTATAATATTTATATTGTTGCAGCATTGAACACTTTACTGTGAACAAACACTCAGTGAATGCAAGTTCCTACATGTAGCTTGTTTCTGGGTTGGATTTGAGTCCATAATCTGTCTGCATTCATTTTCCTCCTGCACAGGTAATCAGCATATCACTGAAAAGATAACACCATTGTTCCTTTGAAGTTGATATTTGCCTGGTAGTTATATTCAGGCAGGTTCATAAGAACTTCAATAAGTTTCAGTCGAAGAAAATTATGCATAATTGCAAATTGTGCATGAATAATTTAAAACATTTTTATTTATTAAAATAAAACTATTTGGTCTTTTCTTATTTAGGCAGCTTGGTTCCCGTCCTCTTTCAAATTTATCGAGAAGTTTGGGACAGGAACCAGACACTAAACTGCCAGGTGGATCTTCAAACGCTGTAACGCTAGGAAAACTCCAAATGTAGTTATTTTTAGATTTGATCTAGAATGTAACCCGCCTCCCAGTTTCGCTGAATGGGTCAAGTTCCCCACGGGTACTACTTCCACGTACCCCCAAATTTTATTTTGTAATCAAAAATTTTCGTACCCAATTGTTTTTCGTATCCAATTATTTTTTGTACCCATATTTTTTTTGTACCAAAAATTTTTTTACCCCAATTTTTGTTCGTACCCAATTTTTTTTTTTCGTACCCATTTTATTTTGGCATCATTTTTTCGTACCCAAATTTTTTTTCGTACCCAAAATTTACGTACCCACATACACAATTGTGGTGATGTAGATAAACTTAAATTGATGCTTTTATATCCATCCTCTTCAAAAGCATCATCACACCTGCAGTACTGTCAGTACTTTGATTTTTAATTAGATGAATAAATCTTAACATGTTGAAGATGGTTTTATCAGATTGCCATTTTTATTTCATTATTTTCTGTGCTATCATTTATGAAAACAGATTAATATATCATTTTCAAATCATTGTTATCAAAATCTTTAACCAGGCATTTTTTGTGACAAAATGGCTCTTTTATTTTCTTTTAACTTGTTTTGATAATTATTCAAAACATTTCAAATAAATCAGTGATAAAAATCATGTCATGTTATTTTAAAAAAAAAACAGAAATCTGTAAGCAAGTCCTTTTAACCTCAAACCATAATTGATACAAAAATTGTACAAAAACTACTGATATGGATATGTTTAAACTAGAAAACTAGAAAAGTAATGTTCATGCCATGTCAATTATTTATCCTGCATGAGTTAATTTCAAAATATATTTGCAGATGCCAATTATCTTTATTGCTTCTCTCATACCCTGGTATGTGACTGGCACATCCATGTTAAAATTAACTACTTGTTAATTTTCAGATACCGAAAGGCTGGTGAAGAAGCAGACAAAGTTGCCCATGGCTCTGCATCAACAACAAAACCGTATGAAAATTTCTAAGCTTAACAGATGATTAAATAGTCCCATCATAGCATATCTAACTTGTCTGCTTGTTTGTGCAAATCATACCCCTGTATTTAAAAGGGCCTTGCAAAAGGGTTCACAAGATTTATATTGACCTATCTTAAAAAATCTCTGCTGTTAGGGTAACAATTGGCCACGCCCCTTTACACAGGTGAGTGATCAAGGGTCATTTTTGCCGAGCAGTCATTTTATTAGACAGGACTTTAATTGACCATATTGATAAGAAAATTGGAAGAGTTGTATGTCACTGTTTCTTGGGTGTCATTAATGTGGAATTTACTTCAATCAGATTTCAGCCAGATCCGATATATCATGACCTGTCAATAAATTATATTACGCACATCTACTGTAGATTCTGTTTTTCACACACTTAATTTTGCTGTCTAGTTTTGGACCCTCAGCTTGTTACCCATCTTAATGAAACTTGTCAGAATGTATGTCTAGAAAAAATCTTGTGAAATTTAATCTGAGTAGAATAAAACAATCAAAGGCACTGGATGCAATCTTAGGAAAACCTTCTTACTATTGTAGAAGCCACATTTATGACTCAATCCTGATGAAACTTGGTCTGCATGGTAATCAGAAATGTACCTACAAAATGTATTTGTGGTATGTTGGATCAATTTCAAAGCAACTATTACTAAAAATATAAACAGTTTCAGCTCAATAACTTGACTTTGGATGCAGGCAAGATACTGTTAATATATGTAGTTAAAAATTGGGAATGGGTTTCTAGTGAATAGTTTTGATGGCGGTTTTGCATTAAAATTGTGTATGTAGGTTGCTTATGTCCATACCTAGCATGGGCTTACTCGGAGCCAGTTAGGTAAAATATTATAATGTTGAAAAATATCTGAAGGAAGGGAGCTTTTTTTTGTTTGTTTTTTTGCTATGGTCTGAAACCTTATGAACAATCTCCGAGCCTCTTTTTAGCTCACCTGTCACGAAGTGACATGGTGAGCTTATGTGACCGTGTGATGTCTGGCGTCCGTTGTGTGTGCGTGTGTGCGTGCGTCCGTCAACAATTTGTTTGTGTAGACAGTAGAGGTCACAGTTTTCATCCAATCTTTATGAAATTTGGTCAGAATGTTTATCTTGATAAAATCTGGGTTGGGATTGCATTTGGGTCATCTGGGGTCAAAAACTAGGTTACTAGGTCAAATAATTGAAAAATTATCAACAATTTGTTTGTGTAGACAGTAGAGGGCACAGTTTTTATCCAATCTTTATGAAATTTAGTCAGAATGTTTGTCTTGATAAAATTTAGGTTGGGATTGTATTTGGGTCATCTGGGGTCAAAAACTAGGTCACTAGGTCAAAAACTAGGTGTCTAGGTGAAATAATAGCAAAACCTTATATAGACAATAGAGTTTTCATCCAATGTTTTAGAAATTTGGTCAGAATGTTTATTTTGATGTAATCTGGGTTGGGATTTTATTTGGGTCATCTTGTGTCAAAAACTAGGTCACTAGGTCAAATAATTGAAAAACCTTGGGTAGACAATAGAGGTCATAGTTTTAATCCAATCTTTATGAAATTAGGTCAGAATGTTTGTCTTGATAAAATCTGGGTTGGGATTGTATTTGGGTCACCTGGGGTTAAAAACAAGGTCAATTGGTCAACTATTAGAAAAACCTTGTGAAGACAATACAGGTCACAGTTTTCATCCAATCTTTATTAAATTTGGTCAGAATGTTTATCTTGTTATAAATATTCATGAAACTTGCTCACAACATTCGTTCTCTTGATTTTTGGCTGAGTTCATGGCCTAAATACATGGCTACCAGAGATGAATGCAAATTTTACTATATAGCAATAGTAAATCATCAATTTTGCCCAGAATTTTATACACAAATACAAGTTATATCATTTGAAATAAACAGCTGTATGGAGGAGGTTGTTGGTCGTAATAACTGTGAAACCTTATAAAATCTCATATCAATTTGCGTTATATGGTAATACATGTAGTTATACCTTTTCTACATGGTAGAAGTCAAACTCATTATGCAACATACTCACAAAATTCAACAATTGCGTTTTAATGATATCTCAGCTGAGTTGAAAAATAATTCGGGATTGTGAAAACATGACCTTGTGGATTCCCTGATAAGAAGTTTTAAGGTCTGTTGACTGCTTGTTAAGATGATGTCCCTGGGGTCACAACTGATAAATGTTAAAATAATCTTTTTGCACAAAATAAAAAACACTGTTTACAGGTCAGCTAACCTTGGCACTTTTTATGTATATATGTTGTGCATGTCTTTTAATTGCTACTTAAATGGTTAACATAGTGGACAATCTAACTTTCGAACAAAAAGAGCCCTATTTACCAGGGCTGGAACCAATCAGGAGACTGATGCCAGGTATCACATTTCCTATCTCACATATCCTATTTCGCGTCATGTTAAGACGCTATCAAACATTTTGTTGCTTACCTCCACAATATTGCTTACACTTCTGCATCTTTTGTTCATTTTTCTTGTTCTGTTTTGTTTAGTTTTTGAAGGCAAAAGCCATATATGCTGAGCTTTTATAATCAAATATAATTTATTACAAGGGCTTTTTTATGGCGAGTGGTTCGACGCATAATCCCAAGAAACTAGGTTGCTCATGAGAACATAGGTTTTCAAATGAAAACATAGGGTCTCATGAAAACCTAGGTTCTCATTTGAAAACTTGGGTTCTTGAAGCCATGTGCAATCTTCAAGCAAGAACCTAGGTCTCATTCTGAGAACCTAGGTTCTCATGAGAAACCTAGTTTCTTGGGATCATGCGGCGAACCGCAAGAAACTAGGTTTCTCATGAAGACCTAGGTTCTCATTCTGAGAACCTAGATTCTCGTGAGAACCTAGGTTTTCAAATGAGAATCTAGGTTCTCATGAGGACCTAGGTTCTCATGAAAACCTAGGTTCTCATGTGAAAACTTGGATTCTTGAAGCCATGTGCAATCTTCAAGTGAGAACCTAGGTTATCATTCTGAGAACCTAGGTTCTCATGTGAAACCTAGTTTCTTGGGATTATGCGTCGAACCGCAAGAAACTAGGTTTCTCATGAGAACATAGGTTCCCATTCTGAGAACCTAGGTTCTCATGAGAACCTAGGTATTCATATGAGAACCTAGGTTCTCATAAAAACATAGGTTTTCATTGAAAACTTGGTTTCTTAAAGCCATGTGCAATCTTCAAGCGAGAACCTAGGTTCTCATTCTGAGAACCTAGGTTCTCATGAGAAACCTAGGTTCTTGGGATTATGTGTCGAACCGCTTGCCATACTCTTTCATTCATTATCAGCATTCATGTATAAAAAATTATATCTGGCAAATGCAAATGTAAAACACTTGTGAGTATATCATCGGTTTACAACACAGTAAAATGTTGGATATAACAAACTTGCATGTAGACCTAGCTTAGGAATATTTATGTGCCTAATTAGGTTAAGGTCAATTATATTCAAAATAAAAAAGTACAGTTGTTTCCACTCCATAATAGCTCAAATGCAATGCAAACACATTTTTTTGCCCCAAATATTTACAGTAAATTTGTTTTATTGTAACTAGACTGAGTTTGAAATAAATTATGGTAAGTTGAAAAACATTGTTTTTAATTAAAATGTTGTTCTCTGAAAGGACAAAAGTTAGGGCTTAAGTGTTTTGTTTGTAACTTTGTGTTGTTTTCCTTTACCTAATTTGTTCAAACCATTCTCCCTTTGGTAAAAATAGACCATGCCCCAGGGGTCACATGATTTATCTAGACTTGTATAGTAAAACACTTATAGTAAAAAATGTTCTTCCACTGAATTGCAAGGGCAATGGGTTTGATATTTGGTTTATAACATTAAATGGTGGTATTGGTTTCAAAGGTTGTTAAAAAATAAACATCTGGGTTAAATTTGCCCCATCTTAAGTGTTTCTTGTTTTCCTTATTAGCTCACCTGAGCAGAAGGTGCTCATGGTGAGCTTTTGGGATCGCCTTTTGTCTGTCGTCCGTCGTGCGTCCGTCGTCAACATTGTGCCTTGTGAACACTCTAGAGGCCACATTTCTTGTCCGATCTTCATGAAACTTGGTCAGAACATTTGTCCTAATGATACCTCGACTGAGTTTCAAACTGGGTCATGCTGGGTAAAAAACTAGGTCACCAGGTCAAACAAAAGAAAAACCTTGTGAACTCTGTAGAAGTCACATTTGATGCCCAATATTCATGTAACTTTGTCAAAATGTTTGTCTTAATGATATGTTGGTTGAGTTTAAAAGTTGTTCCGGTTTGTTAAAAAACATGACCGCCAGGGGGCGAGGCAGTATTCCTTAAATGGCTAAAGAGAAACCTTGTGAACGCTCTAGAAGTCACATTTTTTGCCCAATCATCAAGAAACTTGGTCAAAACATTGGTTTCATTGATATCTCATATGAGTTCGAAATTGGTCCAGAGCGGTGAAAAAACATGGCCGCCAGGGGGTGGGGCAGTTTTTTCAATATGTATCTCGGTAAAAAGACATGGCCGCCAGGGGGTCTTTTTCCTTATATTTGTATTTTAAAAAAGCTTGTGACCACTCTAGAAGTCACATGTTTTGTCCAATCATCACGGAACTTGGAAAAAAACATTGGTTTTTATAGATATCTTGTTATGATATTTAGGCCGAGTTCCTTAATGGTTGCGGTCTGTTGAAATACATGGCTTTAAATGGCTTACACACTACTATGAAATTAATAATGTACACGTTGAATGACATTCATGCTTATTATGAGATTCATGATCTCCATGCAGTCCTCTGAGTATTAATTCTACCGATAAGATATACAGTTAAATTTCCAAAAATTATTTATTTATTTTTTGTTCCCTTCTGAAGAGGATTATTATGTTTATGATTGGTTGGGGATGAAGTGCAACAAATATATTTTGAAAACCCTTTATTAAATATTCTCAAAATTTAAAGTAGTAATATTGATTTCACAGAAAATTACTTAGGGGAGAAACAACTGTATATAACTTGAATTATGTTTGACACCATCATCAAATTCACTCATAATTCTCAAATTATCACATTCATCCACCTGCTTTTCAGCAACTAATTAATTTTCTATTGACTGTGCTTGAATTGTTAATGTGATGTAACAGGCTTGCAGCTTAAAAGCCCTTAGTTCCATAAAATAGGCCCCAGCTGTAAACTCACATCAAAGACCTTCAGACTGATAAGAGTGGAACATAAATTGTTATGGCACACAGTTTATGAAAGTAAGGTGGGTAGTTTTGGTGTGATTATCAAAGATTTGTGTTTTAAATAGGGTTGATTGTTGTTTTAATTGAAAATATCATTGACAGGTGAGTCTGAAAATAGTTCCAGTTTGTTTAAAAGCAAGACCGTGAGGTGTGTGGCAGATTTTTTTTTATTGCTATATTGAAACATTGTGAACTCTCTATAAGTCACATTTTAGTTCAATTTTAATGAAGCATGCTGAGAATATACTTTCCTATAATATCTTGATTTACTTTGAAAATGTCTCCGGTGCTCTGAAGAGCATGCAGGTTTCCAGGGGCGAGCGAATTTCTTCTTGTGAACCTTATGATGATATTTATGTTTCATGAAGTACTTTTAACTCCACCTTTCCAGAATATTTTAGTTCCTTTGGGTCTCAGGTGAACGCCTTAGGGCCCATGGCCCTCTTGTATTTATATAGTATCGGTGAAAAAACATGGCCACCAGTGGACGGGGCATTTTTCTCTATATGTCTATAGTGAAAACATGTGAACACTCTAGAAGTCACATTTTTTTGCCCAATTTTCATGAAATTTGGTCAGAACATTTGTTTCCTTGATACGAGAGTTGAGTTGGAAAATGGTTCCGGTAAGTTGAATAACATGGCTGCCAGGCGGGGGCAGTTTTCTTATATTTATATAGTAAAAAAATGCTTGTGAAAACTCGAGAAGTCACATTTTTTGCCCAATCATCATGAAACTTGGTGAAAAGATTGGTTTTATATATATATCTCAGATGAGTTTGCAAACGGTCCCGATGGGTCAATTAACATGGCTGCCAGGGGGGTGGGGCAGTTTTCCTTATGTGACTATACAGAGAAACCTTGTGATCGAACAATATATAGAAGTCACATATTTTGCCATATCATCGTGAAACTTAGTCTATACATTGGAAAATGGCTCAGATCGGTGAAACACACTTTTTAGCTCACCTGATTGCTCAGTTGAGGTTTTAGGATTGGTCTTTGCCCGCTGTCCGTCCGTCCAGATTTGTTTGTAAACACTCCAGCATTCACATTTCTCAAGCATTATTTATCAAAGTTGCTGAAAGATCTCAGTCAGGTTTGATGCTGAGCAAAATCACATAATTAATGCCATAATTATTGCCCTTAGATTGTCCAAATTTTCATTATATTATACAAAATCCTTGTTAGCAAAGTTTGATGTTTGGTAAGGGGGGTCAACTCAAAATATAGGTCACCATTTCAAATCTTACAAAAACAAAAACACTCCCTACGCCAGAGTTTTGGTTCAATAATGATGAAACTTTACCAGGATGTTTGTCTGGTCAATATCTAGGTCAAGTTTGGCATTAGGTAAAGATTGAATGAACCGACTCCTCTCAGGTGAGCGAACTATCTTGGCCCTATTGTTTAGTAACGTGTGAGTATGACTAAGATTTTTTAATAAATGTCTGTTTTTCCATGGTTTACACATTTGTTTTTAGACATGTACATTTGGATATACAGAATTGTGAAATAAATACCTACTTCGAACAAATGTAAATCATCATAAGACCATTTTGTGCATGTAAAACAAATGTCTCCATTCTTTAAAAGTCAAGGTCATGAAGAGGTCTAAGGTAAAATTTAGAAATAACAAGCTTGAAAAGGCATGTCTCAGCCAAAACTTTGCCATATAATGATTGATTTAAAAAAAACTATGCACAAATGTCAAACATCAAAAGACACTGTGTTTCTTGTAACAATATAATATTATATCTTAGCCTAATTCAAATCTTGGTAACGTGGGGTCAAAACATGGTCAAGAAGCATACATGCCCTACATCCTGGATTGTCCGGGATTGTACTGGAAATGAAGAACGTGTCCCGCAGTCCCGGAAATCTGTTAAATGTCCCGGATTTCACAAAATCCATATAAACATGTTATCTTATCTTAGGCTTAACTGCATCTCGAATCTGTGTTCCCACTATTCCGCAGCGTCTCCTAAATCAACACTAGTGCATTTATTAGTCCCCTACCGGTTTGACCGGAGGGGACTTATGGTTTTCACTCTGTGCGTCTGTGAGTCTGTCACACTTTAAATGTTCTTAATATTTTTTTATGAAACTTGGAACATGGATAGATGGCAATATGGATATTATGCACGCCATTTCATTTTGTTCCTACGTCTAAAATTATGGTTGCTATGGCAACAAATAGACTAGAAATACTGCTGAAAATGGTGGTTTTCTGGATCCTGCGATAACTTTAAAAGTTCTTAATATTTTTTCACGAAGCTTGGAACATGGATAGATGGCAATATGGGCATTATGCACGTCATTTTATTTTGTTCCTACGTCAACAATTACGGTTGCTATGGTAACAAATATATATTTTTTAAATCTGAAAATGTTGGAATTTCTGACCATGGTGGAGCCGGTAGGGGACTGATATTGCTTGACAATAGTCTAGTTTAATTTGAACTATACTGGACCACTGACTTTTAAACGCAAAATCAATCAATTGACAGCGGTCCTGTTATATCGATTGTCTCAAGTTCACGGTCAAACCGAAAAGGCTGCATTGTTTAATATGGTTGTTAATTGGCTTTAATATACTACGTTATAAATTCCCTCTACCTTAGGGCAAAGGAGTTGTTCACACATCTGAAGTCAAACATCGTTGAGTAAAAAAAATAAAAGCAGGTTTTGTTCGCAAAACGTCTCATTTGAACAGACCTGCATTAATGTAATCATATTTTTCAACTTCGCTTTTGCTTTATTTTGATAATTAAAGCCAAAGTTTAATGTTAGCAAGTGTTTTATCTGCAATCGTTAAAGCCACATACCTTGAAATTAAATACATGTTAATCAATACATATAGATGCAATTTGAAAGTGTGCAAAATTGTCATTAAATCTATAGCCTAGTTAGCAAGTCATTTATTATTTTATTTTAATTTTAAAACCGAAAGTAGGATTTCTATATGATACGCCCATTTTGACAAACGCGATTATTTTTAAGTTTTAAGCGCAAAAAAGACGGATTTCTAACTTGTAACCACCATATATATTCTAATTGTCATAGATAAAATTAAATATAGCCTAGTTAGCAAGTAATTTATTATTTTTCAAACGGCACCGCTTTAAAAACCGAAAGTAGGATTTCTAGACGTATACGTCCATTTCGACAAACGCGATTATTTTTAAGTTTTAAAGCGTAAAAATGACGGATTTCTACGTTGTAACCACCAGATATATTCTAATTGGCATAGATAAAATATGTTTCTAATTTATACTTAAATTTACAATGCCATGTATTTCATTTCAAGGTGTGTGGCTTTAACAACAAGTTAGTTAAAGTCTTCCGAAAATTTGCACTTTGTGTGAATTGACAGTTTAACGTCATCAAAGGAAAGCCACTTCCTGCCTGAAGCCATAAAGTGACAAATTTCTCGCCGACAAAATTAGCTTCTTTTGTCGAGCAGTCTAGCAATCAACGTTCCGAACCAATCGTGTGTTTGTTCCTCAATGGAAATTGTCTAATTAAATAATATCACGTGCATAGCTCCGCCTTCAATCTTTTGCAGAGAAAGGAGGTTAATTGAGCAAGTGCTTTACACAAGTTGAGTAATGTTTAATGTGACGTTAATGGATCTAGTGCATTTCCGATAGGCTTTCGAACTTAGCAATTTACGATGTGAAAAAAATGCGTACCAAAAATGCATATATGTCTCTATATATCGCTTAATGTACATGTATACATGTCCCATAAAATCGGCAAATATCCCGGAAAATTGAGTGCAATGTCCCGGAATTTGTCTGAAAATTTATGGCATGTATGAAAGAAGTATCATAGGTGGTAATCTTGTGATAGTCAAGATGACGATGTCCATGCTGAGTATTTTTTTCGCAATTTTATACCCTTTATTAATTTTGTTTAATTTACAAGACACTCACTTACCAGCCATATAAGGTTGGAATAAGTGTTTCCCAAAGATTGGTGACACTGGGCTGACTGTCAGAGTTATTCATTATGAAAATGTTCTTGAGACCCCCATGTTCAAAGATCATTTTAAGATGCATAAGTTTGAGTCCAGAGCCAGCTATAATATTTATATTGTTGCAGCATTGAACACTTTACTGTGAACAAACACTCAGTGAATGCAAGTTCCTACATGTAGCTTGTTTCTGGGTTGGATTTGAGTCCATAATCTGTCTGCGTTCATTTTCCTCCCGCACAGGTAATCAGCATATCACTGAAAAGATAACACCATTGTTCCTTTGAAGTTGATATTTGCCTAGTAGTTATATTCAGGCAGGTTCATAAGAACTTCAATAAGTTACAGTCGAAGAAAATTATGCATAATTGCAAATTGTGTATGAATAATTTAAAACATTTTTATTTATTAAAATAAAACTATTTGGTCTTTTCTTATTTATTTGACTTCAATAAGCCTTCTGAAAGTTGTTTCTATAAATTGACAACATTTTCTTCATGTTATTTAACAAAACAATCATATACATATATCAAATACACCATCACTTATATAGGAGTGACATTAGTGTTTCATGGGAAGTGTGACATAATCCATTATGATATGCATAATCGTTTTTATTTATTCAGACATTCACTACAAAGCATGTCATTACTAGTATTTTATATGATATGCCCTTTTAAACTGGATTAATAAGTAAGTGTAAACACCACATATATATATTTTTCATCCAAATGTTAATACCAAATACACGTATTATCCCTACTGGATATGAAAACGACTATTAACGTTACATTTTATTTATAACTTAAAACATTGGTTCTACATTATTTATCACATAAATCAGTGAAATACCTAAGTTAATTTCCATCTTATAAGCCTGTCTGCTATAAAGGAGATGGTTGACACTTGGTGAATGGTCCTACATGCAAGTATTTCCATTTTCTTCAAGTTCAACTGATCTTTGGAACATTCAGTGTTGCCAAAAAAGTAATTAACCCATCCTGGACCACCAGTGTTGTTGATCATTTCTGAAAAGATAATAAATATGCAGCATTTTAATTTGGATAGCCATAATACATAATTTAGGAGATCACACAAGAAGCAGTCATTGGCATATCATTTTCAGAATAGTAATTTAAGTATTTGGGCCATAATATACTTTTGTTGTTTGTTTTTAGGAAGACATCATTACTTGGTCATAAAATTCAAATATGCTGTCCTTCATTTCCATGCATTTACAACACAACTTTTTCTTTACATGGCATACATGTATTTTCTTTTTCAAAATGAAAGCAAATATTAGCCTGATTATGTGGTAAAAATCACTGACAGGGTGCACTTTTCCTACAAAATTTACAAAAAGACTCGTGACTAGAGATTGCACTTTTTCTCGTTTTCCGAAAGATAATGACAACACTTGTTTTCCCCTACCGGTTTCACCGGAGGGGACTTATGTTTTGCGCTCTGTCTGTCTGTCAGTCTGTCTGTCCGTCACACTTTTCTGGATCCTGCGATCACTTTAAAAGTTCTTAATATTTTTTCATGAAACTTGCAACATGGATAGATGGCAATATGAACATTATGCAGGTCATTTCATTTTGTTCCTGACAATGGTGGAGCCGGTTACTATTATGCGGTAGGGGACCATATTGCTTGACAATAGCCTTGTTTGTTTATATTATCTTTATTCTTTTTCTCACATGTTATAAATCATATTTGCATAAATTATGCATTTATCTATAAATACATACTAAAAAATTGTTGTTTGTTCAATATTTGGATTAATGTGAGTAAATTTTGTAAATAAATGGTTCAGAGAAAATGGAGAAAAAAAATTGGGGGTTCAAAACTGAAAATGTCAACAACAAAATTATTGTACGGTGAAATGTATTTAAATTTAAATGATCAATGCAGAATACCACAACACTAAGAAATATGTGAAGAAAAAAGAGAAAATCAACATGTCCCATTAGAGTGCTAATACCTTAAATTGCCATAACATCTTTATTTATGATCAGATTTTATTAATACTTTGACAAAACAACACTTACCTGAATACCACAATGGATTCCACCCAAACAATACCCCACGTCCCAACCCAGAATCCCTGCCCCCCCCCCTCCCCCCACACACAAACAATTTTATTTTTATTTTTTAATGATCATCCAAAAAAAATTTTTTTTTCCTTTTTTATTTTTGAAGATCGTCTAATAAATGAACAAACCCCACATTAAACCCCCCTCTCAACTCCCCCACCGAACCCAAAAATAATATTGTTTTCTTGAAACTTAGTTAAACAAAAATTAAAAAAGTATTTACTTTATTTTTTAAGGACCGTCCAAACTTCCCACCCAAGCTATTGCTATCAAACTTTAAATAAAATCGTATTAATTTGTTTTATGCCTTTACAAATGTTCAATAGATTGTGGAAAATATACCCTTAACTTTTACCTTGACCTTATTGAATAATTTGAACAATTACTCTATGATTGCTTACGTTATACTGTCAAGCACTCGAATAGTCGAGCGCGCTGTCCTCTGACAGCTCTTGTTGTTAAATAAATCAAAGCGGCGCAGTAGGCGGCATTGTGTTTCTGACAAACACATCGTGGTAAAAGGTCAAGGTCAACCTTCAAGGTCTAAGGTCAAAAATACACTCCAAGGGAAGTAATTAGCTTTAAAGGGAGATAATTATTCAATATTGAACATAGCAACTTGATATTTGGCATGCTTGTGTATCTCATGGAGCTGCATATTTTGAGTGGTGAATCTACAGTCACGGTAGTGGCTTTTAATTATTTGCTACTAAAAATAGAGATTTGTTAGAGACAATTATTTTCAATGGAAGTAATTTATATAATTATAAATCTCAGATTATATATTTCCTTACCAAGAATTTAAGTTCTTTTCACAGTTACTGTACAGATTTGTTATTTTGATTATTTATAACTCAAATGATTGATTTGAAATAGTTTTTTTTTAAATGATATAATTCTCTTATTTTTAACATTTGTTTTCACAATCAATTTCTTCGATCATAATCACACCAGCAATATGCTTTTTCTTACTACATGGTCTCAACATATTTTAGCAATGTTGGTTCCAATTATACATATAAACTTGTTTAAACTCGAATGATTATTCAAATGATTTGTGTTTAGAATGCAAACACCGCCACTATGTTTTGTAAATATACCATTGAGGAAAGGAACCCTACTAGCCTAGCTATCGTTCCAATCCTATAAACTTTAGATGCTTGTACATTATGTTGTAAAACACATTACTGAATAAATATGTTTAAACCAAATGATATAATTATCATTTCTTTCCTGTACTAATTTGTGAATGGTAGCGTTCATTACATACCTGTGGACTTAAGTCCATAGATACATGATGAACTCTGGCTATGATCTCTTTGATAAACCACAGGCCTTGGTTGTCAGTGATGTCTGACTTGGTCATTTTTGTCTGTCTACAGACCCCCCCCCCTCCCCGGTTGGTTTGGACAAATCCAAGGGACACATATCTTGTTTCATCATATCAAAGCACTGGCGTTAAATGAAATCTCAAGACCAAAAGGTTTTATGGTAACATAAATGATTGAAAACTGAAATCTGGATCCTTCAATAACTCAAAAAGTTATTTAACTTTACCTTAAACTGGTTAGTTCAACATTTAAAACCCAACTTTGTTTTTTTGTTGATCTTTTGATGTTCAAGTAAATATGTGCTAAGAAGTTTCAAAAATTAACAACAGGCTGCAAGTCAAGGGGCATGCATGTTTTATAAAATTTTAATATGAATTTCATTCCTTAAAACAGCCACATGTTTTTCCGGAGCAAATCTAGTTTAATAAATCAGTGTTGTGTTTTTTTATGAAGATCTCATTTTGTATAATTATATGCATGGAATGTGCATGAGCATGTTCTATGAGGGAAAAAATATAATTAACGATATGCGTGTTGCTTTTATTCTATAAGAAACAACTTAAATCAAGCTTGTTTTTAAATATACAGGACATGTATTCTAACAATGTAATCTTAAAACACAATGTGTTTTTATTCACTTTTATTATTAACACTAACTATATTATAAAAGCATGCAAAAACTTGTATTCTCTTTTTCTCAATGTATAATAGCAACTCTATATAATTGCTGTTTTTTTATTGCAGGTCCACACCATCCGCCCCTGCACGCAAAGGATCTGTGAACACAACAGAAGAAAGCACATCACAAAAAAAGAAAGTTTATGAATATATCCATGTTCAACAGAATTTTACAAAACCACATTTGGCTTATTCATATCTAAGTGATGATGTATAACATTTCCATTGTTTATCATATGCAAAAGATATGTTATACAACACCAGAGCATATGTTTATCATGTGCATGTTAATCTAGTGTTTCATTTATCAACACACAGGAACCAAACTATCATGTGTTTAAACATGCCCATTTTAAAGATGGCCTTTGTAAGGTTACACCTGGGCTGAGTCAGACTGACTGAAAGATAAATAATTGTCATTAGCATTATGGTGTTCATTGTAAATGGAATTTCTATTACTATATAAAAACTGATGAACATGATGAGACCAAGTGTGGCCCACAAAAATCAGGTCTTAAAAACTTTCTTTCTTGATAAGATTTTTACCTCGAAATACATCCTTGATTAGATTTTAACCTTGAAACATGACCTTGACAATTATTTGAATCATAACTGTGTCCTGCATTAATTTTCAAATAGCTGTGCAAAAATACGGGAAGTAATGTCACTAGTATCAGTTCTCATGATCCAATGTCAAGGTCACACCTTAAGTTAAAAAGGTCACATTTTGATAATTTGTATTTAACACTTTTGAGCATAACTGGGTCCAGTATAAAGGTCACACTCCAGACCAAGACCCAAAGATGCAATGTCAATTTCACGCCAAAATGTCATGGCCCCACAATAAGAAACTCATCTGAATCACTTAATTTGAAGCATGATTATTGTTCAGCTTAGAAACAATGCCAGAAGTGAAAAGTATGATAAAATTTGGTATTGTGCGAAAGACTAAGGCCCTTAACTCAAAGGTTAATGTCTCGATTCAAGGTTAAACATGAGATAATACAAAGACCTGAACACTCCGTCCTAAACACTTCTTTATTATAAATTTGCCCAGCATGGATGGATGTTAAATGTTTAAAACATGATAACACCAAGTATCTTAAACATAAACTAGGCTCCTTGGTCTAAGGTCAATGTCAGAATTCAAATTCCAAGATGAAATATTAGAGATCAACCCCTATCACTGATATTGAAATAATGAGTTTGAAAGACAATGGTTTCAAGACAGTGGCAACAAATGGAACAGCTCAGGGTCAAATTTAAAAATTCTCTCTAAACATACATATAGTGTCTGGAGCATAGCTTTGTTTATTCAGGATTGATTTTCAAATAATTGTGATCAGCATCACAGAGGAGCTAGTTCTCAACGTCCAACAAGTTGGCAGATCAGTTATGAATGTAAACTTTTTATTAGAGTATTGATGGTCTTCAAAATCACTTGACAGTAGTAACAAGCATGGTGGAGACTGTGTCACCCACAAGAACCAGGCCGCTATGTTAATGTCCCAGTTCAAGGTTCATGGTCAAAGGCCAAAACATAGTATTGAGTCTGCAAATATGACTTACAGATTAAGTGTGAGTTTCGTTATGGTCCATTGATTATTGGCAAAGTTATGGGCCTTGGACTTCAAAATTGGCTGTGTTCCGTAGGTTTTTTATAAAACGCTTTCAGATATGTTGCTGATATTTGATCTGTGAGTCTACCTACATGACTTACAGATTAAGTGTGAGTTTTGTTCCATTGATTATTTTCAAAGAAATGGGCTGTGCACTTCAGAATTTTTTGTTTATGATTATGCAAAAGAGGGGTAAAGGTAGTTCGAAAAGCCTGTATTTCTTAACAAAAATTTGAGGTGGATAGGTGGTATATAAGTTCATTACAAGCAATTTGGGGGAAAACATTAACAAAAATACCAAACACACTTAAGTGTTAATTAACTCACTTTAATTAATATAAATATGTTCACCTTTTTTTCAGTTCCATGCTGTTTAGTAAACTGTACAGGGTTTAGAAGAGGGGTATATTGAAGAGAGGTATATTGTTTTGCACATGTCGGTCGGTCCGTTGGTCTGTTCACCAGATGTTTTCCAGATGATAACTAAAGAACACTTAGGCCTAGGATCATGAAACTTCATAGGTACATAGATCATGACTGGCAGATGACCACTATTGATTTTCAGGTCACTAGGTCAAAGGTAAAGGTAACAGTGACTCGAAATAGTAAAATGGTTTCCGGATTATAACTCAAGAACGCTTAGGCCTAGGATCATAAAACATCATAGGTACATTGATCATGACTGGCATATGACCCCTATTGATTTTCAGGTCACTAGGTCAAAGGTCAAGGTCACAGTGACTCGAAATAGTAAAATGGTATCCGGATGATAACTCAAGAATGCTTACGCCTAGGATCATGAAACTTCATAGGTATATAGATCATGACTGGCAGATGACCTTTATTGATTTTCAGATCACTAGGTCAAAAGTCAAGGTCACAGTGACAAAAACGTATTCACACAATGGCTGCCACTACAACTGACAGCCCATATGGGGGATATGCATGTTTTACAAACAGCCCTTGTTTTGAGTCTAAGACTCAAGATTTTACCAGACAAAAGTTATTCGTATCTTACATCCTGTTGTGTCTTATTTATGGACAAAATCATTAAAAATATAGAAGTTCTTTTTTTAAGTAAATTAGTATTAACTGTATTGGCTGTTTTCATTATAATCAGTTATGTATTGTTTTATGATTAAACAGAAAATAATGACACAAATATTTAATTTAGTCCATTAAAATACATTATTAGATGTGCAGGTATTTGGAGTAAATCAAATGCAGTCTGAGTGTCACAGACAATGATGGAAGCTGATTTTGCAGTCATCTAGGCTCACAAGTTTGGTCATGTGGCAATTAAGAGGTTATTGATAAGGGCGCGTGGCTAATTGATTATATATCACACAAAAAAGGCCTGGGGAAAACACTATCTACTAAGGGCAAAACATTAAACATAAATAATTGATGTTGTATATCTGTATTATTATAATGCTGTACTGTGTGGAGAAGTTGAAACTTATACATCAACATACCAATGTTCTTTTAATGTCTTGCTTCTATCATAACTTATAATATTCAAGCATTATTTATTTGTCCACAGAGATGACAATGATAAGGAAAAAGAACAACTTCAAGAAAAAGAGGACCTAAAGGTTCAGAACAGAAAATTAGGAGATGAAATCTTAGAGCTCAGGAAAAAGTGAGTTTCAGTTATAATATTATTATCCCCGCCAATTTTTTTTCGGAGGGGATATAGTTATTGGTCCCGTCTGTCCGTCCTTCCGTCCGAAACTTTGTCCATGGATAGACTGAACTTTTCAATATTTGGCAGGTGTGCCGTAATTATGTGAATTCCAAGCATCAAAATCCGATCTCTGGGCTCAAGGTCAAAATCATATTATTTATTTTAAACTGTGTGAATTGCAAGAGCAAGGTCCAAGGTAACAGAAACAGGTAAAGGTCACATGAATATAAGAAATGGACCCTTAATGCTTTATTCTCTGTGTGACTTTGTTCAGCATTGATGGATTAGAAATAACATTGCAGAAGGTAACCCATGATTTGACATATGGTAATGTGCACGACCCATGTCAAGGTCACATTTCAAGTTAAGTATAAAGCCTGCAGCAAAAAGATGGTTTTAAATCATTTAACATACTAAGATTGCCCTTGCTCTTACAAAAAGTTGGTTGCTTGATCAAATGTCAACTTCACAGTTCAAGGTCAAAAGTATTTAACTTGAAATCGATTGACTACCTTTTCCTTAAAAAGACTTTCTTTGACAAGTTTTTGACAATGCATTTATAGAGAATAATAGGTTAGTGTTGATTATAGATCAGGTTTATCATGCGAGGCTTAGATAACAAAAAGCAACACTAATCTATTATTCTATTTATGCCAATTTTTATTCAGTAAACCTTTTTATTTAAACAACATTTGTTTAAATGGATAATTTCTCTGGATTTATGACGTCATGTCGTGCCTTGGTTTATAGCAGAAATTTAATCAACCAGGCTTTCATCAACTGAATTCGTTTAAAAAATGGGATAAAATCTGTTTACCTTTCAATATCTGCCATTTTACTTGTATGCTATACAGTACTGAGTGGCAGACATAATGAAGCAGATTAAAAGTTATGTATTTGAATCAGATTATGCACAGAACTGCTAACATATAAATCAAACCATGTTTGTCTTTTTGCCACTTTCGAACACTACTTTTGTTGATCATGATTATGATATGCATTATTAATACAATTGTTATTTTATCATTTTTGCTGATAATCAGAATGTCTTTTCTCCATCATGCAATAATGACACTTGCAACATGCGTGTATAGCAAAGTGAAATTGTACATGTCTGACTACATTTGAAAACTAATAGTCAAGTCTGTTGATGTCTTTCAATGACAACTTGAGATTTTCTTTAAGCAGTGCAGGGGAATTCCCATATTTTTTTATGGCAAACAATATTGTTGCCATTCTTGAATTCATACAATATTTACAATAATTTTGGTATTTAATTTTTTTACAAAAAAGGCAATCGTAGTGTAAAATGGATTATTTGAGGAAATTTCCATGAGAGGGGAAAAATACGTTTAGGGGAAAGGGCTGATAATTGGCGGATCTCAAGATCTATTGATTGATCACTGTTTTGGATTTAAATAAGTTGATTATGCTAATGTAGTGAATTAAACACTGTCTCAATGTGACAGAGTCTGACAATGATAGTTGCTGTTCTTTCTAGCAATAAGGCTAACAATTTTGTTCAAGAGGTAATAAAGGTCGATATTGATTATGGCTCATGGCAGCTTTTCCAAATTCAAAAGGGCAATGTGGCCGTTCAAATCTTCGTTGTAGAGTTGCGCCACGCAAAAAAGCCAGGGTTAAACAATACTTTGAGTATATAGTTGTTGATTTGTCCAACGATCTGAAATCTTATCCCCAATAAAGCGGGTGGGGGATTATATCAATACCCTTTGTCCATCTGTCATTATTTCCGTAACATTTTTGTGTCGGGTTTGCAGCAGTCATAGGTCAGTAATTACCGCTCAATGTCAAGAAAACAATTGAAGATACAAAATGATATCATGTATTGCTATAGTAAAAAAGTCACTTTTACTGCCTTGTGTGTTTCAGTTTAATGTCTTAAATAAATATCAATTATACCATTAAAAATGTCCATCCTTCTGTTGCCAGTAGTTTGTTTAAGCACGAGATCAAAGAATCGTTTGTTAGTTATGTGCTTATCAGGCCTTTCAGCTTTAACAATATTTCATGGTCGCCATAGTTTAGTGGATATAGTGTCTGCCTAGTGACTGGGAGGTCACATGTTTGGTCCTTTAGTATCGGAGCATAGTTAAGATCTCCGCAAAAGACAACAAGAACTGATTCTTCTCTGTAAACTGACTTAATTAGAGCATTTTAAAAAGCATAAGACATTTGATGCTATTGATCTAAACTATTTACTATTGAATGTACAATGTTTCAGGGATTAATATTTAGCTCACCTGATTGCTCAGGTGAGCTTTTTTAACTGGTTTTTGTCCGTCGTACGTCCGTCTCTCCATCGTCTTTCCACATTTGTTTGTAAACACTCAAGAGGCCACATTTATTTCCGATCTTCATGAAACTTGGTCAGAAGCTTCGTCCCAATGAAATTGATGTCGAGTTCGAAACTTGGTCGTGCCGGGTCAAAAACTAGGTCACTAGGTCAAAAAAAAAGAAAAAAACTTGTAAACACTGTAGAAGTCACATGTCATGCCCAATCTTCATGTAACTTTGTCAAAATGTTTGTCTTAATGATATGTTGGTTGAGTTCAAAAGTGGTTCCGGTCCATTGAAAAACATGGCCGCCAGTGGGTGAGGCAGTTTTCCTTATTTGGCTATAGAGAAACCTTGTAAACAGTCTAGAAGTCACAATTTTGGCCCAATCATCATGAAAATTAGTCAAAACATTTGTTTTATTTATTTCTCAGATGAGTTTGAAAATGGTCCAGATCGGTGAAAAAACATGGCCACCAGGGGGCGGGGCATTTTTCTCTATATGTATATAGTGAAAACATAAGAACACTCTAGAAGTCACATTTTTGACCCAATTTTCATGAAAGTTTGTCAGAACATTTGTCTCCTAGATACGTGAGTTAAGTTTGAAAATGGTTCCGGTCCGTTGAAAAACATGTTTGCCATATATTTATATAGTAAAAAGGCTTTTAAACAATCATGAATTAAGGTCATGTAACATGCGAGACAACTCTTCTAAATATTGCATTTAAATTTACAGTAGTTACTCCCCTTTGATTATTAATGTTTTCATAATAATAATAGTTGTGTGTATCCTTTATGTGCTGATTGTTATTCGAGGTTGGATGTTTTTTTTTAAGCTCACCTGATTGCTCAGGTGAGCTTTTGTGACCGGTCTTTGTCTGTCGTCCGTCTGCCGTCCGTCCATCCGTCCACATTTGTTCGTAATTACTCTAGAGGCCACATTTATTGTCCGATCTTCATGAAACTTGGTCAGAAGATTTTTTACAATGATATCTTTATCGAGTTCGAAACTGATTCATGCTGGGTCAAAATCTAGGTCACTAGGTAAAGAAAAAAGAAAAAGCTTGTAAACATTGTAGAAGTCATATTTAATGCCCAATCTTCATGTAACTTTGTCTAAATGTCTGTCTTAATGATATGTTGGTTGAGTTCAAAAGTGGTTCTGGTCCGTTTGAAAAACATGGCCGCAAGAAGGTGGGGCACTTTTCCATATTTGGCTATAGAGAAACCTTGTAAACAGTCTAGAAGTCACAATTTTGGCCCAATCATCATGAAAGTTAATCAAAACATTGATTTTATTGATATGTCGTACGAGTTCGAAAATGGTCCAGGTCGGTGAAAAAACATGGCCACCAGTGGGCGGGGCATTTTTCTCTATATGTATTTAGTGAAAACATGTGAACACTCTAGAAGTCACATTTTTTGCCCAATTTTCATGAAATTTGGTCAGAGCTTTTGTTTCCTTGATACGAGAGTTGAGTTGGAAAATGGTTCCGGTCAGTTAAATAACATGGCTGCCGGGGGGGGGGGGCAGTTTTCTTATATTTATATAGTAAAAAAAACTTGTGAAAACTCTAGAAGTCACATTTTTTGCCCAATCATCATGAAGCGTTGTGAAAAGATTGGTTTTTATATATATCTCAGATGAGTTTGCAAATGGTCCCGATGGGTCAATAAACATGGCTGCCAGGGGGGGTGGGGCAGTTTTCCTTATGTGACTATATAGAGAAACCCTGTGATCAAACACTATAGAAGTCTATTGGTTTTATTGGTTTCTTGGACAAGTTGGAAAATGGCTCAGATCCGTGAAACACACTTTATAGCTCACCTGATTGCTCAGGTGAGGTTTGAGGATTGGTCTTTGTCCGCTGTCCGTCTGTCCACATTTGGTTTTTAAACACTCAAGCATTCACATTTCTCAAGCATTCTTTATCAAAGTTACTGAACGATCTCAGTCAAGTTTGATGATTAGCAAAATCAGATAATTAATGCCATAATTATTGCCCTTAGATTGTCCAAATTTTTCATTATATTATAAAACATCCTTGTAAGCAAAGTTTGATGTTTGGTAAGGGGGGTCAACTAAAAATATAGGTCACCATTTCAAATCTTACAAAAACAAAAACACTCCCTAGGCCAGAGTTTTGGTTAAATAATGATGAAACTTGACCAGGATGTTTCTCTGGTCAATATATAGGTCAAGTTTGACATTAGGTAAAGATTGAATGAACCGACTCCTCTCGGGTGAGCGAACTAGGGCCATCTTGGCCCTCTTGTCCTTTGATAACAGCAAGTTTCTTTGCCTTGTCACTTTGTCTTGTTTTTCAAATTAAAAGAAACTTTATATGCAGTATTCTTATGTAGGACATGCAAAGATTGTCAGGTTGTTTCACTCCAAGAATTGTTCAGGGTGTTTTTCTCCCTTATAATACTGTCATTGCCATGTAATGTCCCAGAATTGTTAAAGACAATTATAATGAAATTTTCAGTCACTTTCTTAATCTAGGAATATTTTCAAATAGTTAGATTCTTCTGGTTTATTTAATCTTTCACGCAGTGTTAAGCTTGACTATTCATTAAATAGTTCAAACTATACCACTCGACTATTTGTCTGAGGCAGCCTGTGGGATCACTGTCTATCTCTTTTTAGCTCACCTTAGCACAGCGTGCTCATTGTGAGCTTTTGTGATCGCCTTTTGTCCGTCGTCAGTCGTCCTTCGTGCGGCGTCAACATTTTGCCTTGTGAACTCTCTAGAGGCCACATTTATTGTCCGATCGTCATGAAACTTTGTAAAAACATTTGTCCCATTGATACCTGGACTGAGTTCAAAACTGGGTCATGCTGGGTCAAAAACTAGGTCACTAGGTCAAAAAAAGAAAATCCTTGTGAACACTGTAGAAGTCACATTTGATGCCCAATATTCATGTTACTTTGTCAAAATGTTTGTCTAAATGATATGTTGGTTGAGTTTAAAACTGGTTCCAGTCCTTAGAAAAACATGGCTACCAGGGAGCGGGGCAGTATTCCTTATATGGCTATAGAGAAACCGTGTGAACACTCTAGAAGTCACAATTTTTGCCCAATCATCATGAAACTTGGTCAAAACATTGGTTTTATTGATATCTCGAACAAGTTCGAAAATGGTCCAGATCAGTGAAAACACATGGCTGCCAGGGGGCGGTGCAATTTTCTCTATATTTCCTTATATGGCTATAGTAAAACCTTGGTTACTCTCTAGAGGCCACATTTATTTTCCGATCTTCATGAAACTTGCTCAGAAGATTTGTCCCAATGATATTTTGGATGAGTTCAAAAATGGTAACCTGTGCTTGAAAAACATGGCTGCCAAGGGGCAAGGCATTTTTCCTTATATGGCTGCATATGGCTATAGTTAAATCTTTTTAACACTCTAGAGGCCACATTTATTGTCCAATCTTCATGAAATTTGGTCAGAAGATTTGTCTTATTGATATCTTGGATGAGTTCGAAAATGGTTACATTTGCTTGAAAAAATGGCTCCCAAGGGGTGGGGCATTTTTCCTTATATGGCTTTATATGGCTATAGTAATATATTGTTAACACTCTAGAGGCCACATTTATAGTCCGATCTTCATAAAACTATGTCAGAAGATGCATTCCCATAATATCTTGGAGGAATTTAAAAATAATGCCAGTTGGTTAAAAAACATGGCCACCACAGGGGCGGAGGCAATTTTCCTTATATGGCTATAGTAAAACCTTGTTAACACTATAGAGGTCACATTTATTTTCCGATCATCAGGAAACTTGGTCAGAAGATTTGTCCCAATGATATCTTGGATGAGTTTGAAAATGGTTTTGGTTGCTTTAAAACATGGCCACCAGGTGGCGGGGCATTTTTCCTTATATGGTTATATATGGCTATAGTAAAACCTTGTTAACACTCTAGAAGCCACATTTATTGTCCAATCTTCATGAAATTTGGTCAGAAGATTGGTGTCAATAATATCTTGAATGAGTTCGAAAATGATTATGTTTGCTTGAAAAACATGGCTTCCAAGAGGCGGGGCATTTTTCCTTATATGGCTATAGTAAAATCTTGTAAACACTCTAGGCCACATTTACTGTCCGATCTTCATGAAACTTGGTCAGAAGATTCATCCCGATAATATCTTGGACGAGATAAAAAAATGATGCCGGTTGGTTGAAAAACATGGCTGCCAGGAGGCGGGGCATTTTTCCTTATATGTCTATAGTAAAACCTTGTTAACACTCTAGAGGCCACATTTATTTTCCGATCTTCATGAAACTTGGTCAGAAGATTTGTCCCAATAAAATCTTGTTATCTCAGGTGAGCGACTTTGGGCCTTTTATGCCCTCTTGCTACAGAATAAGTAACTGACCAATATCTATGGCGGTGACTAGCATTTAAGCATAATTATGCCACTCTTGTAGTAAGGAAAGTCAGGTAAAGGTTTGCAGTTGAGATGATATTCAGGTGCTTGCAACAAATATGTATCTCATTAGCTGCAACAAAATATTAAAGTAAATATCTTGGGATAATCATTAAAGTTCCTTTAACAAGGCCATATCTCTGACTTGGAAATTAGCATAATTTTGCACCTTTTTACACCAAACAAAATTAGTATAATGTCAGTGTAAAACAACTCTATCTTTCTATATACACTACAGATTTTGATTTAAAATAGTTCTGCCAATTTTAGCAGATAATGTCAAAATGAGATTTGAGATCATGATACAATTTACGGGCGAAATCAACAATTTTCCAGGCGGAACTGTCAATAAAATTCCGTCTCAATCCGAGCGGAACATTTCGTACAGGATGGTATCTTATCTTAAGAAAGGCATCTACACATGTGAAGAATGTGGTGTCACAGACACAGACATATTGGACATCGTCTCCCACTGAGGGAATGCTTTCGCGCCTCGATCGCAGATGTTTTTCAAGACCATTTATATTGCTTAAATTTGACAATCCATAATAAACGAAGACAAACTTCACTTATTTTGTTCGAGTTTTAAGTGTTTATGTTAAATCTAAACTTTAAAATGAAAATTTAATGAAGAACTTAGTACGTTTATGGAATATATCGAACATTATAGCAACTACTTAAATTTTCTTAAGGCTCCATATGTGTCATGTTGAACACTTTCATCGTAAATTTATATTTTCTTATTGAAATATAATTAAGCAAGAAATCAGTAAAGTTCATATTGAGAGTAACACAGAAACAGTTTTTTTTTGGCTTTAGACTTTGATTGTACCAGTAACATGTTATTTTTTATAATAAAATAAAAATAAAGTTAAAGGCAAAAGCATATATGCACTTATTAATAAAAAAAACTATGCCATGTTCAGACATCTTACACATTTTCGCTAATCAAAGATCTTTTAAGATACATCTGTATTTATAGATCTTTTCGCCAATTACCGGTAATATCTTCTGTACTCTTTCATGTAAAATATCACAATTCACAAAACTCAGATATTAATTAGATAAATAAAGATATTAATTACAAACACTGAAGTTTTAAACTAAATCAGATACTTTTTAATAAAAAAAGTGAGCATCTACCCAAATTTGTACTGTGTTCGCTTATAAATATTTGCGGACCAATTTTCGTTAAAATCACAAATTTATTTTCGGCTATAAATTTTTGCATTACCTTTAAAAATGAGATTTAAATAAGAAATATTTATTACAAAATGATAAATGTTTAGAAAAAATATATGTATTATTCATGAAAAAAGTCTGCATCGATCTTGAATCTTTTAAATGAGTATCTCCGGAATTAGTTTTTATACAGAAATTATCAACAAAGTCTATTAATCACAAAGTTTAGGTCAGACTTTGGATGCTGATATAACCTTTAAAATTATAGTCGAACAATTACATTAAAAAATAAATAATTGTGTTTTAAGCAAAGGCATGAGAAATATAATTCATTAACGTCTCCAATTTTTTGTTATTGTGAGATCTTTGAATGCTTTAGTCTACCAGACTCCTCAGTACTGTGCTGGCAGCGGGTCACGTGATAGCGGTCAATTTATCTATTCTGGGATTGTCTATTGGCTTGATACTTCCCAAAGGCATTGGTCTTTGCCAGTAGATGACCTCTATTGAAGTTGGGGTCACTAGGTCAAAGGTCAAGGTCACAGCCACACTTAGAGTGATAATTGTTTTCAATCAATAACTTGTGAACGGACTTACCAATGGGATTGATACTTACCATGTCCATTGGCTTTTGCAAGTTATTGACCCCTATAGAAATTAGGGTTACTAGATCAAAGGTTGAGGTCATGGTCACACTAAGAATGAAAATGGTTTCGAATCAATAACTTGTGAATGGAGGGACCGATGGGTTTGATACTTCCCAAGTGCATTAGTGTTGGACAGTTAATGGCCCCTTTTGAAATTGGGGTCACTAGATCAAAGGTCAAGGTCGCTGTCACACTAAGTGTAAAATGGTTTCCTATCAATAACTCTTAACTGATTCACCCATTGGCTTGATACTTCCCATGTGCATTGGCATTGGACATTCGATGACCCCTATTGAAATTGGGGTCACTAGGTCAAAGGTCAAGGTAACTGTCACAATAAGTGTGAAAATCGTTACCTATTAATAAGTCGTCAACGAGTTGCCCGATTGGCTTGATACTTCACATGTGCATTGGCGTTGGACAGTAGATGACCCCTAGTTATCATATTCTCAAACCATTTACTATAATGATGATTTAACAGAAGTACATAATTCAGTGTCAACTAAAAACTTATTTAAGTTTATGAGTCACACTAAAATGATAAGATAAACTCTTATGGTCAGTATTGTTGCAAAAAATCCTTTGTCAAGGCCCTGTTGGGGGTTGGGGGCATTTGTCTTCGACCGCATATGATAGTTGCTCTTTAAAGCAGTACTACTATCAACAATTATAGTAAATATTGCATGAATACGCCATAGTCTTTGTTTGAATCTTTTCCTCACAGCAAATATAAATGGGTTTTCATCGTGAAATGTGATTAATCCAGTATTCATTTGAATAATTTCGTCAACACTGTTAAGCATGCCTCCAACTTTATTTTTTGCTGCTGACATATTTTCGGATTCCAATTTATATATGTGTGGATCCACTGTGTTAAACGGCTCTTTCCAGAAGCTGACAGTACATTGGTAATGGTGCCATTTTTATGCCCCAGGTAGGGTAGCATATAGCAGTTGAACTGTCCGTCAGTCTGTCTGTCTGTCCGTCTTTCTGTCAGTCTGTGCGTGCGTCCGAAAACTTTAACACTCGTCATAACTTTTGCAATATTGAAGATAGCAACTTGATATTTGGCATGCATGTGTATCTCATGAAGCTGCACATTTTAAGTGGTGAAAGGTCAAGGTCATCCTTCAAGGTCAAAGGTCAAATATATGGAATCAAAGCAGCGCAGAAGGTGCATTGTGTTTCTGACAAACACATCTCTTGTTTTGTCAGAAATTAATATGTTTATCCTTTGTCATATAAGTTTCATGTCAGTGTGTTGTCAGAAAGACATTTTATATCAATAAGTCAGCGTTTCATGAGTTTCTTGTCAGTTTATTGTCGGTGTGTTGCCAGAAACAACTTTTCTTAAGGTTATAAATTCATTTAATTAATAACATAATATAATTCAATTTAACCTTTTACATTTTTAAAGACTATTTGCATAATAACATGTGATTTTTTTTCAGCAACCATGTGCTTAGAAACGAAAATAGTACCTTGAACTCGTACATAAATGGTTTACAAAAAAGGTGTAATGGGATTAACATAAGCTATGATGAAGCGTGTGAAAATCTGCTGAAAAACACAGAAGATTGTGAATCATTAATAGAGGTTAGAAATGAACATCTCAAGGATATTCTGCATTTACAAAATGCGGTAAAGAAAAATGAAGAATCCTTTGAAGAAAGAGATAGAACAATAATGACACTGGGAGGTGATCTGGAGAAGTTGAACAAAGAGTACACTGACTTGAAAAGCAGGCAAGTATGCACATTATGAATTAGTTCATGTAATAACACATGATTTAATAAAAATACTGTAAATTCATGATCATGCCTTAGACATATTTACATAATGTACCTGACATCTGTGTGACTAACTGTTGACCATATTTGCTTTTCATGGCCTGAGTTTCAGAAGTAAGAAAAACATTCATATGCCAATGTCTTGTAAACTTCAAAACCCAGTTATATATTTTGAAATACTTTTACCAAAAAACTTGGATAACTACCAAACATCCTCATACGTTTTGGGGTATATTTAAAATATTCCTTCCATTGGTATAGTTTTGATAAACGGTCGCATACTTAACTCTTTGGTTAACTTTTGAACAAAATGCAATAAATGAAATGCTGCCGTTGAAATAGTATATCTCTTTTTCTTTCAAGCCTCAGCAAAAAGTGGCTCTGAAATTGAAAGTCAACATTTTTTAGAATGTATAATTATGTTAGGTATGCATTCCATTTTTGATTTCCTTTCAATTTCAAACTAACTGTTCTTGTTTTTGTAAAATCATAGGTTTAACTCTTGTGGTAGGTCATGGCTCTCAAAGAACATCATCGTAAGTCTTTAGTAGTAACAATTAGTTTCAAATAAAATCTCTTCTAAAATTAAAAGGCAGATTTTCTGGAAACTTCACAGAAATGGTTTTGTGTAGCCCTCCTTAAAAGTGGTTAAAAATGTTCTGGGCCGCAGAATTTGTAGGTCACAAGAGCTTAAAATAGATTTTAAAATTGGAAATTTAAATTTAGATCTCCTCTGACTTTGCAACATACAGAGGATAAATATTTAATGTTTAACATAAGCTAGTGGTCCCCTGCAAAGATTGTTAAAATCGTGGCTATGGGGTCAAAAGTGGCAAGGCTACAAGACTCACATGATTTATATACACTTAGATAATAATAACTTACAAAATCTCTGGACCGTAGGAGTTTAATGTTTGGTGTGTAAATTATTATAAATGTACTCTTCTAAATGCGATCAAATCATGCCTCTCAGACCATGGATTGAAACTGGCCATGCCCCATTGGTCATATGATTTATATTGACTTGTATAGTACACTTAATACTGGGGGACATATTGTTTTTGCCCTGTCTGTTTGTTGTTGTTTTTTTGCCTCAAACTTTAACATTGGCCATAACTTTTGCAATATTGAAGATAGCAACTTGATATTTGGCATGCATGTGTATCTCATGGAGCTACATATTTTAAGTGGTGAAAGGTCAAAGTCATCCTTCAAGGTCAAAGGTAAAATATATGGGGGGGACTTAGTGTTTCACAAACACATCTTGTTTCATAATTCTTTGAAACCACAAGTCTCAAAGCTTTAGTACTTGATATGAAATATATAATAAAGGTCCTGTACAAAAGGTGTTCTAATCCTGCCCCTAAGCACAAAGTCCTCATGGTTAGAGATTGTGGTCACCCTATATCAGTTGTGTAGTCAGCTTTTAGCTCTTTACAACTCAAGAAGACACAGTTTTCATTCAATCTCGATTGGAATGTTTAGCTTAACAATATCTAAGATGAGTTTGAATCTGGGTCACATGCATTCAAAATCTAGGTCAGCAGATTCATTCTTAGGAAAATTGTGTAACTTCTCAAGAGGCCACAATCATTATTTAATCTTAATCAACAAAGGTCAGAAAGTGAAAAACAGTGATAAGTCCATATTTCAAAATTTTACAGGAGAGTAAAAAAACTGATTGTTATAAAAGATTGAGCTTTGATTTTAACACTGTTAATTTTTTTATACAGTTTTAAAACTAAAATGCTATTAGATAAAATGTATTTCAGTATATTGCTACCAAGTAATATTATATTTGATGAATTTGCACATAACTTCATTTGACACTGAAATATTTTTAGTGCGATACTGTAACAAGTGCACTTATTACTATATTGCACTGGACTTTCTTTGTGCAATAACTGAATAAGGTAAGCTATTATGGTTTAACCTTAAACAATTTACTGATTTTGTTGTTAAACTAAGAATAACGTGTTTAAGGATATTTAACACAAAATGATGTTTACACCAATTTTGATGTTGGAAGCAAAATTATGAGTACTGCATGGGGTTCTCCCATGCCTAGCATTATGAATCTTTTTTAAGATTAAATGAATAATTTTTTATTTTTAAAGAAAAATATTGCATACTAATGAAAAAAACATGTTTTGCTTGATAATTTATTAATCAACTTTAAACAATGATAGTACACTGGTATTTCATTTAACATAATTATATTTGTAACAAATAGCATCAAAATTTAATTTGTAAACTTCAGAAAAAATAATATCATTGGAACAGGCACACATTGAGGAGTATGACAACATCACCATACATTGATACAGTATACCTCCGCTAATGTTATTTAATGGGAGTTAAATACAATTTGTAAAATTTGAATAACAAAAAGTTTAACCAATAGACAAACAAGACATCTTTTACTACATCGCTTTTTCTTCTATATTGATAAATCATTACATTTCATGTCTTCACCTTGGCTTCAAACTGGAGAATTTTGTTGCACTTTTTCAACTTACAGTAGATAAAAGGTTAAGTTTTCTTTTTAAATTGTGTTGCAAAATACCATGATATCTTACAAAACACTACAAGAAAAAATATGAAGCATAATTTTGATCATTATTGTAGCTCAGAGTACAAAAAACATGGAACTACCGACACCTTCAACCATAGAACAACAGTTACAACTTACAGGGCAAATCTTTGTAGAATGCATGATATGCAGATGGTATTGTGCTGTTTTCATACAATTTCACTAGATTTTTATTTAGGCTAGTATTCTATCTGTCCGTATCCGCATCCGAATATCCGCATCCGCAAAAAAATAGAACTAGTAGAAATGCACTGCGCATATTCCATTCAACCGCATCCGCATATCCACACGCGCAATAGGCGTCCGCAAAAGAACGCTCAATTGAGCATTCTAATGCGGATGCGGACAAGATACGGACAGCATTTAGCACGATGAGGGATTTGGAAGCTGTCATCTCAAATATCAAATGGAAAACAAATCGAATTCGTGATAAATTACCCTTAATAATACACCCAACGCAGTTTTGAAGCATAGCCAAGACACTAGAAGAAAATGTTTCCTTTTTTACCATTTGTATTCTTTTACAGACAGAATGATGATTTTTACCTTTTATCTACTTAAATTCACGTTTTTCCTTCATCACGGTGCCTATACCACGTGACTTTTTAAGATCTGTGTGGGGAGTTAAATGTCAACAAAAGCACGACAAAGGTAAGATTTTTAAGGATAACTTTTTTAATATGTCATCATTTTCAATGGGATAAAGTGGAGAGCCCGCTCATTCATGAGAGTTTTCTATAGGTATCATGATTTTGTAAAACAAATGAATATTTTTTCAGTAAAGTGCAACGGCGCGTTTGAACGGTTAGAAAAAGGTAGGATCAGTGTGGGGACATTATTTTATTATGACACAGAAACATCACCTCTCGTGAAATAAAGCAATAAACTTTATGGGCGGAGCTTACACTATATCATTTTGCATTCTTTTTTCAGGTTTCTTTCATATATTTATGAAAACAAAATCAAGAAAAATATTCTAACAGTATTTTGATCTGTGTGGTATACGTGTTTAGAAGGATCTGTGTGGTATCCGTGTTTCTACAATTTACGGATAAATTGAGATAATAACGACAATATATATATTTTTTAATTAATTTCAATTATTTCAATACAACAATTACTACTACTACTACTACTTCTATAACTACTACTTCTGCTACTACTACTACTAATACTACTGCTACTACTTCTACTTCTACTACTACTACTACTACTACTACTACTACTACTACTACTACTACTACTACTACAACAACTACTACTACAACTATTACTACTACTAGTAGTAGTAGTAATAGTAGTAGTGGTAGATCTGTTATTATTATGTAAAAATTCATTCATTTCAGTAATCACCTATTTGGCACTAGTGAGCGGACAAGGGTTAAGGGAAGAAAAAATAGAGGAAACAGTTTCACGAAACAGGAATGCTATACAGAAGGGGACACTAGGAGTAAGGTGGGAGCGGGCGAGACGAAACGATAGCAAACTGTTGCCAACAATAAGATAATAACAACAATAATGCGGATAGACGAACACAATGGACATTTAAATTCTGACACAAATTCTGCAATAGAAATTGTGTCAAATATTACACAGGTTGACAAAAAGCAAAGGCGTGTTCTTTCCTGAGTAATACGTATGTTTTAAAATCAAATTTGGAATACACACTGATAAAACAGAATCCACCAGACGTATTGGCTTGTCATTTTGTTGTTATTTAAAGTTTAAGGTAAACGGTATGTTTATTAAAAACAAAATACTGGTCATAGTAGAAACATATATATATATATATATTATATATGTGTGTTTGTGTATTTTTTTATATATGGAATTCATATTGTTGCATTAGTTTATTACATAGTATAGATATTGACAATAATTCGCCATGTGTTGGTGATAATGTCATGTTATAAATTATGTCGTTGTATTCAGTGTAACATGTGTATGCTTATCTTTAGCGTTAATTATTTTGAAGAGAATATAAAACGTAAATGAATAAATATTATATTATATGATTATATATGTACAATTCTCCTCTATTTTTGTGCAGCTCTGAAGAATGTCAAGACGTATTTCGAATTAAGGAGTATTGTATTGTATACACAACCACGTTGCATACATTGTTTACTGTCAATTACCACGGCCTAGAGTAATTATAAGCAGGCAGTTTATTATGTAAAGCAATCGTGAAAATCCCTAGTATCAGAGACCCTCCCTGGCTGCTTATGATTATCGAACTAGCTCGTGACAGCGGTATTTAAAATTGAAACCAACGAAAAAACATCGCAAAACTTTTATTAAGTTATAATTAAAAATGAATCACAGATTCGATAATACAAATCACAGATGCGATTTATTAATGAATAATGTAAATCCAAATTATTGCACAATTATTTGAGAATGATTTCAAACACACAAACGAACTAAACGAAACCTAAAGATTAATCAAATTCGGATAACTTTAGAATAATTTTGAAAAGTAAAGTAAAAGTAAAACAACGAATAAAATAACGTAAAACGATAATGAAGTTACACAGACAAACTGTAAACTATTATGATTTTTAATCAGTATTCACGGATTTATGTGAAGTCCTCACGTATCGAGAAAGGTTAGTTTTGCGTTTGTACGTTTTGAAACACTCCTCACTACTGTAACACTTGTCATGCATGTGGGTATTGACGTGCTCTCTGAGGTCATTCTCACTCCTAACTGCCAACCCACACTGGTAACATTTCACCAATCCATCTTTTTTGCACTTTTCTCTCTAGCCACGAGTAGGTACTTGGCCGCACTGTACACACACGTGACATTGGGGTCCTTTGTTCGTTGAAGCCTTCTAAGATTGTAGGCATCCTGAGAAAAAAACAACATATTTTATTCACGTGACATTTCAATGCGTAAACACGCTATTTCAAAAATGTTAGTATCTGAGGACACGCGTTCGTTAGTTTTAAATTACAAACGATTTGACGATTATTGAGTTATTTCAAAATATATGATAACCTGAGAAATGAGATATATTGTATATTTGTGTTGTTTCAAGAAAATCCGTTCATCTGTTTGTTAGCATAACTGTATAAAAATGTAACTATTTTTAAGGTATTTAATCTTACCTGAAATGCTTTCCCAAGGCAGTTATAGTTTCCAGAGTTAGCGTGTCCCCTAATGTGGCGCAATAATCCAGCTCTGGTCTTCGACATTTTTCCGCATTCGGAGCGTTGAGCCATACCTTAAAGCAAATATAATATCAAAAATAATATACGATACATTACTTAACCTGACAGTAGTGTTTGGCGCCAAAATAAAAATGGAATTTGATACAATAGCATCAAGTGTACACTTATTTAAGGTGAGCATGGACTTAAGATTTAAGATGCTCCAGCGTAAGATTTTAATATTATAATGGGGATTGTACAGCGTGCCTGTAAATCATAATTATGTATTAGTTCAACAAGCGGTGCAAGCGTAGTGTATAGCCATTATGTGTTTTACGTGCTAGCGCATTTAAAAATCCCGTTTCAAATACATTGTTGACAAGCGTTTTCTTAAACAACTAAATAGAACTGAAAAACTTTAAAATAGTATACCACACAGATCCGTTGAAAAACGTATACCACACAGATCATATTACTGTAAGAATAGTTTTTTTGAATTTTGTTTCGTAAATAAATAACAGAAACCTGAAAATGGATGCAAAATGATATAGTGTAAGCTCCGCCCATAAAATGTATTTCTTAATTTCACCAGAGGTGATGTTTTTGTGTAAAAAAAAATTAATGTCCCCACACTGATCCTACCCTTTTCTAACCGTTCAAACGCGCGGTTGCACTTTACTGAAAAAATACTTATTTGTTTTATAAAATCATGATACCTATAGAAAACTCTCATGAATTAGCGGGCTCTCCACTTTATCCCATTAAAAATGCTGACATATTAAAAAAGTTATCCTTTAAATCTTACCTTCGTCGCGCTTTTGTTGATATTTTACTCCCCACACAGATCTTAAAAAGTCACGTGGTATAGGCACCGTGTTCATTACAATTATCTAAATTATAACTTCCTGTTTCATCCATATATTGTTTTCCCAAAAAAGAAAGATACGTTTGAGGTATGCGGATAAATGGAATAAAGCGTCCGTATTATGATTTGCGGATTAGGATGCGGATACGGATGCGGATAGATGGAATACAAGCCTTAGCCTGAGAAAGGTCTGCTTGTAACCATTCCTGAAAAGTCCTTTCAGACAGGGCAATTGTTTTTCTTTGTTTCAGAGTTAAACAAATAAAATATAAACTATTGATGACCAAGACCATGAACATATAATCAATAATGTCACAATGATCTCATAGTTTCTAGCTATGATGTCAACATTTGGCCTTGATATATTACACTTATCACTTTACTACACCAAATAACTTTGCTGGAAATCAATACTATTTTGGTGCAATAAGTGAACATGTGCATGACATTTTCTGAAAAAGTATCATTTTAACTAAAATACCATTCTGATATTTATAGGGACATGTATGGCATCATTTTAGATCATTTTATGCAAAAAAGTCATTTTTCACATCATATCACTGTTTTGCGCTAAGGTGACGATATCTAGGTCGAGTTTCAAACCAGGTCTATGTGTGAAACTTGGTTATATGTAAGCAAAATCTTGTTACCTCTCTAGAGGCCTCATTCATGACTCAATCTTGATGAAACCTGTTCAGAATGCTTATATTGAAAATTTATTAGGGGAGTTTAAATCTGGGACACATGCATCTTAAAAGAAGGTCGAGAGGTTAAATTTTAGAAAAACATTGTACCACTTTTGAGGCCACATTTATGAATCAGTCTTGATGAAACTTTATTAAAATGTTTATTTTGACAAAATGAAGGCCATTATTGATTCTGGTAAAAACTAGAACATGTCAGTTCTTCATTCATTAGTGTCCATGAACTAAGGTAAGCCCTTCAGGTCAATCATGACCCTCTTATGTGTGTTACATGTCACTAACATTACGCCCATTGAAGACATGCAATGCGAAATTTTTTGATTGCATTCATATTTCTATTCATATCTGATCAATAATGGATGTATCGTGATATCAAAAAAGGTACACACTTTCAGAATATACTGATTGGGGAAAAAGAAATATTTAATTCTCACAAAAGTCCCAATTTATTGTCTTTAAATAATACTTGATGATTGTGTCACCCGTATTGGAATTTCAATAAAAACAACAAACACATTTTATTAAACCAACACAAATGTAACAATCAACAGTCAAAATGCCAAAGATCATCAATTAACCACTACGCACATAAAGCAGGATAAACAATCAATACATTGATATGTTACTGCTCCTTTGACATACTTAATAGGTATTCTTGTTAACAAGACTGATGAAGAGATTAATTAGTCAGACTACACTGATAATTGCCTATTTTGATTTTCCATGACATATTTCATATAAGCAGGGCACTGGGACAGATCGGAACATATGGCATGACAGTTCCAACAGAATTTCGAAACGATCTCACACTAGTTAAACATTCATTAAAATACTTTATATCTTTGCAGATTTAGCAAATTGGCTGGAGACAAGCTAACTGATCAGAATCCTGACTTAGCTGACCTAAGTGATCCTAACAGAGCCATGAAACTGTCAGAGAAGTTTGGGGCTCTGTATGATGATGCATGGACAGATGCGTTTGAATACCTTATCGAGAAGAAGAAACTGAGACCAAATGATGTCATACAGTTTTTATTGGAATGCTTGAAGGTAATATTAAATCCAAATTGTTACCTTTAAGTCTTTTTAGTTTTATCCACCGCCAAAAGGAGTAGGGATTTTGAAATTGTAAAGTCCTTCATCCATACGTATCTGCGTGCATGCTTGCTTGTTTACGACGGTCACACTGTTCTGTGTGCAACACAATCATCTCCAAATGCTACCGCAAAATGATATATCAAGGTTTATGCGCTAACATTATTTTTAAGGAGTTATTGCCATTTTTTAACTACATATAAAGTCTTCTGAGTGCAAGTTAATAATTTTGCATTATTTTTTCCTCAGTCTTTTTCAGAATATTTACATGTATATTCAAGCTTCTTTACACAACTCCTCCTACATTTTGCATGCTTCTTTCGTCTTAGTTTTACAACATAATTATCTTAATGTGCTACAGTGTATACTGTTAAGGTTTCGGATTGCCTTAATTTTTTAAATTTATTGCTCTTTGTTTAAAAAAAAAATAGAAAAGATTTTGTGCATAACTGTAACGTTGTATTTGCTTCAATGTGTAGAATCCAGGTTTTGCGGAACTATTATTTTGAAGGAGTTACTGGCCTTTGTTTAAAACAACATAAAAAAAGCTCCTGTGCACTACTCCTCTTACATTTGCATGGGATTTTTGCCAAACGTTTACAAAATGATTAGTGCCAACTTCTTCAGAGCATATTATCGAAGTTTTGTGAATTCATAAATGTTGAAGGAGTTATTGCCCTTTTTTAATTTTATGTAAAGATTCTGTGTGCAGCTAGTCCTATATTTTACAGGAGATTTCTGTCATACTTTTACAGAAAAATTATCTGTCCTAAAGTGTGTATTTTCAAGATTTTGGCAATTGTGTTATTTTTGCAAGGAGTTAATTTCCTTAATTGAAAATAAGATATTTAAGCTTCTACATTCAGCTTTTCATACATCCTGTGTTTAATTTTCATAAAATAATTTAATTTGCATAATTATTGCAGTGCAATAGTTACTATTGTTAAGGTTCAACAATTGTGTTATTTGTAAGAGTAATATTGTCAAGGTTTACAATTTGTGTAATTTTTAAAAGAGTAATTGCCCTCGTTAAAAAATACACTAATAGCTAATGCGAGACACTAATGGGATTGCAAAGTCTTAATTACTCAAACCTTTCAACAAAGGTGTGACTGTGGAGGGAAAACACTGTCAATGACAGATTCTGTTTGTGTACTAGTGTAGAGAAATGGTTTTTGTGTTACCTGGATGTTTGCTAATCATAGGCCATGACTGTACGATATAAATCATACTAATCATTGGATTAATTCTATTTTTCACATGCAGGAATGTTGGATTATGTGTGAGAAAGAGGCTAAAAAATGGATGAACTCTCTGCAGACTGTTTTTCTTCAGCCTATACAGGACACAGAGGCCATGAGTGTAATGAGTGTAAGTGTTGTTTTTAACCTAACTTTTATTTTCAGTGGCTTTAATCTAGGATTATACTTTTAATAATCATCATTACACACAGACACGATTCCTATATTATTTTTGTTATTAACCATTTTTTCAGCAAAATTGATAATCCTAATTATTAGATTGGGGCTTGGAAGGCTGGAGTCCATGTAGTTTTTATTTACCAATCTTTGATAAAACTTCAGATATTGCAAGCTTGTATGGTATCCTATCTTGGGATTGTATTTGGGTTGTGTTGTGTCAAAGTTAGTTAGATTTAAAATAGAAAAACTGTTGCACTCAACAAACTTAGTGTGAATGGAGATTTGCTCTGAAATTTTGTGCGAAGTAAGCTTAAATGAAGACCAAGCTTGATAATGCTGTATAATCTTGTCAATTAAAAGTAACTGTGACTAAAAATATAATTTGTTCTTGTCAATAACTTTAGTTTTGTTTTGACCAATCTTGATGAAATTTCGGAGAAAGAAAGTTTGCATGGATACAAAGGCGTTCATTTGTATTTTGGGAATGTAGGTGAGCGTCTAAATATAGAAAATGGCATGTTCTCAATAACCTCAGCTTGGATAGAGGTTTTGCACTGAACATTTTTTTACATGTAGATTACATGCATTCCTAGCATAGGATTGCATTTTGAGCCAGTAACGTATGTGGTAAAGATAACTGTTAATAAAATTGGAAATATTGTTTCTGGTGAATAACTTGAGGTTGAATGTAGGTACATGTATTACACTGAAACTATGTGTAGGTTGTCTTTATACATGAAAATTCATTTGGAGAAATTTGCTATGTATTCTACTGACATTTGTATGTGTAGGTTGCCTTTATGCATGGGCGTTTATTTTTAGCAAAATGGGGTTTAAAGACAATGTAACTGTTTAAAAAAATTATAAAAAGGTGTCTGCTCAATAACTTGAGTTCGGATGGAGATATTGTTGGCGATTTGTGTGTTTGTAGCTTTCATGTTCACAGTGGGATTTCATATATGGCAAAATTAAATGAATGAGTAAAATGTTTCAAATATTGTTTTGATCGTGACCATGTTTCTTGTTAATGTGTAAATAAGTATTTATCAAAATTGAAAATCCAGGAATAAAATTGAGGTATGTTAGGCATTTGTTCGGAAAGCTGCAACAGACAGCTTGTTTCCGGTCAATAACTTCAGTTTTCAGTGACCAATTTGATCATAATAATAAAGAATGCTTGCATGACTACATACCTCGCATTTTGTCAGGTGTTGTCAGGTCAAGATCAAAAGTTAAGAAACATTGGACATACTTTGCTGAAATTGTGTGTGTAGGTAGTGTACATACCCAGCTTGGTTTGCATTTGGTGCCAGTTCGTTCAAGTTCAATGTTGCTTTTAACTAAAATAGAAATATGGCTTTCACTCAATATCTCGAGTTTGGATCAAGGTATTCCGCTTAACGTTTGTGCGTTGGTAGCTTAATTGACCCAAAAATCACGAAAATCAATCACTTTAAGCGTAGTTTGGGGAGTTTGGACCATATAACTATCTTGCTTTAAAATGTGGAGTCTTTTCTCATTCTCAAACAGTTTTTATCAAAAGCTTACAAACTAAACTTTCTGTTGGTATAATGTCACATTCATATTGGTCAATAATCCTGCACATTATGATTCAGAAAATGCAAGGAGGAAAACGAGCAATACGACTTGGGTCCAAAGAACAGCGCGTCATCAGAGATGCATGTCAAAAGATTGCACCGACGGTTGGAGTAATAGTGAAACAGGTATACATCCTTATGTGAGAATAAAGTTTATATTAATAGCCCAATATATCAAGCCTCTGATTCCACAGTTTGATTTTACATAAATTTTGTTATACACCCTTTACTATTTGATGGGGGAGGCTGGGAGTTTCATTTGTGTCTCTGCTTATCAGTCTATGCCAAAGCATATCCAGCCGTTATCTTCATTATGCATTTTAGGATTTCAAATTAACCTCACACAATATTGCATTTTTTAAAGTGTTTTAAAATACATTGGCACAGATATTCAACAAAATTTGTTGGTGTGTCACACACAGTCTTTAATGGTAAGGTAATACTTGGAAATAAAAGGTCTTAAAATAGCAGTCGTTTATGTCCCCCAGTCTATACTGGGGGGGAGGGGGAAATATTGTTTTTTCCCTGTCTGTTCTTTTGTTGGTTTGTTTGTGTCAAACTTAAACATTGGCCATAAATTTTGCAATATTAAAGATACCAGCTTGATATTTGGCATGCATGTGTATCTCATGGATCTGCACATTTTGAGTGGTGATAGGTCAAGGTCATCCGTTACGGTCAAAGCTAAAAGGATTAAAGAATGTGGTTGTTTGAATTAAAATGCTGTTTGTGTGATGTTTGTGTAAAATTAAATGTTTATACGCTTTTGATGTCTTTGAATGATAACAATTATATTATGTTGTACTTTCATTTGTACAATATCAAATCAGCTATTTATTCTTTTATGGACGTGCAGGAGTAACCAACAATATTATTGGTGATAAATATATATGTTTGACAATAGGCATGAATTTAAATCAATTCATAAAATGTTTATTTGTATTATTCAATAATAAAAATATAAATTTTTAATCTCTTAACCAGCAATGAACCATTAAATTGCAATTTGTGTAAACTACTGTGCGGTGTAATAATAGCAATACTACCAATTGACAAACCATATGAAAAGAGAGAACAATGAGAACAAAAGTTACCTGTCTACAACGCCCATATTTGCCATATTTGCCATTTACCTTGACTGAGCGGATTATGATATGCATAGAGATATTAGTATGTTTCCTTTTGTGCATGGAAATGATGAACAGGAGACTCGCAAATTTTGCAGACAGATCTACATAAAAGTAATTATTTAGTTGAAAATATTGTATTGAGCAAAGTGTTATTTTCTTTTCATACAAATTAGAGTTGTACTTTTGCAGTGTTTCATAATGCAAATGAAAAAAACCCAGAAGTGGAACGATGGTTGCTTTACCTACCTCGAAGGATGTGTCGACATTTGTTGGCGCATGGTGTTGGCTGAACCACCCCTCCATATAGATTTCAATATTAAACAAGGCGACAAATTTGACCCAAACCAACATTCAGCCTACTCTCATTCCGGTGAAACAGTGAAGTTTTTGGTCTGGCCACCCCTGTACAACGCTCTAGAAGGTGGTGACATGCTCTCTAAGGGAACAGTTGTCACAGAGAGAAAAATATTAAAACAGAAGAAATAATTACGGCATAACTTTTTTAACTGGTATATGCATTGCTTGTAGCAATAAACAAAACAATCAAGTTTATTGATATGTCCCGATAACGTTAAGTATTCGAAGTTAAATGAGCTTCTGTTAAATATATTTATCCTCCCCACAAAGTGGAAGGGCTATAGTATTGTATTTGTATGACTGTGGAAACATTTTTCGAGACCTTGACTTCATCAATTATCAGGAGAGTATAACTTAAATGCAGGTTCCATTGATATAACATCATCATTTATTTATTAAAAAAAATAATTTTAAATTGCCACGAATGATTATTTCAATCAAATGCGCATTCCCTATATCTTGTCATGCTTATACAGTCTTCACAGTATTGCAAGCGTCACTTTGACTTACAAGCAAAAGCTAGACCTTTTAATGCCGGTGACCCAGTATGGTTACATGATACAACACGCTGTCCTGATATATGACGTATTATGATATTTAGTATAGTTGACATGCCAATAGTCTGATGTTAAGGTTGTTTTTTTTATTCAATATCATACATACAATGTAAACATGTATATGATCATACAACATAGTGATTGTACAAAGCAATAACATTCAGACATGTTATACAAGATATGCTAATATATATATATATATATATATATATATATATATAATTTTTTGAGAGAGAAAAGAAAAGAACAACAGAGGAATAATTATGAAAAATGATGAGTTGTATAAAGGCGGAAGAAAGCATACTGGACTTGTTTGTTTTGTTGTATATTCACAATGGTCTTGTCAGATTGAAAGAAAAAATAATAAAAAATAAAACAAAACTATTTTAGTGAGATAAACTAACATTAGAGTGAAATGTATATATGTGGACAAAACATTATGAGAATTTAATCCGATTCCATTTTTGTTCAAAGATTTGTTATGTGTCATTTCTGAGGGCTATTTCTTTCTCAATCTGGAATTTTAGTTTAAGACTATGGACAAAACAGTTATATTTTGGTACTTGTTTTTTGTACTTCATGTTTAAGATAAAATATTTCATCAATATAACCATAAAATTCACAATATTATTACAGTCTATTGATTTCAATGTGTTAATTCCGAAACTTACATTTAAGAAAAATAGTTTAACATTTAGTTGATGTTGTTCAAGAAAATATATTAATTGATTCCAAATAGGCTGGATGTGTTTGCACTCCCAAAAAAGATGTTCTATAGTTTCAATGTTTTCACTGCAGAAGTCACACAGATTTGAGTTAGATAATTTGCATTTAAAGAGATATTTATTTGTAGCTATAATTCTATGGATGTATTTATATTGAAAATTTCTCAGTGTGCTTTCAATAGTTGCTTTATATGGCATGGTAAATATGTGTTTCCAATTAAGTTCATTTTCTCCAAAAAGAACTTGCCATTTATTTTGGATTTTGGAGTGTTCTGTAGGGTTTTTAATTTGTAGTGTGTAAAATAATTTATTTGTTTTGTTTTTTCTTCCAAGTATGTTTTCTACAAATGTTGTTTGAGTACATGGTGTATTATTTGTATTGATTTCAGATTTAATATGTATGGGTATGCTTTTGATTAGTGTGTAGTATTTCAGAAAATTATTTGGAGGTATTCCGTATATGTAGCATATATTATCAAAAGAGTAGAAATCCTTAATTATGTAGTTATATAATTGGTCGACATATTTAATGCTTCGTTCAAACCAATCTTTATAGAAAAACGTCTTATTGTTTGAAGTTATGTCTTTATTGTTCCATACAATAGTTTTACTGCTGTTTTGGGTTTCTAGATTATGAGTGACATCACTCCATGCTGATAGAACATCAGACAGAAATATGTTTTCGTTTGCAATTTCATGTAGGATAGTATTGTGGATGTTACATTCAAAGAGTAAAGAGTCACCATATTTTTTTAGGATTTTCTGGTAGAATAATTTCCATTTACTCGTATCTGTATTATCTAGGTATCTTTTAACCCAGCTGCATTTAATTGCATTCAATAATGAGTCAATGTTCGTTAATTGGATACCTCAATTTTCTACAGATTGAATTAACTGAGTTCGTTATATTTTATCAGGCTTACCGTCCCATATGAAATTAAATATTGCTGATTTTATATCGTTAATAACATCATTTGGTGGATTTGGGAGGACTGTTAATACATAAATTAGTTTAGGAAGTGCAAACGTTGTCAATACTGTGTTTTTTTCCGATTAGTGTAAGTTTACGGTGGTGCCATGATTTTAAGCAGTTTTTAAAATTCTGTAATTTAGGTAGTATGTTTTTAAGAACTGTATTCTTTTCATTATTTGTGAAAGTTATTCCTAACGTTGTGGCTTCATCGGATGTCCAATGAAATTTCATTTCTTTTTTATATTGGGCATTACTCTGTTTTAATTTACCTACTCGAAGCACAATACATTTACTTTTGTTTAGTTTTAGACCCGATGTCATTCCGTAAAGGGTTAGCGATTCTATTAGGTTATGGAAGGAATCGTAATTGTTGTTTAAGAATAAGTTGCATCGTCAGCAAATAGGGACTGTTTGATTTCTTCGTCGGGTTCTAGTGATATGCCTTTTATGTGTTTATTTGATTGGATGTGATGTGATTGATACTCGATGCAAATAATAAATAGCGATGATGAGAGTGGACATCCTTGTCGAACCCCTCGTTCGATGTTAAAACTGTTTGAAAAGAAGCCATTGTTAATGATTAAACTGTTAATATCGGTATAGAATAGTTTGACCCATTGAATGAGACTTTCACCAAAGTTCATATTTTCTAAGCAAGAGAACATAAATGAATGATCAAGCGAATCGAATGCCTTTTCGAAGTCTGCAAAGAATATTAGACCAGAATCATTTGAATTGTTGAAATAGTTTATGCATTCTTGGATAAGACGAACGTTTTCACCAATGTATCGTCCTTTTATAAAACCAGATTGAGATTTTGAAATGATTGATGGTAATATTTTTTTTATTCTGTTTGTTATACTTTTAGTTGCAATTTTATAATCATTGTTTAGTAAACTAATTGGGCGCCAGTTTGATAAGGATTCTAAGTTTTTTCCAGGTTTTGGAATGAGTGATATTATACCTTGTTTTTGAAGCGTAGTTAGGTTTTCATTATTATATGAATTGTTTAGTGATTTAATTAAATGTGTTCTGATATCATTCCAAAATATTTTATAAAACTCAATGGTGATGCCATCAGATCCTGGACTTTTGTTATTTCGCATTTCTTTTAGTGCTAATCCACATTCATATTCATTTAGTAATCCGTCACACAATAGTTTTTCTTCTTGATTTCAAGCGTGATGTGTATTTTTAAAAAGGGTGTTATTTTCAACGTTTTTTCGTTTATAGAGGGTTTCGAAAAATAAACGTTGTTCTTCTAGTATTTGAGGTCTGTTTGTTATATCTTTGCCATTGACTACTAATTTGTGTACAGTTTTTTGTTCACTTCTACGTTTTTCAATGTTTGCGAAGTATTTTGTTTTTTTTTCATTCTGTTCAACATGCTGTGCACGCGCTCTTAGTATTATTCCATTGAGATGTGTATGATAGATTTCATCTAATATTTGTTTTTTTAATGTTATTTCATTTTCAATGTCGGTGGTATCATTTGTGTTTGTTTAATGCAATTGTTTTTCAAGGGTTTCAATGTTTTTGATGGTTTCAGTTTCAAGTTTGTGTGTTTCTTTTTGTTTAAATGATGTGTATCTAATTGTTGTGTTACGTATATTTCCTTTAATTACTTCCCATAAGGTGTTTGGGTTTGCATCTTTATTATTTTGAACTGTATTTAATATTTCCTGTTTTATTTGTGTTTGATATTGTGTATCTAATAATGATGCTAAGGTGGTGTTTGTGCGTCTATGTCAAGCTTTTACTTTGTTTAAATAAACGTTTTTTTCTATACCAATCTTTCGTACTTGTTAGCTTTTATGTATTGTACTTAATGTTGGTACATGCATTTTTTATCAATGATGTTTAAAGCAACACAAAATAAGTGAATTCAAATTATGTTGATGCAATTGTTAGTATTCGTTTCTGAAGGTTTGAATATCAGTTTAATGTTTTATTTCTGCTCCATAACATGTAGTGTGTTGACATAATTGAATATATTCGACATTTATTCCCAAAGACCAGATATATACATTACATACATGTGGGTCCATAAAAGATTTAGGTCATGGTTCAATAGCAATTTTCAACAGCTCTGCAGAAAAAAAGATATGCATGTAAATGTTGCAAGCATGTACGTGTTACTTTTGGTAAGACTGAAGCAAGACTAAGACTAAGGCTGAAGCAAATGAATGTGTGATTATTTCCAAATGTGTTATCTATTCTTATTTAATTTTATGTCATTTCATTATTTCAATATATTTCATTAATTTTTGTAATTATTTTTATAGATTTTTTTACAGTATGCGTTGTTTGTAATGCTGACTATATCGAATGATGATGTCAATTATGTGAATGTAATTATGATGCTTGTTTTATGAGAAGCTAAACTTATATATTAAGTTTATGTTTCATTGCTCATAAAAATGGCACTTGAGTGATATTCATGGTCTTTTATACGTTACTTGTTTTTCATAAATTGTTCTTATGAGAATCATTGGATTATTAAAGTTTCCATATCCATATGATACACTTACTCAACATCATAATGTTCTACTTGTTATTAAATTTAGAATTATGTATAGTATACCTGATGACCAGTTGAAGTGTAACACTCAGGACTGATACTTTACAGTCACAATCAAATGTTTAATCGACAGTGTGTCTGTTTCCAATTATGATTGAGATATTGTGATGTTATTGTATGTGAATGGTAAATGTTCTGCTACTTTAAATGAAACAAGTATTTCTGTCTCATAACTTTAGTTCGGATTGAGGTATTGTGCTTTAATTATGTTTGTAGGAATTAGACATGCATACCTGGAGTGGGATTCATTTAGGACCGGTTGGGTCAAGGTCATTGTGGAAAGAGATAAATACGATTATCACCAAAACCTGTAGTTTGGATTGAGTTATTGAACTGTATCGTTGTGTGATGGTAGCTCCCAAGCATACCTTGCTCTTACACTTTATTAATTAAATGCAACTTAATAAATTGGTAATAATTTGTAAATTTTATTTTGTGTATTATCACTATATATATATTCCTCTTCAAATATGTTTTTGTGGTCAAATATCAGGTCACTAACAGAAAATGTACGTTATACAATGTACTATCAAAGCGGAGAAATAGTCTTTTGACAGCTCCTGTTAAATGACTAACTGCTGCACAATACTGTTTTGCAGCTTTTTTCACTTTATTCGGTAAAACAAAGACATCGTTTGGCTTAAAATATATGAAGTTTACCTGCAAATGTAAATTCTTCTGTAAACTGGAAATAGTGCCCATGGCAAAGTAAGTGTCTACCGAAAGTAATTTAAAGGTATATTCCATCACTAATTTGTTTTGATGGAATCAAATGTTGGTCAAACATGGCATGCCTTTTAATAATTTGTCAATTTGATGAACCTGCAGAAAACATATCTTCGGATATAGGTTTAAGGTCCCTCGTTTTGTAAGTTCAATCTTAAAATTCACATTGCATTGTCCATTTCAAGTCCATGTTTTTGCCTCTGGGTGATTGTTATTGTTATGAACAATTTGTTTGTCAAAGCATTCTTCTGTGTCTGTAACGTCTCGCATGTAATAAACAAGTCCGCTGTTCCAATGCAGTATTTTGGAGTATGATTAATGCAATAACATGCTTTCATTTGTTATGCATATGGCAAGAACGAAACGATTCACGTCTGTCTAGATTGAATGCAATTTATATGCATTTTGATTGTCTTGATAGATTGTTCTATGGTTCTATGGTTTGAGTGTTTTGTATAGACGTGTATGATGTGATAAATATACAATATATACAATTTTGACTTTTGTTTACTTATTTGGTTGACGTTCAAGAATGCACTTGTGTTTACAGTTTTAATTTTTTCTCATTTCTTTACCGTATTTTACATACATTTTATTATCAATACATTTGTACTCCTTTTTCAGAAAGTAAACTGACATTTTACGGCTAACGTTAAAGATAGTATTTGACGTTGACAAAAAAATGCGCACTGTAACGAACACCAGTTTGAAGAAACAAAAACATGAATTTTAAATAATGTATTAAATAACTGTTATTAAGGTAGTTGTATACATCACAGTGTTGAATAGTTATACTAATTATTTGCCTTAAAACGACCGAACGTGACAGTTGACAGAAGTTGAAGATACACTGCAAAATAATAGTAACAACATAACATTATACCAAATTATGTTGAAATCACATGTCTGTCTGATAGCTTCAACCAAAGATTGACTACCAAATAAATATATAAATAACAAAGAGTGAGACCGTCAAAAAAAATGGAAGTAGGCATTGTATGATTTAAATGGTGCTTTATGAATTCAATATTTGAAACGCAAAAATAAATACGATCTTTACATTGTTCAAGCAGGAAGTTCATTTAATGAAATGTTATGTCTGTAATATATAACGTATGTCTATAATATGTAACACATTTGTTACGGGTGTTATCAAGTTTATATCCAAATAGTAAACATAAAAGTTGTTGTTTGGTCTCTTCGTCATCAGTATTCCAGTCCGAAAATACAAATATTCGCGTTTTTTTCTATTCGGTATATATGTTACTATTAAAAGATTTGATAAAATGTGCATCTACTCGGAACGCGGTATATCGTCATATCACCAATGTTCGCGATGTGCACAGTTCTTATGCTAGATTGTCTGACAAATGTAGAAGTTTAATGAAGAGGACCAAAATGTGTATGGAATAGGGATATATTTGGTTTACTTCAGTATAAGAAAGGCTTTGAAATGCAAATATATTTGTTTGTCCCCTTATTTTTGACGTGTCTTTATTTTTTTCAAGCGTTGTTATGTAGGTGAAACAAAATATTCGGGGCTCAAGCGTATGATGTTATCACGAGAGACGCATTCTTAATGTAAAAGAGACATAGAGACGTATCAGGGGACACGCGAGTATCAATATCAGGGAATCGAACGATAACGTATTCGCTCCTTTTAATCAATGTGTATAGAGTTTAATCAATACTTTAACACCCAACAGAAATTATTACTTACAGCGTTAACTTATGACTATGTGTTAGCATGCGGGATTGAATAGCATACCCGATTTAAAGAATGTTTCTCTCTCACGTTTCGAATATTTTCGCTTAATTTACTCTGAACACCGTAAACAGAGCCTAAAAAAGAATTTTTGTATATAATAGCCTTTAACAAGTTTTTTTCTGGTTAATATATATAGGGCAATATTTGAAATTATACGATATCCGGAAATCACGCATCCGCTAATCGGGTAGATTTTATATGTAATAGAATATGTCTGTTTATGTGTGGGTTTATGCTCTTCAGTTATATAATGTTACAACAATAAACAAAATCATCTATTTAGAAAAGCCATGTTGTGGTCTACATATGCATACATATAAAAGCATAACCGGAAGCATATACACAAAACACAAAAATACCAATATAGGATAATTCTTATCAGTTATGGGCATTTGTAATCTCAAAGCATTAATTGATAACGCGTTAGCTTACTGTTTATTTTATATTTTCACACGTAGATATTTGCTCGTCCTGGAAAATCGACTGGATATGTGATTAAGACGAATGTTGATATATTAAATCATGTAAGTATAATTGCTTTATTTTCTCATATCTCAGAAGGTGTCTGTTTGGATCATTTAAACCCTTATACTAACTTGACTGCTATGGATTATCATCCTTAAAACTCGGATTGCGAATAAGAGATTCTTCCTCGTGTTCTTTTGTACGCATATTTAGGGGTAGAAATATTTACATTATAGACACGTCCTGCCATTTATTGGATAATGTAAAGGCATTTTTTAAACTGAGTACCAGTAATTTCAAGGTTTGATTTGGGAGCACTATTCGTAGTTTTGATTCCACAAACGCTCACCGTAATAGTATAAATCGGAAGTAGCGTCTATATTAACATGTATCAACAAGCTCTTTATGAGCGGCAGTGTACGGTGGCATAAAGGGACATGAGAAGTAATTTACTTGCGCTAATATATCTATGACGTGCGAACGACGTAACTACTACGTACTCAGACGATAGCCTGTACATTGCGATAGCTATTACGTGCGCACGCGATAGCCATTAGCTACGATCGCATGCGAACGCAGTAATTGGAGAATATAAATGGTTGAAAGGTCAACCATTATAGCTTTAGCGTGCACACGTGTTTATAAGCTATCAGATGCGCAAGCCATGGCTGTTGCGTACTTGGGTCATAGCTATCGTGCGCGCGCGTCATAGCTATCGCGTGCGCACGAAATAGACACAACATAAAATAATATTCTCTATGTCTTTTTTTATACTACCGTAGCAATGCTTTACTTGTAGGTATTATTTTTCACGATTATTAACATTTAAGATCCAATGCAATAAAACATTTCTTTATGAAAAGACTTGAGCGCCTTCTGTCGGTCGGTCTGTCAGACGGATCGTCGGTTCGCATACATCGTTCTTGCGGTCATGCTTATTGGTATAACTTGGAAGGGGATGAATTTTCCTGTCATTCAGAGCTCAGCAAATAAAGAATCAAGGTCTTGTAGCATGAAATATTCATTACGTAAATCCACATTATAACAATCCTTGAATAGACGTTCAATCATTATAAATAATGCTATGATAACTATAAAAAAAACTATCGGAACAATTGACACCCTCCTTATTGGATATATTGTGATACCGCGTCAGTAAGGGCGTGAAAGCATCAAAATTCGATTGTCTTGGCATGGTGGCTGATTTCTGGAATATCGTCATGGTGTTCCAGCGGTTAACAAGGCCAGGAACCCGCAAACATACCGGAACTACAAATTTATGAGTCAGGATTAAAATTCTTATGTATTGGCATGTTCTCATTTTGGCGATCTTTGAATTCGCGAACACGAAAGAACAACAAATGACCTTATTTTCGTATTTGCGTGCCATTAATGTGTCATCCTTCAAACCTGCCGATATGTTACGCCAGTAAACATCCTTGTCTAATCAATACATTTTTAATAGATCAATCAGTTAAAATCACTTGACAAATATCGTCAACGAAAATTGTTAGAACTAGTTTGATGTCAAGATTGTTCGTAAATCATAAAAGAGACATGCCCACAAAATTAATTGCCGTATTTTGTTTAAAGCCATGAAATGTTTTAATAAAACAAAACTATACTATTATAGAAAATCTAAATAAATTATGATTCCTAAAACAATAATTTATAATTTGTTGCTTTCATCGGGATTCGAACCGGGTCCTTTGAGAGAAGTAAACTCTAACGCGTTTTTTCAATTCCATTCAGATTTAAAATCTTAATAGCGTATTTTCAAAGTTAATATAGCAACATACGCGTTATCAAAATTTTCATTTACAATCATTCAACACGCGTTTTTATATTGTAACCCTTTCCATTGATGATAATAAAAACACACACAAAAAGAAACCATGATTTATACATTTTTCGTAGCAATGTTTATGTGTGTGTGTTTTTTTAATCAGTGAACACGTTAATTTTATTCAGAAAATGGCAGACCAGGTCCCAGGACGACGAAGACAACTTAGTCACGTGGAGGTTTCAGAAGAGGCGATGAACGAGGCGAAAAAGGCACAAGAACACCTTAACAACTTCTTCATGAAAGTGTCTGAGGTTGGTTGTTAATAAATCTTGGACACATGAACCGCACATTGACCGTAACATTATATACATTAAATACATGATGATATTATATTAAATTGATTATTTTATGTAAACAATTTAAATATTTTAGTTGTATGATAAATTAAAGCCTTTTTCAATGAATTTATTCATGCCCTATCATTGTAGTCCGGCCTCTGCAGTTTTGTTTTATCGTTAAATCATTTCAAAATTATCGTATATTATTGCAGCAAGGGATCATACCTGTGACTGGGTAAGTATTGTTTGCTGCAATTTTATAGACCCCGAGACAGTTATATTCAGTTGTTGGGTTATGCATTGTTCACACTCTGTCTTAATATTATAATCAGACATGCAGATACTACTTTATCTTTCAGACAATATATTCGTATGTTTCCGTAATAAATCTCATTGTTTACACTTGACATAGTTAATTTGTTAGCGTAATAATGTATACAAAACTTACTATACTGTATATACAGCCGAATCAAATAGAAGGACACTATAACTTGCTTATTAAGAGATTCGTGAACATGGGTTTAAACACGCATGTAGAAAAACGTATTTCACGAGGTCTTTGATTTGCTTCTTAATATTTTTCCGTGGTGAATTGGTGTTCATCTCTTAAATTATTATCTCTTGTCTTTTCAATGATTAATCTACAGATAAAAACCGGAATTTCAAAATTAAGCAGAAGTCAATCTGAAATCTATACATGATCTAACACCAGAAATCTGTGAACTGAAAATACTGAAACGTTAAATTTAACAAAAGCAAGTTTTAAATAAAATGTATACAGGGTGCAGGCTCACGTGACTTTGTGGGGTTCTCATTTGAACTAGATGTGAACACACCGTTACGTGGTGCTTTCTTCAAATGACTTTAAAAAAAATCTTAAAAATTTCAACTGGTTCATAAAAGACAGTTTTTAAGGCTGCTTTTGGCAATTTAACATACATCAGATTCATTTTATTTAATAAGCCTATGGTCTTTGCCAAAAACACGATGTGAACAGCCTAATCTACACATGTATGCAGCAAGCATCATGAAATGTTGGCACCGATTTCAGACGTATTAAAGGATACATTTTTAAATCTTAAGATATCGGTATAAACTGAAAGACAAACTGTCTTTTATGCATTTAAAATTTATTGCAAATGTATTTTAATAACTTGAAATATTTTCAAAAATAAAGTTCTTAAAGTGTGTTTACATTCTGTCCAGTCTGTGTTTAAACACCCCCTCCCCCCCCCCAAAAAAAAAGCAACACAACAACAAAAAAACAAAAAACGTTGATCTTGCACCATGTATACACATTTTGCACGTTTCTTTACTGTATATGAATTGAACCATGTTTGGCCATTTGAAATTCAAATCATTGTCAAAACGTTGTACTGTCAGTTCGTAAAAAAATATTTATAGCAAAAGATAAATCACTCCTTTATTAACGAAACTAAATATAAATATTTTTAAATATAAAATATTAACTGCGAATAAAAGGCGTGCACTATTTTTTACTAATTTTCGTACAAAGCATACAGTTACGTTTGTTTACTCGTACATGTCTCTATTGACGTTTTACTGTTTGATGTGAACTATATCTTTACCTTTAAATAAGGAACTAGTAATATCTCAAGGCTACAAAATAAAATTAAACATAACATCTAAAATCAAGTAAGTATTTGTGCGTTAAGACCATGTAATAAAGAGTATCAATAATATATTAAAGGGATATAATACAATTTTGCTTTTTGATGCCTGATGGGGAAACTTTAAAAAAATGCTTAACGATTTGAGAAGCAGAAGTGCATGTTACTAAGAGTCTTCTTATTTGATGATCTTATTTCAAATTACTTTTCAGAAAATTATATTTCATGGAAAATGAATGTCAGCTTTTGGTTCTTATGGATTAAATTCGCGTTTAAGCTGATCATGATGAGCTAGTATTATCGCCGTCTGTCAAGGATGGGCGCAAAGCTGTGTCAAGTGCTCATAACCAAATAGCTGGATGACCTATATTTGGGAAACCTGACTTTAAAATAAAACTTTAACTCTATTGCTATTAAGCATCAGACGCAAGGAGCAAACAGTCGATTTATCAAGTGGCTTATACACATGAATCTTTACTACAACCGTTTATGGAACACACTGTCAATCGATAGTTTAATGATTATCAGAATTTTGATTTGTATGCGAGATGCCTCTTGTTTTTTTTTTATTTACCGATTATTGTTTATATAGCATTATTTGACTATACAGCATTGATTGTTAGTCGCATGAACCTGTTTATAGATGGCAATCAGTCATATAAATCGTTAGTTTTCAAGCTGTTTTAAACGTACGTTGGCTTGCTTCTCATTCCTAATTGGCCGTAAGGCTGTACCCCTATTTCAACTTTATTTCAAGCCATATGCAATTAAGCGGGACATATTAAACTACTTAAAATTGTTTTCGTGAACAAGCCATTTTTGTATTCGGTCTACTATTTCATTTTTGATGACATGAGTAATTGACCTCGACTATTCTAAGCACCATTCTTCAGTACATGGATACACTGTTTCTGTGGATAACACACTACTTATAGGTTAAACAAATGAAAGTTGAAAGATATACTGGTTGAAATTGTTAATTGCACAAAGAATATATTTTATAGTTTCATTTAGATGATAATTATGATGAAGATTTTGATTTGATGATGATGATGATGTTGGTGATGATGGTGATGATTCTCAAGTGGTACCTTTTATAAAATCGAGTCTGAAACAACTGGAGCCCGCGAACTCATCTTGTTAGATGTTAGTCCACAATTTGTGTGGGCTATACGGACCCGGGTAAAAATAATGACTACAAGCTTACTTCAAGCTAAGTATATGACATTATAAAACAATAGGATGCTTATAGACTGACTATCATGGTATTCTACTTTATATAGAATATACTTCGCTCAATCACTATTGGAATCAATGTTTAACGGCAGTATAAGCGGGGTCTAGAAACACGTACTGGCACTGAGTCATGTTAGTGTGCATCCCGTGCAATGTCAGTGAAATGCAGATAATACAATGTTGATAATGACGGTTTACCCATTAGGATGTTGGTCTTTTCCATTGTGATGCCATTTCACTGAGAAATATACGAACAGCTCGAGTCCAGTTAAATGAGTATTTCGATGTCCTGTTATACACTGTTCATTGATGTAAACAACTTCCCGATGAAGACTTACGTTATTGAATATGATTTTGAATTACGATTTCGCTATTGTATCTGACACTACTTGTAATAATTTATTACTACAAATAAGTTTCAAGCTTTATAATTGTACTTTATTATATGCATACAATATAATTCAAGTATTGTTATAACATATAACTGAATAATGGCTAGGTTGTTTATTGAATATTTGTTGTCTGGTATATGTTTATAACAGAATATAGTGCCAGTGAATTTCCTTCTTGACTTTTACGTTTCTTCAGCCAGTGTCAACTTTTGCGCTATTTTTTCCAATGTTTTTTTAAAGCTATTAACACAGGTTAGCAATACCCTATTTTTTGGCAGTTTATTGAGTCAGCTAAGCATTTCAATTCAGTGTCTTACCAGTTCTATTTTGTTACATAGACATATATATGACCAGCCAGAAGCCAGGGTTTCAACAGTAAGATGTCAGTCTGTTGTCAGAAAGGATATTAAGTCAAATTTGCAATATTAAACTTAACTGAATTAAATATCATATATATGATTCATTACAACATCTTAAATTATTTAAAACTGTTTGCATAAGTGCATGTGCATAATTATTATCTGTTTTTTATACACAAATGCACAAATTGTTCAGCTTCAAAATGAAAACAATGTCTTGAAGCGAAATTCAGCCGATTAAACGGTATATCTGTAGATTTTTAGACATGTAATACTCTAGCTGTGGTTTAAAAAGTAAAAGTCAGGTTTCAGGATGTATATATTAAATGTACATCCCATTGGCGCAGTGATTTCATTTCAAAACCCAAATTATTAATGTTCTTTTTATTTTCAAATGAATGTTTTGACTCTAGTTAATCTTTTTTAGCTTGCTTGAGCACGCTCACGGTGAGATATTATGATAGGTGACCTTCTGTCTTATGGCGTCGTCAGTAGTCGTCAACAATAAACTTCAAGCGTATATCCTTCTAAACCGTTGGGCGAAACTTTAAAGTAATGATTCTTGGGTGGCCCACTCTTCAAATTGTTAAAACCACTCTTCAAATTATTAAAATCATAAGTTTCTCTGCATTTGCAGGTCAAAATAGCTGAAAATAGATTTTAAATGAGGAAATGTTAAGCAAACCCATGACACTGCAATACACATAGCCTAATATTTAATGTGTTACTTTGTTTAGCGATTCTCCTCTGGAACCGCAAGTAAGAGCGGTTTTGTTTGTAACATAATCTATTGGTCCTTAACATCAATTGTTACCATGTTTTCCCAAAAGAGGCCAGACCCGTGAGGATTTATATAAACGTGTGTCGTAAATACTTTATTGTTTTATTCGTCTTTGAACCCTTGCCGTGAAGTGTTTAACATCTTATTAATATTTGGTTTGTTACATCGGATTGTTGTACTCTTGAACGATTGTGGAGATCAGTTTAGATTATATACCTGAGTTCGAAACTCGCCACATCCCATTAAACACGTGAGCAAAAGAGGGCCATCGTTGACAACTTGGCCTCATGTTGAATTTCTTTGCATCATTTACTGACAAAAAAGATACGAATATATTGTACATTTACAGGACATGTATGTTCATGGGACGAATCTATTCCTTATAATGTCTTAATTTGTAATCCATTGTTTTTTAATCATTATTAGCACATATTCCTCATGGTAAATAAGTGTCGTCTAAATGAGGCCGGCGTTTGTTGTCCGTCGTAAACATTTAGCTCTTTACCACTCATGAGACCACATGTTTCATCAAATTACAATAAAACTTGTACAGAACGTTAAGCATGACAAATCTACACTGAGTAACCATCTGACCAACGGGTGTTAAAAAACTACATCACTAGGTGAAATCTTAACAACAAATTGTTACCACTTTCGAGACCAACATTTTCTGACTCACTCTTAGCAAAACTTGGTCATAATGTTTAACTCTAAAATGTAAAGGCCAAGTTCGAATCTGGGTCACAAACATCCGACTACTATATCGATTAAAAAAATGAAGCCAAATGTATGACTCAATCTTGATGAAACTTGATCAGAATGTTTATCGAGACACTATTATGACCAATTTCAAATCTGGGTCATCTGCAAAAAATAAGGTCACCAGGTCATATCTTAGAATATCATTGTTATCATTCTTGATGCCACATTTATGACTGTGGCTCGATGAAACTTAGTCAGAGTGTTTATTCTTATAATAAAAGGTATTGGTAGAATCTGGGTCAAGAAGAATTCAAACATAGATCACAGGTGTGTGTGACCTTAGGTGGTCCCTTTCGGACCCTCTTTTATGATATGAGTTTCATTTCGCTAACATAACGTAATTTACCATTACATTCATGGAATGCTAAGATCGAGATCTTATTTTATATAAATCTGATAAATAATAAAATTATCGTATCAAAATGGACACAAAAATCAAAAAACATGATGGGCTAAAATAACAACAAGCAATTTTTAATTGTCACAATTATCCGAATGTATTTTACAATCAAATTCAAAAATTACCCAAATAATTTCATAACACCTATTAAAATATGAATAAATAAACCAAACACATGTTATTAAACCGAAGCTATATAACAAACAGCAGAAATACTTCCAATTATCATCAATTAACCACTACAAACAAAAAGTATGTTGTAAACTCAAATCATTGATAAAAGGATATACTTACTTCTATCGTTGCACGGACGTATCAGGTTTCTTGTTAACAGGACTGTATAGGAGATTAATTGTTCAGAATACAACGTGTTAGGTTTTATTTTTATTGACCACGACATATTGCATAAAAGGGGAGGCTTTGATATATCGGGATGTACGGCATGACAGTAACACCATATTTCAGAAAGTTTGTCTAATTATTGATACATTTATATAAAATTATATTGATGCAGATATAGCAAGTTAGCTGCAGAAAAGCTCAATGATCAGAATCCATTCATACCTGACCTCAGTGATCCTAACAGAGCCATGAAATTGTCTTAGAAGTTTGGAGCTTTGTATGATGATGCATGGACAGATGCGTTTGAAGTTTTGATTCCATCAGATTGGAAGCACTGTAACCCTTTACCTGATTTTACACAATAAACTGTAATTTTGTGTGAGAAATATGGCTGAAATTTTGTTGCATTAACGGACTATGTGTATGCTTAGCTCACCTGAGCACATGCCGGTCGTTGGTCGCGGATTTTCTTTCATGCGTTGTCAACATTCGCCTTGTGAACTCTCTTGAGACTGCATTTATTGGCCTATTATAGAAAAACACAGTAAGAAAGTTTGTCCAAATGATACCTCTAGCACGTTTGAAACTCGATCATGTGGGGTCAAAACTACGTCAGATAAAGAAAAAGATTGTCAACATGCTGTAGGATATGCTTATCACCCAATCGCTTAGAAACTTTGCTAGAACATTTATCCCAATTATATGAAAGTCAAGCTTGAAACTGAGTCATAAACTGGTCAAAATATATATTTTATCTAGCTCATATTCAAGAAAAGCTTGTGAACATTCTAAAGGACACATGTCTCCCCATCTTCATAAAACTTGTCTGAACAATTCTCAAAATAATATGTCCCCCCTAGTTCCAAACTTGATCAAGTAAAGAAATATTTAATAAGTTACAGTTAAATAACTATCTCTATCTCTCTTGAGGCCATATTTACAATGTATTGCCCAATCTTCATGAAATTTATTCAGAACATTTTGCCCATTTAATATCTAAGTTAGGTTTGAAACAAGGAAATGTATTACGTGCTTAGTGGCACAAATAGTAACTTTGTGTTGTACATATTGATGTTTCAATAACTTAGTAGAATTCATAAGCAGAATGATGATTCGAAGTGGTGGGCACACTAAAATATGGTCTTCGGGCCAATTTCAAGTTCACAATATAGCAAACATTATAGGAACTGAACTTAAAAGTTTGTCCAGAGAATTGTTTTGTTAGAAAACAATATTGAATTTTCAAATACTTTGGCTGGTTTTACAAGAATATTATGATGGAATGTCAAAATTTGCAATATAACCCCATGACGTTGAAGTATTATATGATATTATTTTGCATTAATTAATTCATCATAGCGCATAAATAAGTTGTTTCTGTTTTTGTGTAGTGTTTTATAAGCTCAGAACATTGTCATTCGTATAAAATAAGATCTTTTTAACATTTTATTCAACAATAACATCTAAAATTAAACAATGTTATTAAAATTCAAAGGAAACTTCTTTCTCCACCTTATCGCGTATTCAGCGTTATACAATTGCATCTCATAAAGCAATATCTAACAGAAACAATAGTTTACATCCAATCCTTGATTTGTGTGTGAATGGTGACTTGTTGTATATATTTTCAAAATACAACGAACATTGTGTAGTAAAATTGTTTTGTAAAGGGAACTTAACATTCTGTCAAATCAAGAACTTGAGATTGAATGTAGCTATTTAATTGAAATTGTGTTTGTAGTTGGGAGACATACAGACCTAGCTTGGGATTTCACAATTTATTGAGTAAAATAGGTAAATAATACTAATTGAAAACACGTTGTCCTTTATCGAAATGTTAATTGATTCCCCATCACTGTGTTCCCCTTCTTTCCAGTCACAAAGTGCATTTATTGCAAGCATTTATTAGTTTCTCTGATTTTCATGTTTTAAGCAGTGCCCAGTTATTTTTTTAACAACATCTTTAACCATGTTTTTAAACAATTGAGTATAAATCCATTTGTAAATTCGATATCATTCTTTTAAAACACATTATACTTTTACATCGAGATTTGTAAATATTGCAAACGTGATGCATGCATGCAAATAATTGTATGTTTTTTTTTCACACAGAATTAAGCAAGAAGAAAACAACAGGACATCTGTACAAAATATTAATAGCCTAAAACAGCAGGTCGGACGTTTTGAAAAGAGATGCAATTAATTGGAAATGCAACTTCAGGAAAAAAACAATGCATTTGAAGATCAATTGGAAATAAGAAATATGCATCTTCGACATATTTCTACACTGGACAATGCTGTGAAGAAGTATCAACAAGACATTGAGGATAGAGATAAAACTTATACGTCACTGGAAAATGATTTGCAGAGCCTCTCCAAAGAGCATAACAATTTGAAAAGCAGGTAAAATATGTTATATATCTTAATATGTATGCATATACGATAACACATTATTATATTTTTTAGCTTGACTTGAAAGCAAAGGCATTCAATTCCACTCAGTTCAGTGTTGACACTTACACCGTAGCTACTAGCTAGTTGTTTAGTTAGACATATATGTCGTAAGGGATTATATTTAATTTTTAAGGGACATACCAACAGTAATTCGTCATACATTTAATAAAGAATGGAAGGTCCCTCTTTTGGTTGATGCTTATCCAATACAGATATATTGACATGAAATCATTTAGAAAACAATTTAAAAGATTCCAAAAACGTTTTTTTTAATTTAGCCTTTAGGGGGGTTCAAACTGAGGACTACACAAATTGCCTTCTTTAATTTTACTACACTACAATAGGGATGCTTCATGTGCATTTCAATTATAATCGTTTAAGTACTTATACTGATTTTCCAATCCCAAATAAACTGTCCTTGGGTGCAGTTATTTATTATTTTAAGGATAAAAATTGTATTGTGCATTTCTAAAAACAATGAAGCATCCATTGCATAAATAAATGTTTAAAAGGATATTGTTTTTAGCTAACTTGATCACTAAGTGTGGTCACCCTATGTCTGGTTTGTTAAATTTTATCTTGTTAAATCTCTTAGAGGCCACACTTTAGACTTATCATTGCCCTTGTCCATCGGTACATGTACCTTCATCCAAACACTTGTTTTGAACTCCTCTTTAGAGGCAGGGTGAATTATGCTCAAACTTATTTTCATGACCCTAATGAGTAGTTGATTAAAAATTATTATATCCCCTTGTTTTTCTATTATATGACCATCATAGTTTGACCTTCTTTTTAACTTTTTGGAGGATCTTGCTCTGACTTTCAAAGATGAATGGCCTCAATGTGCAGATGATCGTACAGGAAATATGTGTACGAGTTTTGCAAAAATATGGAAATGTGTGGGTTTTTCCACACTATGAAGCTTGTGTGATCAATTCTTCTTAAACAAATGGGTGAATCTTACCCAGTTGAAAAATAAACTTCTTGTGTAAAAAGAGAACTTTTAAAAACGATGTTTGGCAAAATTATTTGCCCTATGTTCGTTTTTAAGAAAATATCAAAAATGTTAAACATATTATAAAATACTGGCTGCATCACCCTTAAGCTTTCACGGTTGAATGACATTAATGTGTAGATGAACATAAGAAAGGAATTCATAGTAACTTGTAACATTTTTTTTTCTGAAATAAATTTAACTGTTCTGTTATTCCTTACTTTTTCCATCAAGATGACTAAATATTACTGCAGAACTGACTTGTTAAATACTGTCAAGTACAGTCTGTGAGTCCAAACTTAAGGCCATTTTTTCTAGTTTAAAATTAACATGAAACATCATTTTATCTAAGTTGATAACAAGCATAATCTTTGAATATTAAGTCAAAACTGCCATGGTATCTACATATATACAGATATGTGTATTGAAACTTTATACATAGATATATTGAATCAATGCACAATTGATTGAAACTAAATATATATATGCATCTTACACAAATCTTATTTTCAGACTGGGCTTGGATTGTATGGGACATTTATGAGCTCATGTTTTAGGTCACTTGTAAAAAAATTCAAATTGGATTCCGCTTTCTGACTTCTTAAGCTATTGCTATAAAACAAAAATCTTATATATTAAACATTCATTTGTGGTTGTAAACAGGAACAACGTCAAGGTTACTTAATAAATACATGGTTACCATTAAATAACTTATTTACAAATTAAGCTATTAATTGAAACTGGGTACATAAATACTTTTATCTAGACCGATCATGGGGTTGCATATGGGGTGCGTGAATGATATTCAAGGCAATTGTAGATTGAAGAATTGTTGATACTCAAACTTTTGAAAATAGGTTAAACAATTGTAAATAAATTTCATACAAAGATGCATCATCCCTAATCGCTTGGTATTAATCATCTATAAGATGTGAACAAGGTCAAGACACTGCTACTAAAAGTTAAACTATGGTTTCAGCTTAAGATTTAAATAATAAATTGAGCTGTTATGACGTAAAATGTAAAAAAACGGAAACATCTATAGAAACTTCCTTTTTAATTGTGCATGTGGTGCATTGTGACACACACACACAATCATTGCAATTGTTCAAAATCAAGGAGTAAGTGTGTTCAGAAATAGTTTTTAAATATAAATTTAGCAAATTACTTGAATTATGTTGTATAAAAAAGGCTAAATCTCAACAGCCCAACATTACATTCTATTCTTGCAGATTTAGAAAACTAGCAGGCCACATGCTTCTTTATCAAATCCATGATATAGCTGATCTCAGTGATCCAAACAGAGCCAGGAAGTTGTCTGACAAGTTTGGGGCTTTGTATGATGATGCGTTTTAAGACCTTACCAACAAACAGAAACAGAAACCAAGTGATGCCATACAATTTCTTTTGGAAAACTTGAAGGTATAATTAAGATCAATTATCTCCGATTGCTACAGCAGAATGATGCCCTGCTATTTGTGCTTAAGCTTTTATTCATAAGTTATTGCCCTTTTTTTAAACTACATATAAAGCTTATGTGCGCAACTCCTCGTGAATTTGACATGCAATTTTCATCAGAATTTTACAGAATAATAATCTCTTAATACTTGTAACATCGCATTTGTTCGAATGCTGTGCAAATTCATGCGTTTTTAAAGAATAATTGCTATTTTCTGACACGTACATATACAAGCTTCTTGATACATTTGCATGTAAATTTTATCAACATTTTACAGAATAAATACCTCCAAGAGGTACAGGATAATTTTTAAGGTTTCAGATTGCTTTATGTTTTAAGAGTTACTTCCTTTTGTTGAAAGTATCAAAGAACATCTTCTGTGTAACTCCTACATTTTTGCATGTGATTGTTGTTCAATTTTTTTTAAAATAATTATCTCCAATAGCAACAGTGCGTATTATTAAGGCTTTGCGATAATGTAAATGTTGAGGAGTTATTAACCTTTGTTTAAAATTACATATACAAGCTTCTGTGTGCTACTCCTTTTACAATTTGCATGCAATTTGTGTCAATCTTTAAGAAAAAAATTATTGCCAACTGCTAGAATGCGTATTCTCAAAGTTTTAATATTTCATTTATTTTGCAAGAGTGATTGCCCTTTTATTAATACGACAGAGAAGAGAAATGCCCTGGTTAAACATTTCAATAAAAGATTCTTCGAACTGATTGGAGTGCTAAGTCTTATTCTACCCTTTCGACAATAATGCAACTGTGGTGGGGAAACCGTGTCTATGATGGATTCTTGTTGTTTACTAATGGTGTCTAATTTTGACATGGTTTCTGTATTAGCTTGATGTTTATTAATCATAGGGCATGCCTATACAATATAAGTGTTAATTATCTTTAAATTAATTGTATCGTTTAACATTTAGGAATGTTGAGGTATGTGTAAGAAAGATGCTCAAACATGGATGTGTTCTCTTCAGAATGTATTTCTTCATCCTGTACAGAACATAGAGGCTATCGGTGTAAGTGCTTTTTATAAACCCAAATTATATATTTTGTGGCTTCACTTTTGGATTACTTTCTTAAGTATATAATTCAATGCAAAAATGATGTTTTATAGTTCTCTACTGTTTTATTAACAAAATCGTTATAAATAGATTTGTGAATGGGGCGGGATGGGATGTGAGTAGAGGGCAGCTTCAACAAGTGGTTTCTGGTCAATTACCTAAACTTGAATACATACCTAGCTTGCAATTGTTTTTAGGTTTTGTTGCATAAAATAAAGAAAAGTTTGATTAAAATTAACAAAAAACCTGTTCCGGTCAACAATTTGAACGTGAATTAAGTTTTCGTCTGAAATTGTGTGTGTAGTTAGTTTACATAAAGACCTTACTTGGACATGATTAAAGGACAGGTTAGAGTTACTGCGACTAAAAATTAGATAAACAGTAACCAATAATTTCTTGTCAACAACTTTAGTTTTAAAGTGACCAATCTTGATGAAACTATGGATAAAGATGGTGGTGGCATGCTTTCCAAAGAAACTGTTTCAACTGAGAGAAAAGTAGGAAAGTCTCCTAAACAATAATTGTTATATAGCTTAATTGTATCACTTGTAAATGAGTAGTTAGTGAAATAAACATTATCTAGTTTATTGATTCGTTTAGAATTATGTTACGTTATTGATTTACGGTGTGTTAAAGGTGTTATTTCAATACTGGATTAGTTATTGTGTACATGAAAATTCTGGATGTGGAACGTTGCCCCGAAGAACTGGGATTTAAATGAGCTGGACAGTGACTAATGAAAGCTGTACTGTGTCTGTGGGTGGGGAACTTGCACTTGTGTTTCGGGTAGAATTTCCGCTTCGGTCTGGTGTTGTTCCAGCTGGCTAGGGGGCTGCGTTGACGAAAATGTGGCCGTGCTGGTGACAGAGTGTTTTCTACTTTGAATTGGTTCTGCATTTTGACCATGGGAGGCAAGTATGTTGGAACTTTTTTCTGTTGCTCATGACTTACATTTGAGTTATTTAAAATTGACTGTACATTCTTGTGTCCAGTGACATACATAATTTCAGTGGCTGGAATGTTGTGTTCTCTAAGTTTTTGGACCAGGTGCTTGCGAGTGGAATGATTGGTCAGGCGTTTTTCAACTGGTAGCCCGGCTTCAGTTGCCATCATCCTGAGCATTTTGCTCAATTTATTAATCCCAATTTTTTGACGAATGTACCATTGCACGCTTTCTTTGTGATCAGACTCCTGCTTCATTATTGTATTTGGAGCGAGATAGAATGGGTCGTTCACATCGCAAAAATTGGCTGGGCGTTTCTGTGCATAAATTTTGTACAAAGCAACTGGGTTTCTGGGGTCATTTTCATTGGTGGCAAACATTTTCGGGATGACTCTTCTAACATCGCTCAAATTTTCTCCAGTTCTAGTCTTGGTTTGACGTTCATTGAGCTCCAAGTACTCGGTCCCATCAGAAGATATTTTCAGTTTAATATCCCCCATCTGTTTGGAAAAAAATAATTTTAATTTGTGAATATTTCAGTAATTTATTGCTTATTATTTTATGCTTTCCGGTGGTTTATAGAGAAATGTCAGTGAATTAAAACTAATAATTTCACTGTTTCAAACAATAAAAATTAATAGTGAACATTATTGATAATTTTCACTGTTTACTGTGAAATGATGTCTTTTCTTTGACGAAATGATGTCATTATCCCAGTAAAATTCTTTAGTTCGTTCGTTAACAATGAATGTTAACTGTTAAAAAGGCATAAAATAAATGGAAAATGTGTTGGATTCGTTGATTTACGATTTTAATTCACTCGTGATCATAGAAAATATATATTTTCACTTTATTGTGGCCACTTGTGCGCCACTCGTGAAAATATTATTTCCCCAAAAATAATGTCGCTCGCTACCTTAACAATCACGTGCGGAATGGTACAAAATTATACTGTTCAATTCGCGCAGTATGCAGTTTTGCTAAAATTTTAGTTATTAACAGACGACCAAATTAATGAATTTTAATATTAAAATAGTTCATAGTTCTACTTCATATAAATTGTTTATGTTTGAATAGCTGTTTCAGTATAATAAAATAAATATAACATGTTTGACAGGATGACAGTAAATTGTCAACTTTTGGGAAAATACTGTCAACCGAGGTGAAGCGGTGGTTGAAATTTCCTCAAGTTGACAAATTTACTTTCACCTTGTCTGACATGAACTGTAATATATTTATATAATATTTCATTTGTTGCTGTTTTTTTTTTCAGATTTTTTTTGTGTGAAACTTACCAAAACTTATTTTCTGCAAAACAACGAAGTTTTTAATTTGTTTTTTTTTAATTTAAATTCTGTTATTTCAGGTATCAAATTGATTATACCTAAGGCTGTATTGTTCCTTCGTGCCACGCAAACCAAAATGCAAGCAGTTGTTTAGCCACATGGTGTGGACAAGAGCTTTTGGACTGTAAGAACCTAGGACACCCTTCTGCCACATTATATCTATTTCATGGTCGGTTAGTACGTGTACCTCACATGGCCGGTTGCCCTTTCCCTAAGTAAAAGCAAAGGGGGTTTGAAAAAAGAAAAACCCATTATTATTTATAGCATTAGAATTGTAAAAATTATTTCTTTATTCGTTCTTATTTCTAGATTCACGCGAAAAATCCGAATTAACTGAATTTACGCACAAAAATTCAGATTTGTTTGGTCCCAGGTACTTTTCCATAAAGGCAACAAACTTGCTGTAAACTGTGAAAATAACTGTTGGCTTAAAGAAATACTGCAGTCAGTATACACAAATATTATCGTTTTGTCAATATATCACAAACTGTCATAGTTTTCACTAAAAAATGCAGTACAGTGTTGAGTAATGAATTAATACCGGTATTTGCTTTCATTTAAAGTGGCTATGCACGATTTTGATGTGTGTTGAATTGTAATATATTGATAAAAATATGTTACAATAACACAAAATAGGCAAGAACAATTATGCATTGAAGACAAATTTCATAAAATGCAGCAAAGCCAAATAAGCCCCCCGAGCCGATTGAAACGGAAGATATTTCGTACATAATTTCCTACAATAAACCAAAGCATTCGTCTTTTTAATATGATTGCAGTTAGTGTTCTTGTGTGGTGTGAACAAATATCATTGCAGGAAATTAAAATGATTCGTAAAACTAAATGTAGATTCACAGCGTACATGCATGACATACGTACTGGCAAATTCGACTGTACAGACATTTTCGACTTCAGAATTGAATATCTGGCTTACTTCTCATTTTTCGACACATGTTCTTCTTATATTTTATTTTAATTTATATTAATTTTAAATATATGTATAATATGTTTTTTACACATTTAATACAAATTAATAAATAGTTAACAAAATTATGCATTTCCATCTTTAAAAAGAAGTTATTTTACCTACTTTTTCAGGCTTTTCTTTTTAGCATTGTAGGTTTCTCTTGTCAGAGAAAATTGTGGCCCTTTCTCATTCATAATGCTAAAAGGGTATTTGTGTCTTTTCAGCTTCCGGTCCAGGCTACTGATGATGGCCCGGATACTTGTCGGCTCAAACTGTGTGCCATCTTCGCGTTGCAGGGATAGAGCGAACGTTGCAATATGCTCGTCAAGGACATCGACATCCAACTGATGCATTTCCCTGGTCTCACCCTTTGTCAGTAGAAACCTCTGGAACTTTTTTGTGTCATTTAATGTTTTTTTGCTGTGTTTTTGTTTTCTTCTTTGGTGATGTACTGTCGGACTTCAGAAAGCTCTATGTTTTTAAATTCATTTGGAATTGACTGGTTGAGATGTTTGGCTTCATTTTGAACTGTAACATTTGTGTTATTTTGATCATCACAATTTGACTCAGGGGCATTAGTCTTAGTTAAATCCTCATCAAATTGAAGTGCATTTATTCCATATTTTTGCTCAAATTCTTCCAAACTTAATTCCACAGCATTTGAAAACAAACCATCCCATACCTATCAAAATCACCTGTTTCTTGGTTGAACATTGTTGTCAAAATTTATTTATTTGATGAAATATGTTTTGCTGCAGTTTTATTTTAATTCTTGATTGTGTATTATTTATTTTTTTTATTATTTAAACCACAATTGACATTTAAGACTTAAGCAGACAACTTGATTTGCTGCTGACTTATTTAATGAAATACATGAAATAAAAAAGAAACATTTCATATATTTTAAATATTTATTTTTGAACAATTTATTTCCAATTAAATGAAAATAATATATTTTATTATTGCATTGTGTTGATTTTTAGCCATTCATTGACGAGGAAAGTCATACACAAGGTAAACAATGGCTAACTACTGAACCGTGATACAAAAAGTAGTCCCTCTTAATAATGTCGTCATGAGGACGCGCACTTAATATTTGTAAACAATGTTTTTTTTGCTGTTTGTGTTGCATTTTGTGTTTCAAATATATTACATCTTGGTATCAAATTGTTTGTTTTGTTTAATCTGATTCGATTTTACTAAAACTGATTACTTAACAGTTGATTCCGAGTAATATGACCATCCGCCTCACATAACAGTCCGCCGCGCCGGACAGCTCTACTTCAGCACTGCCGAAATAGAGGAACATTTTTTCCACAGGGGTTTATTTCGACAATGCACGTCTGATGATGGGATAAGAATATGAGCTTATCAATAATTAAAACTTTTAAAATCAAATATTCATGTTTGAAAAGCAATTTTATGTTTGCTTATCCAATTAATCTGATGCAAGTTTTATTAAAAAAATAGAAGATACAAGGTGTGAAACAATGTATTCGTCTTGGTTCCATAGAACAACATGTCATCAGAGATGCATGCAGGAAGATTGGACCAGCAGTTGGCTCAGTAGTGAAACAGGTAGTAAAATAATATATATGACGTGGTAGACAAAATCTATTTAAATAATCTTTATATTCTGTTTTAAAATATTTTCTTTTTAGACACCTTTAAAAAAATCTCGGAATGTCATTGGAGCACTTGCTGTCGGGGTCAGCATGCAGGAGACTGATTTGCAGTCAATATATAAAAATGGAGTTCATCGGATTATCATGAAACTTTTGGGTAATGTTTTTGGAATTAAATCTCGGCCAGGATCAATAACCAGACTGATCGCCTTCATCATTTCTGAATTGAATTCTCCTAATCGGCCAAACTTAATAGTGGCTGCATTCAAACTCCTTTAGTTTAAAGATTATGCATGAAACTTGTGCTTTGTCTTTAAAAGCCCCAACTGTGAAGCAGAGGAAGGGGTTTTAGGAATGCTTTTTGTTTGCCTGTTTTTGCTTAATAGTTATGAATCCATTCTGTAGCTGTTAATATCTTTGAAGGATTGTAATAAAACTTGAATCAAATGGGTAAGTTACAAAAATGTCCGAAAGGCATGAGTCAGTCGCATCAGTTAATGTCACATTACCGAGCTTCCACTTTGGACCTGCTCCATATCTTTTATCCCGTTTAAATGTTTTTTTATGAGAATGGTTTGAATAAGATCCGACGACGAGCCAGATAACCATTCTCCATCTACGTCACCAACCTAGTATTCTATTTATCTTGTCACATTTGCAACATTTGTTGAAATGTTTCTAAAATATCTAGTTTTCGAGTATTTTGTATTTAAATACGTAATATGGTAAACATCACGCGCGAAAAAAACATTGTGACGTCACGTCAGGCAAAGCGCTTGTTAAAACACACAGAAATCGAGTTACTCGTAATAAATTCAATACACAAAGACAAAATTATGCTGTTTAAATAATGTTTTTTACATGTATTTGGTATTTTATTAATAGACAAAAGTATTTTATATTAATACAAAATAGTAAATGCATGCGCATGCGCGGATAGCAACTGAAGGATATTCGAGGTCACGTGGTCATCTAGCCTAATATCTTTTGGGATATTAGGTTACCTGAATATCGGGCTGCCTTAAAGACATGTGGCAGGATAAACTGCAATTACTCAATTTGTACATTAGATATGATCATACTATTGTTACAAACATAGCAATTCATTGGGGATATTCATATTTAAAGCAATGCTAGGATAGTGCAAACTCTTTCATCAGAAGTGTTTTTAACCAATTGGAGCCTCCTTTATTGAATTACATTATTGTTGTAGTACTTCATGCTTCAACTGAAGAAAGAAGATCAGAAGCTAAATGAGGTGTGTAAGCCATACCTAGATGGATGTGTAGCTGTTTGCTGGCTGATGGTGTTAGCTGAACCGCCTCTACATATGGATTTCAAAGTTTAACAAGGCGACAAATTTGATCCTAATCGACATGCGGCACACTCGGAAACTGGTGATACAGTGGAGTTTCTGGTCTAGCCACCACTGTACAACGCTGAAGAAGGGGTAGGCATGCTTTCTAAGGGAACAGTTTCAACTGTGCGAAAAGTAAGAAAGCCTTCAAAAACATAATCGTTATATAGCATAAAATATGAGTTTTTGTGACAATAAACATTCTCCAGTTTATTGATTTTCAGAATAAAGTAATGTACACGATATTATAGTTGAATAAACTTCTGTTATATATTTATATATACCTCACAAAGTGGAAGGACTTTAGAATTGCATTTGTATGACTGGAAACTTTTTTGAGACTGTTATTTTATCATTTATCAGGAAGTATTACTTAAGCGCAGCTTCCTCTGATATAACATCATCATTTATATCCTATATAATTGAAAAATAAACACAAATTATTATTTAGATCAACTGCTGAATCCCTAGCTCAAAAGTAAATATAACAATTGTAGGTCTAAGGTCAAAAATTGGCATTGTACATTTGTATATGTCATTTAACTGCTCTGATTAGGCGATTTTGCACTGAGTCAGCCACAATACTTACAGCTTGTAATAATTAAACAGTGTCTAAAGCCCATTTATTATCATAATAAGTGTTGATGAAGTGCCACATGTATGCATGCAAATTTGTTACAGGTTTATCTGTTTATATGATACATCTAGGTTTTTCTTTGCTGAAACTTGACTATTTGTTTGTATACAAAGCTTTTGTAATTTTCTGTTTTGTTTGTAATGTTGTACATGTTTTTTCCCTTAGTGTTTTAAGCAGGGTCAAATAATTTAAATTATGCTCCTGTTTGTTTTTAGCTCACCTGAGCACAAGGTGATCATGGTGAGCTTTTGTGATCACCTTTTGTCCATTTGCTGTGGTGCATCGTCAATATTTGCCTTGTTTACAATCTAGAGGCCACATTCATTGTCCGATCTTCATGAAACATGGCGAGAAGATTTGTCCCAATGATATCATGAATGAGTTCGAAAATGGTTCCGGTTGGTTGAAAAACATGGGCACCAGGGGGCGTAGCATTTTTCCGAATATGGCTTTTGTAAAACTTTGTTAACTCACTAGAACTAACATCTATTCTCCAATCTTCATGAAACTTGGTCAAAATATTTGTTCTAAAAATATGGTTGAGTTTGCAAATGGTTCCCGTCTGTTGAAAAACATGGCTGCAAGGGGCGGTGCATTTTCCCTAAATGGCTGTAGTTAAACCTTGTTAACATTCTTGAAGTCACATTTATGGTCCAATCTGTATGAAACTTTGTCTGAACATTTGTTCTTATGATAGATTGGCTAAGTTTGAACATGGTTCCTGGCAATTGAAAAACATGGCCATCATGTGGCGGTGCATCTGTTCATATATGACTATAGTCAAACCTTGTTAACTCTCTAGAAGTCACAGTAATCTTTATGAATTTGGTGAGATCATTTTTTCTAGTAAGATCTTGATTTATTTTGAAGACGGTTCCCATCCCTTGATTTACATTATTGCTAGGGGGGCAGGGCATTTTTTTATATATGGCTATAGTTAAACATTGATAATTCTGTAAAAGGGGTGGGGCATTTTTCCTTCTATGGCTATATTAAAAGCTTGTTAACACTACAAGTCACATTTTTAAAATTTGGAATATTCTTACTTATGATATGTGTGCTGAGAAAGAACATGGTTACAGTCAGTTAAAAAAACTGAGGCCGCCAGGGGACTGGGCATTTTTCCTTATATGGCATAAGTAAAACCTTGTTTACCGTCTAGTTGATATTTCGGCTGAGTTTGAAAATGGTTTCAGAAACATCTCAAAAGTTGCTGTGAGCAGTTCCCCTCAAACAACAGGTGAGCGATCGTGGTCCTCTGGCCCTCTTGACATTCCTCCGTTATGGTAATGGCGGAAGGGATTATAGTATTACCTCTGTCTCTGTGTGTTTGTGTGGGACATATTGTGTTTTATTCATTATCTTTGTACACTTGTTTAAATGTCAAGTTTACAGTGGACACTAAAAGGGTTTGCACGTTCCTTTAAGGTATATAGTGGAAGTACATGTTTGTGTCCGGCCCATGGCTTTGTTGTGCATTATGGGCGTTCAAAGTTAATTGGCATAAATGATTTTAATATTAAGATAACATGTTGTGTGAAAAAAGCATGTTGAAGGCCAAGGTCAGAGTGGAAACGTGTAGTCTGTTCATATGCTACATATAGCCATTAACTTTGTTTGAATTATGGGATTTGGTAATAAATTGTCACTATTTACATATCTGGGTGATAGGTTGCTAGAACGTTCATGTCTGTTGCTTTAATGTCAAGGTCACAGTGGACACTCGAAGTTGGTAATCATTGTATGGTATAAGAGATAGAAGTTGGTCATGTGTCTGAAACTTAAATTTCTTTTAATGCATTGGCGATATGCAATCATTTTAAGGCAAAATGATGTAAGCACAGACTATGTTGCCTGTTTAAACATCAAAGTCACTTATTAGCTGGGCCATCCGTGTTGGTATGTCACATCTCTAGTTGAAAAGGTGCAAACATGCATACTGGAGCACTTGTAAGTATTCATGCATGAAGGTCCAAATGTTAGTCCAATATTTCCTTTCTGCTCCATTCCATTACTTGTAATGTGTGAAAAGACTTTAATATGTTGTACTATTATTCCCTATGATTCGTATATATATCACAAACATGCTGATCCATTAAAGGGAAAGTTTGTAATTCAAATGATTGTTTTTTATTATGCCCAATACTGAAGGCATATAGAGCAGTTGATCTGGATGCCTGTACATCTGCATGTCTGTGCAAAGTTCTAAGCCATATATTGATGGATTGTGAAAGAACTTTGCACAAATGACCACTATTATAAGACTTATTGTGTGTAACACTATTCTCCCTACCACAAAGGTCAAGTTGAGACATAGAGGTCAAAGGTCAAACTTGTCAATTAAAGGCTATAAGATTCCTGTCTCAGCCATAAATCTGCCATATATTGAAGAATTTTGAAATAACTAGGTGCATACGCATTCCATCATAAAATGGTTTTTGGTTAGTAAGTTACACATGAGTTCTGCCTAAAGGGCATGTTATCAACTGAGAGCTTCAAGGTCAAAACTGGCAATAAACCTGCCTGTCGGGCTGTTAATTTATAATTATCATTCTATTCTAATTTAACCTGCAGCTAATGATCTCCATAAGGGGAAGGCATTTGATTTTTTAAATCTGTCTTAGTCATACCTCATATTTCAAGGCAAAACTTAGAGATCAAAAGTCAAATTAGTCCATAAAAAAGATAGCCAAGAATGCTGCATCATTATAAATAATGCAATTGTGTACTACTACAAATGATAACCGTGCGGAGACAGAGTGTTTAGTGTATTACGTGTCTCATTAGCTCAAAGGTCAAGATTACACTGATAGGTCTAAAGAAAACCTTAGCCTTTAACAGCTTGTATGTGACATAATCAGAGTTTAGGAGAAGAAAGTGGATGTGGGTGAATTTATGCTCTAAGAACACGTATCTTGTTTTGCATGTTAATGTTGGAAGCATGTTAATTTAACTTCATGTAAGACAATGTCTTTATAAAAAGAATGTGTGATCAATATTTATTGTTATTTTATTATATGTCAGTTTAATATTCCCTATTTAGTTTTTATTTTGATACATTTCTTTCCTGTATGTTTTGTTTGTTGTTGTTACTATATCGAATTATGATATACATTATGTGAATGTTATCTTTGTGATTGTTTTATTAAAAGCTAAACTTTTGTATTTAGAAAATTCAAATTCAGATCAACATTTGCGTGCCAATACTTCATATCTCTTAATTTGAATTAATCCTTACATGCATGTTCAGCGTCTTTATGAAACAAGACGTATTACTGTTACCTACTTTTAAGCAGGATTATGATGCCTTTTCCTGATCTAATAAAAGTCTTGTTAAGCTTTGCTAGCAAGTATTAATTCAGGTTGATGTTTTGTATGGAAATAGTGCATTATCTCTGCAACTGTTACAGATATTCTGTTGAAACTTAAAATATGTCTTTAAGATCATCTTTGGAGGTCAATCACTAATAATTTGGCCGCGCCGTGAAAAAACTGCCTTAATTATAAAAGCAATCGCTAATTTTTGTCAATTTAAATCGTGTATTAAATTCGAGTTGGAAGGTGCAAAACAATTTAAAATCCGACAAGAAACGAACAAGTTTTAAGCTTTTTCGTGACAGAACGTAAACTCAAATTGTATGGCCAACGTTAAAGTTATTATTTTACGTCAAGAAAAAAAGCGCACTTAAACGAGCAATAGTTTGTATTAGCAAAATGAATTTTAAATAATTTCGTTTATAACTTTTAGTAATATAGTTGTATTGATTACCGTCCCTAATAGCAATACTTATGTGTTGCCTTGAAACCACCGAACAAGAAAGCTGACCAAATGTAACGATCATATAACAAAATAGTTGTAAAAACATATTATACCAAATAATGTAGACAACTCATACCAGTCTAATTGCTTCAACCAAAGGTTGACTTCAAAATAAATATATACAAATAACAAAGAGTATGACCTTAAACCACATGATAGTAGGCAATGCATGACCACAGCTAAATGTTGCTTTATTAATGCAATACATGAAGCGCAATGGTGTGTGAAAAAAATTATATTTATATTGTTCAATCACAAAGTTCATTTAATATATGTATACGTATATAATAATCAACACATTTGTTATGGATGGTCTCCATTTTATATTTAAAAAGTAGATATAATATATGTTGCCAAGCAAAGATTGGACACCTTGTGTGTCGTATTATTCCGTAAGAACAATGTAGAAAAGAAATGCTCCATTCTTTTTATGTAAACGATCGTTTAGGTCACAGCATCAATCACACTAAAATGGTTGATTTTATTCTGATTTACTCAATTGAACGATGAATGAATGAGTCCTAACATCATGTGTGCTATCCTAACTGCCACTTTAACATAAAAAATAAAACATAAAGCAAGTTTTGGTTATCAAGAAAAATGTAAATACTTTCCCCTAGATCAAAACGATTGGATACTTTAATCGGGTTTTACAACAAAAACGACATCAATCTTATTAAGGCATGTTTTGACTCGTAATATATGTATATTTAACAAAAAAGTAACATATATTATTGTATTAAATGCATACATGTCATTAAAATAGTTGAATTTGTGTTGCTTCTTCTGCCAGCCTTCCAGATTAAATATCTGATTTTGTTTTTACTTGGTTTTGAAGTGTTTACTACCCATTGTTAGTCTATATGAAAATCGGAAGAGTGGTTGGATCAATTTTTGCATATGAGACGCAAATTTCCATGGCATTCCAACGCCCCATTTACTATGTATCTTCTCTGTAAAGTTCCGTGTCACACGTGAAAACAAAACATTTTTTCTAAAGTTCTTGTCCCGAAGCAGGGTTTCTGCAGCCGCGGAGACTGCTAGAAAGGTAAAATGAAAGTATATTTTAGAGAGTTTAAAAAGCTTTTGAAATACTTTAAAATAACGCTGACTCATTGCTAATTGTGTTACATTTGTACTTTATTTTCATTTTCACAATTCTTATAAATGTCGCTGTTTGAAGTTATTTCTAAATACAAATAGGACGAGTCATTGTACCAAATACTTTGTATATGATGTTCATACATGCGGTCAGTTCGTTATGTATCTTTAAAGTTTTTGCCGTTTTAAAGCATTGAAAAATACCGTTTCACTTAAGTAATTGGTATTTTAACAGACGTATTTAGCCGTCTTTTTCCGCTCGACGATTCTTAATCCGCTAGCTGGGACTGCTGGTGCCGCTGGGAATGTTGACCTGAAGAGAAATGTTGTACTTACCGTTTACAATAAAACAGAATCAGAAATAGCCGTAATAGCTTATCCTTTCCGATTTCATGTTTGGTTCGATTGATCGTTTGCAATGCATTCAGGCACTAGAAGAAAGGTTAGTAATGAGCAAGAAAGACATGGTCTTGAACACATTTATGAATCCCCGCGGCGTGGAGGTTCTGTGAACGTTGTTGATGTCAATCTTATGGTATACCACATACTTCTACTGAACAGCATGGACGCAGCTCTCTCAAGATCAATACCATGCACATATGCTGTTATCTTCAACCTTCCGTTCATTCTGAAACAATCAACCAATTAAATCTACTGACATTTCGTAAATATTTATATCTATCATGATGGCCTATGTCATGTTATGAGTGGATTCAAGAATGACGAAGGGCTGGTGCAAGTCATTCAAGAACTCTACGGAAACGCCAGCAGCGCAGTACTTCTAAACGGACAGCAGGGTGACTTCTTCAGGACATCAACGTGCGTCCGTCAGGGATGTATGCTCTCTCCCGTCCTGTTCATCCTTTTCCTTGCGAAGAAAACGAAGGGGGATCTCTATGACCACCGCACATCTTATTATTTCGGTGGAAGACCCAACTCCAACTTGAGATCCGCTGATGACATTTACATACTGGGTGGCTCAAGCAGTGAACTCGTGAACAGTGCACGGAGAGGTCGATTATCATGGTGCACAGCACGATCAACACCAGTGCAGACATCACCATGAACGCCGACAAGCTAGAAGAAGCAACCAGCTTCAAGTACTTGGGCGCAACCCTATCTTAGTGTCAGTACCGCTGGGGTCCGAATAAGAATCGCCATGGCGACCGCAGCGATAGCCTGACTGAGCGGGTTGTGGACAAGCAGTTCAATCAGCTTCCCCAGCAAGTACAGGCTCTACAAGTCCCTCAAAGTATCCATCCTACTCTACGGCTGCGAAACCTTGACGCTTCACGCGGACACAAAACGCAATATACAGGCATTTGATAAACAATGTCCCGAAAACTGCTCCGCATCCTCTACATGGAGCTCAAGACCAATGAGTATGTTCGGAATATGACTGCAACAGTTGTTGGTCAACGGTCAACAAGAGCCCCTACTTGCGACCGTCAAACGAAGAAAGCTGGCTTGGTTTGTACATGTCACCAGGCACAACTCTCTGTGCAATAATGTTTTTCATGGCACGCTAGAGGGCGGTCGACGTCGAGGCCGTCAGAAGAAAAGCTGGATTGACAATGTAAAAGAGTGGAAATGCCTTCCCATTGATAATTTACTATCAGTAGCACACAAATGAGCTGACTGGAGGAGGATTTCTGTATCGCAGTCCCTCATTCCCCCGCCCAACGGCAAACCCGGTTAAGGGATTGATGATGATTAAATAATGTATTGTTTTATTTTCCCAGCATAACCGGAAGTTCGAACATTTAAACACTATATTGGATCGTTCAGATACCCCTCATTATCGAAGGTATGGTCTTCTACGTAATCAGTATCCAAGTCATTGTACATACCGTACTTGCTCGTATTGGTCATATTGCATAGGGTTTAATAAATTATTAAACTCGCAATAAAAAATATTACGCAAAACGTCAATTTATGACGATGCGTTAACGTGCGTGATTAGACAAATCTGTTTTATGGACTACTTCCTCTCACGTTTTAAAAACCGGAAACAGAAACAAAAAGAATGCTTGTACGCATATAATTGCTTGGATAAGATTGTTGATTCGGAAAAGAAATTAGACAATTATCGAAATAATACAAGTTTCGGAAATACCTGCCGCCGAAACCAGGGGTAAGTCCTAAAAGTATTAAATGCATTTGTTGTTTTGTTAGGGTTAATTGGCATTCGGTTATATAAATTTGCAACAATAAGCAAATATTAAAACAAATCCGTTTGTCCACTACATATGCACGGATGAAAAAGCAAAACTACAACTATAGGGTATCCGCATATGTAGTTTTTAAGTATTTATTTATAAAGCGTTAGCTTACTTTTGATAAGAAACTATTACTAGCCGATATAAGTACGTCATTGACAAAATAGCTGGATATTAGATAAGTATATAAACAAATCATGTAAGTATAATTATTTATTACTATATTTTCTCATATGTGAGAAGTTGTCTGGTTTGATCATATAAATCCTTACACTATTTTTACTTCTTTGGAGCATAATTTCTAAAAGTTGGTAACCAGTAAGCGGTTCTCCTCGTGTTCTATTTGTACGAATATTTAGGCTTTGACTTATTTGCATAGCTTTTTTAACGATTTGCGAGTGATTGCAATGTTCAATGTGCGAGCACTCTAGGTAGTAAGTTTATATCACATGCAATTACTGTAATAACCTGAATCGAAATTAGCGTCTAAATAAACATGCGTAAATACGCTCGTTCAAATCAGCCGTGCTATTATTATCGTTAATATGTTTTGGCAATTGTTTATCTTATCAGCAAAGTCAATAAAATATTGCTATATTTAACGACTTGAGCGCCACGAAATGCAATTATTGATGCTTTCATTTGTTATGCACGTGGCAACACACGCATGTATTCAATTCATTCTAGCTAGAATGGAATCTTCGTCATGTTGATTGCCTCGATGGTTGTTTTATCGTTTGAGTGCTTTTAATTAAAATGTATGATTTGATGACCGATACAATATTTACAAGTTTGATTTGTGTTTAATTATTTGGTTGATGTTTTAGCATGCACGTTTGTTTTCAGTGTTAATTAGTTCTCATTTCTTTACTGCATATACCATAATTTCAATGTTAAAGACGTTGTGTTTTCCTTTCCCCCACTCCCTTTAAAACACATTATGTCCCATATTATATGTATTTTAGTCCTGATTAGTTTCACCCTGCTTTGGTCACGGTGTAATTTGTTTCATTGTGAGGCCTGACAGTCCTAAAAATAGGCATTTGAGCAAATGCTATTGTATGCCATTTTCTTTTTGTTATCTATTGGCAGCGACGTGAAAACCCCTGCCTTAATAACAAAAAGCAGATCTTCATCCATTTAAATATCGTATTATAAATTGAGTTAATAGGTTCAATATTATTTAATATCGGACAAGAAACGCACAAGTTATGCGCATTTGGGTGACAGAACGTCTATATTTACGGCTAAACGTAAAGGTATTTGACGTTGAGCAAAAACGCGCACAGTATGAATGTGCGAAAATGAATTTAAAATAACGTCCTTAATAACTGTTATTAAGGTAGTTGTATTGATTACACATTTTAATAGTATTACTATTTGTATGTCCCCCATTCTATACTGGGGGACATATTGTTTTTGCACTGTCTGTGTGTTTGTTGGTGTGCTTGTTGCTTTGTTTGCGTCAAACTTTAACATTGGCCATAACGTTTGCAATATTGAAGATAGCAAATTTGATATTTTGCATGTATGTGTATCTCATGGAATGCACATTTTGAGTGATGGAAGGTCAAGGTCATCCTTCAAGGTCAAAGGTCAAATAAATGCGGGGACATAGTGACACATCTTGTGTTTGCCTGAAAACGATCGAACGAGACAGTTTGCAGAAGATAAAGATGAACGGCAAAATACTAGTAAAAACATAACACCAACGAATGTTGGAGCCGTATGATTGTCTCTCTAATAGCTTCAACCAAAGATCTACTTTCAAATAAGTAAATGCAAATAACAAAGAATCAGACCCTAAACACAGCGATAGGAGGCATTGCTTGACCACAGCTAAATGGTGCTTTATTAATGCAATATATGAAACGCGATGTTGCAAAAAAAATAATCACGATCTTTATAATTATTGTTCAATCAGAAAATTCATTTAATGTGCGTTAACCTATATAAAATACAACACATTTGTTATGAATGGTCGCAAGTTTATATTTTAAATAGTAAACAGTAGATGTTGTTGCCATGTAGACAATCGGGTCACAAAACCAATGAACATAAATGGTCACTTGTATTCTAAGTTAAACAATTGAACGATAAATGAATGAGTGCTTCAATCAAGTATTCTATCCTTATTGCCATTTTAAATCCAAATAAAGCCTATTAAACTTTTGTTTCCAAGATAAATGTAAATACGTTTCCAAGATCAAAACAATTACGTAATTTCATCGGGTCATTTTTCCTACAAATGTCTTCAATATTATTAAGACAGGTTTAGACGCGTAATATATGCATATTTACCAACAATGTAACTTATTGCAAAGATGATTACATTAAATAAGTACATGTCATTAACATGCTTTTTGTGTAGCTCCTTCTTCCAGCCTTCCAGATTAAATGACTGAATTTGTGTAAATTTGGTTATGAAGTGTTGCTGGTATTATCTTAATTAAAATCGGACGCGAGATTGGACCAAATATTGCATATGAGACGCCCCCCCCCCCCCCACACACACACACACTACCAACCCACCCAACCCCATTAACTATCTATCTTCTGTGTAAAGTGCGTTGTTATCCATAATGGTTTTTTTCTAAAGTAAATTGTTTTGAAAGGGCGTGTCAAGCAGTCTTAGGAAAACCCTGCTCTGCTTCCGAAGCTTAACTTCTGCAGCAGCGGAGACTGCTAGCATGGTTAAAATGAAACGTATATTTTTGGAGAGTTTTATAAACTATTAAAATACTTTACAACAACGCTGACTTAAAGCGAAATTTGATAGATTTGTAATTTTCTCTTTTCATTTTCAAAATTCTTATTAAAAAAAACAATCTATGTGAGGTTACTTTTTCATACAAACCAGACGACGAATTGTTCCAAGTACAGCATTTGAGATGCAAATTTCAATACATTCGTTCAGTTCTTTTTGCATCTCAGTTATGGTCGTTTTAAAGCCATTAATACAAACCAGGTCACTTATTCAAATTGTCTTTCTCCGCCCGGTGCATCTCACTCTGCTAGGACTTGAGGTGCCGCTGAGAATGTTGACTATAAATAAAATGCCGTATCTACCGTTTGATTAAACTTTACAATCAAATAATCAGAAACAGCATATGTAGCTAATAAATTCCAATTCTTGTCTGGTTCCATCGGCCAATTTGCAATTACTTCGGGCTTTAGTAGAACGGTAAGTAGTGTGCAATACAGACTGTATTTTGACCTTGTCTGGAACAAAGTTATTAATCCCTAATCATAACTCGTGTTTTTATGAATGTTGTCGGTATAAATACCTTATAGCAACCTTTGAACTTTGACATAACAGCATGGACGCAGCTCTCTTAAAGATCAATACCATTAAAATAGTTTGTCATCTTCAACTTTCCGTTCATTCTTAAAATAATTAACTAATTAAATATACCGACATTTTGATAAAGCGTAAGTATTCAAACCCACTTTTAAAGTTTTACAGGTGATAGCTCTATATTGCCTTTATAAAAATGGTTTTCAGTATATTGCATATTGTTTTATTTGTCACCACATGTCCGGAAGATAAGACAACACAAACTAGAGCAGGTCGTTCTCATTCCCCTCATTATCCTTTATATAGTCATATTCGCCATCGGTGTCCAAGACACACTTCAAATAACTTATTTTTTTCTTTTTGGTCAAATTGTAAAGGGGTAAAATGAACACTTGAACTCCTAGCAAACAATATATATCTTATCGTCAACGTCTTGCAAAACGAGCATGATTTGACATTTATACATTACTTATGGAATGTTTTCCTTTAATGGGAAGAATATTTACGATGAATTAACTCTTACAACCAAAAACCTTGTTGTTGTTAAGATATAGAACACAATTCGGAATAATACGCTAGTCGGAAATATCCCCATCCGCTACTAGGATTCAGTCATAAAGATAATAAAATAGATCTGGCTTTTGTTGAGTTTTCGTTATTGAGTTATAATGTTACAACAATTAACACAATAATATGTTAAAGAAAAGCATGTCATGGTAAACATAAAAATGTTTTCACATTTGTAATCACAAAAGCAAGACTATCTATCGGATATAGATTATCGACATTTTTAGTTTTAATGCTGTTGGAAGTATGCCAATAGACTATTGAGGTTGAGCATCAGAAACACGTTTCGAAGTCACTTGGTATTTTTGCGGTCCAAAAAATGCCCGGATGTTGGCAAGCATACGCCGATGTTACCTTTTGTCTGATCGTCTGAACGTTTATGTAAACTTCTGTGTTCATTTGTAGTCCCCTACATATTTGTCCGCAGTTTATTTATTGAAAAGATGGAGCAAAAAGTTTCATAACTGTTGTATACACTGATTTAAATCGAAAGATAATCTATTAAATATAGTTAAGACTATAAAAAATACGTTATATATTTGTAAGAAATCATATTTAAAAAGAATTGTAAAAAAGGCGCAAAGCTGTTAATAATTCCCTTCAACATGTGAATAGGATCGAGATTTTGATTAAATTATCATAACTCAGCAACTCAGTTTCATAGATGTCATATTTCCAATAAATTTGTTCCTAACAAATGTAGCAAACTTCTTGGTTACTTATTTATGTGTTTTTAACAATGTAAATATTTGATGTTGCGAAAACATTCTTTTTTTCAATGTATATATTAGTGGGATTTGTTACTTTAAAAGAATTAAAAGAATAAATACTCGTCTGTTTCTTTCAGAAGACTGGTGAGTTTTTTAGGACTGTAATATCGTTAAAATCTGTGACGGCAAAGTTTTGCCTTGCTATTTGTTGCGGTAATAGACTGGGTCAAATTTAAGTATTTAAATATTAATATGCAAATTATGTTGCATATTATTTAAAATTATTTGAAAAAAATAATAATTGTGAACGCCTTCAGAATGTGTGTTCCAAAATAAAGCGTACATGTAATATGGTGCGTAAGGACCGTGGTCTGTAAATATAACAACAACAAAAACAACACAACAAGAAGAACAGCAACAACGAATGTTCCTTTCTGTTTTAATGGAAGTGAAGCAATCGAAACAGTGTAATGAGAAGTTACCAGCAAAACAAGCAAAACAAATATATAACTTTGACTGTAGCTTCCGAATGAAAAAGTCGTTTAGTCTCGTAAATAATAATGATGTTATGATAACGTTCACTACCTTCGAGTACACATATCTCAAAGGAGCCTGTAATAGTTATGAGGAATAGTAACTTCATATTTTAAATAAACAAACAGATGACATATTTATGTAGAATTAGTTTTTTTCAAATTAAAACAAAAGCATTAATAAAAGTAAGGCAAATCAGAAATTACATTTACATCCTGACATTTAGTTCCTCGCAAAATATAAAGCTCGCTTGATACGTGTTTCTAATTTTCCGATTGAATTAGGCTGTTATGAAATATTTCATCACTTCCTGTAAAATTAATGATTTTGTAGTTATTCTTAAAAAAAAAATGTTTGATACCCATTTAGGTTTTATTCGGTCAACTGTTCCTTTAACATATACTTCAGCAGAAACTTCACTGTATCTTGCCAACAGCCTTTCAACGCGTTGTCGCTTTGATTAAGTATTCATTGATAAAGAGCCTACTTTTAATTTTAAATTGGTACATGTAAACATAACATGGTCCTTCAAAAAGTAGCGTGATATTGGATAAATACGATTAAAAAATCATGTAAGTATAAGTGATTTATTTGCTCACACTGGTAGTTGTCTGGTTAGATTATATAAACCCATTCACTATATAGCTTTGTATGGATTATAATCTTTAAAATTAGAATGCTTCATAAAAGGTTCTTTCTCATGTTCTGTTAGTAGACATGTTCAGCCCATATCAGAAATATATGCATTCTATACAATGTTTGTCTTTAGTTTTCAAATTTCGATGCTTTTTAAAAACTAATTACAAGGGATTACAATTCTTAATATTGAAACATTGTTGCTGTAAGTTTATTTCGCATAAAAATACTGTAATAACCTTAATCGAAAGTAGCGAGTAAATAAACATGTACAAACAATCTGGTTCAGATCACCGTGTTGCAATTGTCGATAACAATTAAACGGTTGTTTATTTTAATTAGCCAATTCAATAAAACATTGCAATATGAACAGTCGGTCAATCGATTAGTCGGTAGGACGCTTCGCGGGCAATAAATTCGTTTCCGCACGACATCTTTCCTACGATCATTCAAAAGGTTATGACTAGGGTAGTAAATAAGCAGCCTATCGATTCTAAGCTCAACAAGTTAATTTCGACAAACGCGATTATTTTTAAGTTTTATAGCGCAAAAAGACGGATTTCTACCTTGTAACCACCAGATATATTCTAATTGGCATAGATCAAATATATTTCTTATTTATACTTAAATTTACTATGCCAAATAAGTTGTGTGGCTTTAAGGTTCAATGTCAAATGGGCCTTCAACATAAAGTTAAACGGGTAAAATAGATACTACCGTTGATTAGTATTTTTTAAACGAACGTTCAATTATGATAAAATACTGCTTATTTGATACATTATGTTACTGTAATCAGCAAATGCACATATGAAATAAAATAAGTTATATTTTCATGGTGGCTGATTTCTGTCATATCGTCATATGAGCTAGCGTTTAAGAAGGCTGAATACACGCAGGCGCGCCGGAACGACAAACATACGCACCATGAATGAGGAAAATTAGGACATATGTCATTCTTATGTCTTTCTTTTTCATCAACACTAGCCTTCATGGTGACAAGACGTGTTTTTTTCACATCTCATACTTATCGATTTTTGTTAACGATGTAAACGCCAATTTCGCTGGGATAATATATGGTTTATGCATGTAGCACGTTAATTAAAGCCCAAATTATAAAACGGCAGCTATTTTAGAAACACGGTTATATTTTGAATGTTAAGATCACAGTGTTCTTGACCTTTGACCTAGTGACCTCAAACCATGTTTGATTGTAGATGTCAATGATGCATGCACATGTGAAGTTTAAAGAACATAGACCCAAGATTGCTCATTTTATGAGCAAGGTTAAAGTTTGGGACAGACACTCACATACAATAATAGACAGACAGGCTAAAAACAATAAAACCCCTTATCAGTCGATCTAGGGGCATAAAAAGGGGGACCCAAACATACCTTTCAACTATCGCCAAATCTTTCTTTTAAGCTGTTTAGGCACACTCAAGGAACGTGTAGTATATACACTCTTATATAATCATTTTACATCAAATAACTTAATATATTGCAAACATCAGGATTCCTAAGAGGGCATTCAACAGTTTATAAACTTATTGATATATTTGATCAAATAGCTAGTTTCATTGACGACAAGAAACGCAATTGTATGATATGTTGTGTTACATCAGAGGCCTTTGACCGAGTTTGGCATCAAGGTCTTTTATTCAGCTTAAAACAATATGTCGTTAGTGGTAATATGCTACAATGGATTGAAAGTTACTTGTCTTGCCGGTCACAAAAAGTATTTTGTTGGTTCAGAAAAGTCTCAATCTTTAGAAGTAAATACCGGTGTCCCATAGTGCTCATTATTGGGACCGTTGCTTTTTGTTATTCTTGATATATGTTAATGATATTGTTGAACATCTTCTTCGTATTACACGTCTGTTTGCTGATGACACTTCATTATCATGTAACACAATCACATTAGATTATGTCTAGGGTATTTGAACTATGTCCCCTTCCTGATTAACATGTGGGCCAAGCAATTGCTTGTCGACTTTAATCCCCAGAAAACTTAATCAATTGTATTTACAACACACAACAATATTCCCTTTCATCAATTTATGTTAGGTAATGTGCCCGTAGCATTTGTTGATACTCATAAACATCTTGGACTGATTTTAAGCAGTGATGGCAAATGGAACAATTACATAAATAGTATTCTGTCGAAAATGAGATATGCGTAAAGTTAAGTACAAACCCTCAAGAAAATGTCTCAATCAAATATACTTCACACACATGCGACCATTATTATAATACGCGTTTATTGTATGGGGTGGATGTACTTTGTACGACAAGGAATCATTTGAGAAAGTCCAAAATGAAGCCGCATGTATTGTCTCAGGCCTAACTAATTCCGTCTATCTTAGAAATCTTTACTCTGAAGTCAAATGGCTAAGTATTGACAAACGAAGAAGTTATCTAAAACTCCACAAACAGTTCTTTAACAGTCATCACGAAATCTAAGACACGCGGAAAACTATATTATTTCATCAAGAAGAACTTTACTTTATTCACGCTCGTTTTTACCATCTGATATTAATCTTTGGAATTTCTCACACATTGATATCCGAAACATTAACACCATTTCAAAGTTTAAATATTCGCTTAAACAAATATTTAATTTAAGCGACGATAATCCCCTGTACTTTTATACCAGAGATAGAAACTCATCAATTTAACATGCCCGTTTAAGAAATAACTGCAGCAACTTAAACTTAGACCTATTTAATAATCATTTAGCAAACACTCCTTTATGTACTTGCGGAAACGAAGTTGACAATTTTGAGCAGTACTTTTTTCGATGTCCTACTTACCGTTTGCAGCGATTAGTTCTTTTTAGTGACCTGATGACCAGTTGAAGTGTAACACTCAAGACTGATACTTAACAGTCACAATCAATTGTTAAATCGACAGTTTTTGTTTTCAATTATGATTGAGATATTGTGATGTTATTGTGTGTGGATGGTAAATGTTCTGCTTCTTAAAATTGAAACACGTGTTTCTGTCTCATAGCTTTAGTTTTGAGTGAGGGTTTGTGCTTTAATTGTATTTGTTGGACTTAGACATGCAGATCTGGAGTGGCATTCATTTGGGACTAGTTGGGTCAAAGTCAATATGAAAAGAGATAAATAAAATTATCATCAATAACTGTAGCTTGGATTAAGGTATTGAACTGTATCATTGTGTGATTTTAGCTTCCAAGCATACATTGCTCTTACACTTTAATAAATGCAACTTAATAAATTGGTAATAATTTGAAAATCTAATTTTTTGTATGATCACTATTATATAAATTTATATATAACATATAACTACGTCAGCTACTCCTTTTCAAATATGTTTTTGTGGTCAAATATCATGTCACTAACAAAAAATAGACATTATACAATGTACTTTCAAAGCGGAGATATAGGCTTTGAACAGCTCCCGTTAAATGACTAACTGCTGCACAAAACTGTTTTGCAGCTTTTTTCACTTTATTGGTGAAACAAAGACATCATTTGGCTCAAAATATATGAAGTTTACCTGCAAATGTAAATTCTTCTGTAAACTGGAAATAGTGCCCACGGCAAAGTAAGTGAATACCGGAAGTAATTTAAAGGTATATTACGCCATTTATTTGTTTTGTTGGAATCAAATGTTGGTCAAACATGGCAGGCTTTTTAATTATTTGTCAACTTGATGAACCTGCAGGAAACATATCTACGGATATAAGTTTAAGGTCCCTCGTTTTGGAAGTTCAATCTTAATATTCAGATTGCATTGTCCATTTCATGTCCAAGTTTTTTCCCCTGAGTGATTGTAATTTTAATGAACATGATTTGTTTTTCAAAGCATTCTTCTGTGTCTGTAACGTCTAGCATGTAATAAACAAGTCCGCTGTTCCAATGCAGTATTTTGGAGTATGATTACATGCAATAACATGCTTTCATTTGTTATGCACATGGCAAGAAACGAAAACATTCATGTCAGTCTAGCTTGAATGGAATGTATATGCATGTTTATTGTCTTGATAGATTTTTCTGACTGGTACTATGGTTTGAGTGTTTTGTATGGAAGTGTGTGATTTGATAAAATACAATATTTACAATTTTGACATTTGTTTACTTATTTGGTTGATGTTCCAGAATGCACTCGTGTGTACAGTTCTAATTATTTCTCATTTCTTTACCGCATTTTACATACATTTTGTGTTAAATACATTTTTTCTCCTTTTTCAGAACGTAAACTGACATTTTACGGCTAACGTTATAGATAGTATTCGACGTTGACAAAAAAGTTCCTCTGAAACAAATACCAGTTCGAAGAAGCAAAAAGAAATGAATTTCAAGAAGCAAAAACTATTTTTAATTTGAAATAATATCTTAAATAACTTTTATTAAGGTATTTGTATACATCACAGTGTCGAATAGTTAAGCTTATTATTTGCCTTAAAATGACCGAACGTGACAGTTGACAGAAGTTGAGGATGAACTGCAAAATAATAGTAAAAAACATTATACGAAAGTATGTTTAAACCGCATGTCTATCTTATAGCTTCAACCAATGACTGATGCATAACAAGGAGTGAGACCGTCAATAAAATGGCAGGAGGCATTGTATGACCTTAATTTAAATGGAGCTTTATGAATTCAATATATGATTGAGGCGCAACAATAAATACGATCTTAACATTGTTCAAGCAGAAAGTTCATTTAATGAAGTTATATGTCTATAATATATCACGTATGTCTATAATATGTAACACATTTGTTACGGATGTTATCAAGTTTATATCCAAATAGTAAACATAAAAGATGTTGTTTGGTCTCTTCGTCATCAGTATCGAAGTCCAAAAACACAAATATTCGCGGGTTTTCCAATTCTGTATATATGTTACTATTTAAAGATTTGATAAAATTAGCATCTAATCGGGACGGGGTATTTCGTCATGTCACCTATTTTCGCGATGTGTGTGCACAGTTCTTATGCTAGATTGTCTGATAAATGTAGAAGTTTAACGGAGACGACCAAAACGTGTATGGAATAGGGATACATTTGGTTTATTTTAGTGTAAGTAAGATTTTTAAATGCAAATATATTTCTGTTTTTAGCTCATCTATTTTTTGAATGGGCGTCGGCGTCGGCGTCCTGTTAAGTTTTGCGTTTAGCTTCACTTTTCTCATAAAGTATCAATGCTGTTGCATTCAAACTTGGTACACTTACTAACTATCATGAGGGGACTTGGCAGGCAAAGTAAGAGAACTCTGGCGTGCATTTTGATAGAATTATGTGCCCTTTTTATACTTAGATAATTGAAAATTTTGGTTAAGTTCTGTGTTTAGGTCCATTTTATTCCTTAAGTATCAAAGCTATTTGTCATGTAACAGCTTATAGCATATCGTTTATTCTTATGAGTTTATTCTTATGATAGACATTAATAAGGGGATATTTCAATAATATGTAAATGCAATGTTAAGATGAAGTTTGAGAATTTAATAATACATTTTTGGGAGATATTTGCATAAACTAAGACCTAATTTAAGATTTATTTCAAGAAAAAACGCAAATACGTTTACACCCAGGGTGGGGTATAATTGGAATCAATAAAATGGAAAGTCAGACCTGATTTAAGATTAACTCCAAGTAAGAACACAAATACGTTTACACCCAGGGTGGGATAATTGGGATCAATAAATTGGAAAGTCAACAAGACAAAAGAATCAAAGGTCATATACTAAACAATGAGTCCAGAGTCAGCATATAGATACGAGATTAAAAGTAACACACATGGTCATCAAACAGCACAGATGAAAGGGTCACCTATTGTCTGGGATACACAAGTTATGGTACTGACGAATATAACGGAATTACTCTATACCAATATAAATTGATTAGTACCAATATAAATTGATTTGATTTTAGTGCATTTGGCAAGCAAGTAAATACATGAATAGATTGTTCCTTCTCGAACATTCTAATAAGTCAACCAATCCGTAATAAGCCCGGACCTTGGTGACTAATGGAAATTACAAGTAGATTTTATGTAAATTAACCTGGGGATAAAATGCAGTGTTTAAGTTAGTAGTAAAAAAAAGGATCTGCGGTTAGATTTGAAAAGAACTTGGAAGGTTGTCACGTCTTCTTGACGTGGCGGCCATGTTGGCTGCCGCGCTGTAAAATTGTATTTCGTGTACATTAGCAAGCGTTGTGTTAAAAGAAATATTCGACATAAATAAATCGCGATGAAATCAGAAATTAACTTTGGTAGTTACTGTGTGTTATCAACGAACAATGTGTAATTACGTGACACAGTACATTTTATGGTTGCCGTGACTCAGGACGAACATTGAAAACATTGGAAAACGGAGTACAAACAGCACTATACGGAATCACAGGCCAACAGGAAAAAAACCAACGCGACATAGAAAACGGTCAGTGTTTTCATAAATTATGGCAAACAGGGGTTTATTTCAAATTTTATAGAGTAAGAAATAAAATGTAAGAGACGTCATGTCAACGAAATTTTTAAGAATTGTTTTAAAGAATATTACGTCGTAAGGTGTTAAAGAAATACTTATTTATGTACGGAGAAATTATGCAAGTATCAAAATCAATACAGTTTTTCATTGATCAGTAATTTTTCTAAAATATCGGTAAATTGAGAATAAAATAAATGCATAAGAAAGTATTTGAAATTTACATAATTTTATGAGTTATAGAAATACTGAAATTAGATGCGCACAAATAATTGAGGGTATTTAAAGAATTTTCTATATTTTTGTATTATTAGAACATATAATTATGTACGGACACATTTTCTGTCAATACTCTATAAAGTGAAGCACTGTACCTTTTGTTAGCATTATGTAAAAGATACAACTTTATTGCTATGAATCATTAATTTTTATATACCAATCTTATAGTAGTTTGTTCTTTTTCGTTTCTTTATAAGAAAGACTACATTAGGACATGCATAAAAATAAATTCATTTTAATTGATAGTTTTTTGTGAATTGTCGTTAAAATAGACCGTGCGATGAAATGAGAAAATTAGAAGAATGTAACATATATTTAATACATTTTAAGAAGACGGATATTAGACGCGTATACATACTTAAGGATTTTGAAGGTATTTTAATATTTTGATATTATATTAAATGAACTTAGAAGGTAGGAATAAACATTAGAGAGTATCCGATTTTGACGTCATTTTATATAAGATATGAAATAGAAACCTGCACATACATGGGAATTTAGAGACGTACACAAAAAATCAGTATACTTGACTAATTGTATATGGTTTTATGCATTAATAGAATAAAGAAATAAGGAGGGTAAGCACAGTGAGAAGAAAAATAATGTTGATTGCGAATATGAATAGGGCAGACACAAAAAAAAAATATTATGTAAATATGTGTATACGTAATAGTGTTTATTGCAAATGTATGTAGAGTATCGGTAATATTGAAGGTCTTGAGTAATTTTGAGTAAAAATTTAATGTGTTCTGTCACGAATACTGCGCAGTTAAAATATACTGATATATGCGCATTTAATTTCTGTTATTGAATAAACTCTATAAGGTCCATATAGGTTTATGAGAGCCTATCATTTGCGAAATGATGGAAGCCTACTATTTACTCTTGGTGGAAGAATACTTATTGTATTAGATTTATGGGATTAGTTCATTAGGAGAACAAGACTTGAAATTTGAAGTATACCGATAAATGTTCTGGTATTATGAATGCATATATAAAAAAGTCTGCCTTTTTTCATCAAACATTTCACAATTGTTAAGAGCGACGCGCGTATTTAAGAGCGCCCAGGTACATATGTCGATAGAAAAGGTCATTAAGTACATAATGATACACAGGAGATTAGTGATGTTAAGATACAAACGCGATATGTCTGTTTAAAGTGCAATACCCTAGGTAAATAAAGTACCGCATACCTGTCACAAATTTACTGATAGCACGTACGTAAAATATCGAGCTGTTCTGTAATGTTTAAAGGAGTGTTTCGATAGTAATTGGTGTAATTAAAGTTGTATTTACTAAGACTTTCTATTAAGTTGTCATGACGGTATTTAAGAATAACTTAAGGAGATGTTTATGAATGTTTGCCATGATTTTGAACAACTTATACTTATATCACCACAACACAGATGGAAATTTGAGATTTGAAGACCACACCAAAGAAGAATGACATCGCGAAACAACGTTTTTCACAACGAATTAAATAACAAACAACGTGAAACGCATGGGACATCATGGTGTTTACTCTCAAAGTGAATACCTGGTTCTATTGCTAAAAGAAGACCCAACGCCAGAAGTTTTCGAAGAACAACAAGTGACGCAACACTGGAAAATAATTGTTACGTTCAACACTATAGAGTGGATGCAGCCGTTCAACTGTTTGACGTGCGTAGATAACGCATTTGGAATGATACTTCCGAGGCCTAAGACATCAAGGATGACACTGCTATAGTTAACACCTCGTGAGCATTATGGCCAATATTAGATCTTAATGTCCCGAGAGAAATGAAGACGCTGGGACCATCAACAAACGTACAAATGACAACGAAAACAACAACAACGATGAATACAACGGAAACGACAATCGACGACGAAAGTTAAACATCGGAAAGCAGAGCTGAATCAACAAACGCATTCCAATCGCCACGGACGAACCTACAATCGGCTTATCTTCAGGACGGCGGCAATGACATTAAATAAACATCGTATTCGCCTCGCGACGACTTCAATACCACATGGACGACACATGGCGTATTGAAGGCCGACGACAAACAGATGATGTGCTCCGCTACATACCGATTGAGATTTATCTTGTATAACAATAACTAATGTTATCTATTTCAGCAGAGACGCTTGTAAAATAATAATAATACTTTTTTTTTTAATATCATAAAATATTTTTTTTAAAATAAAATAAGACGAAAGTTGTGTCATGTAACAGCTTATAACATATCGTTTATTCTTATGAGTTTATTCTTATGATGGAAATTAATAAGGGGATATTTCAATAATATGTATATGCAATGTTAAGATGAAGTTTGAGAATTTAAAAATACATTTTTGGGAGATATTTGCATAAACTAAGACCTGATTTAAGATTTATTTCAAGTAAGAACGCAAATACGTTTACACCCAGGGTGGGGTATAATTGGAATCAATAAAATGGAAAGTCAGACCTGATTTAAGATTAAATCCAAGTAAGAACACAAATACGTTTACACCCAGGGTGGGATAATTGGGATCAATAAATTGGAAAGTCAATCAGACAAAAAAATCAAAGGTCATATACTTAACAATGAGTCCAGAGTCAGCATATAGATACGAGATTAAAAGTAACACACATGGTCATCAAACAGCACAGATGAAAGGGTCACCTATTGTCTGGGATACACAAGTTCTGGTACTGACGAATGTAACGGAATTACTCTATACCAATATAAATTGATTAGTACCAATATAAATTGATTAGATTTTAGTGCATTTGGCAAGCAAGTAAATACATGAATAGATTGTTCCTTCTAGAACATTCTAATAAGTCAACCAATCCGTAATAAGCCCGGACCTTGGTGGCCAATGGGAATTACAATATAAAGAAGTGAGATTTTCTGTAAATTAACCTGGGGATAAAATGCAGTGTTTTAGTTAGAAGTAAAAAAAGGATCTGCGGTTAGTTTTGAAAAGAACTTGGAGAGTTGTCACGTCTTCTTGACGTGGCGGCCATGTTGGCTGCCGCGCTGTAAAATTGTATTTCGTGTACATTAGCAAGCGTTGTGTTAAAAGAAATATTCGACATAAATAAATCGCGATGAAATCAGAAATGAACTTTGGTTGTTACTGTGTGTTATCAACGAACAATGTGTAATTACGTGACATATTGCTTTCATACTTGCAGCACTTACTAACTATCATAAGGGGACTGTGCAGGCAAAGTTATGTTACTCTGACTGACATTTTGACAGAATTATGTGCCCTTTTTATACTTAGAAAATTGAAAATTTGGTTAAGTTTTGTGTTTAGGTCCACATTATTCCTAAAGTATCAAAGCCATTGCTTTCATACTTGCATCACTTACTAACTATCATAAGAGGACGTTGCAGGCAACGTTATGTAACTCTGACTGGCATTTTGACGGAATTATGGGCCCTTTGTACTTAGAAAATTGAAAATTTGGTTAAGTTTTGTGTTTTGGTCCACTTTACCCCTAAAGTATCATAGATATTGCTTTAATACTTGGAACACTCGAAAACTATCATAAGGGGACAGTAAAGGACAAGTTGCATAACTCTGGTTGTCATTTTTACGGAATTATGGCCCTTTTTTGACTTAGTAACTTTGAATATTTGGTTTAATTTTGTGTTTAGATCCACTTTACTTCTAAAGTATCAAGGCTATTTCTTTCAAACTTCAAATAATTTCATGCTACCATGAGGGCATTGTACCTGGCAAGTTAAATTTTACCTTTACCTTTGACTGACCCTGACTCTCAAAGTCAAATTATTAAATGTTGCTTAAATTGCCATAACTGCTTTATTTATGATAAGATTTTATTGATACTTTGACAAAACAACTCTTACCTGACAAACCACAATAGAATCCACCCAAACCATCCCCCACGTCCCCCCCCCCCCCCCGAATCCCCCCTCCAATTTTTTTTCATTAAGATCATCTAATAAATCGCCTCCACACCATAACTCTATACCCCCCCCCCCCCATTTTTTTCATTGGAAGATAATGTAATAAATAAACACACCCCCACACTATACACCTCCCTCCACTCCACACCTCCCTCCTTTGTGATTGAAATTGAGATAGGTCCCTTCACCTTTTTAACAAAAAAAAGATGAGCGGTCTGCACCCGCAAGTCGGTGCTCTTGTTTCCCCTTATGTTTGTCGTGTCTTTATTTTTGTTTCAAGCGTTGTTATGTAGGTAAAACAAAATATTCGGTGCGCAAGCGTGTGACGTTATCGCGCGAGACGCTTAGGCCACTCCAAATTGATGTGTTGGTCTCCGGATTTTTTTTTAAAGTTGAAGAGGCGAGCGAAAAAAAACAAATTGAAAACAGGAAAAGTTTCGAGCGAGCGAAGACCGAAGAATAAAAAAATCAAATTTCGCTAGAAAAATATTGCATTAACAAGAGATACAGGTTTAAACAGCTATAGTTTACATTCAGATAAATTCTTATACAAAGAAAAGAAACTTTGTACAAAACAGCAATAATATATCTATGAGTTACATACTTTTCAAATAAAAGTGCACCAAAATTAGGTTTCAGCTCTTTAACTTTAAAGCGGGTATATACGATCTTGTCAAATATTTATTAATTAATATAAAATGTGTAAAAAACTTATTATACATATATACATATATTTCATATATTTCAATATAAACTAAAATAAAAATTAACAAGAACATGTGTCGAAAAATGCGCACTTAGCCATATATTTAATTCTGAAATCGAAAAAGGCTGTACAGCCGAATTCGCCAGGATGTATATAATGCATGTACGATGTGAATCTAAATTAAGTTTAACGGTTCATTTTAAATTCCTGCAGCGCTATCGATTCATACGACACTCTAACACTTACTAAAAAGACGAATGCATCGGTTATTGTAGGAAAATATGTACGAATTATCTTCGTCACAATCGGCTCGGGGCGCTAATTTGTATTTGCTGCATTTTATGAAATTCGTCTTAAATGTATCATTTTTCTGGCATATTGTGTGTTATGATTCCGATATGATTTAAATTCGGAACGATGCTACAGCAAATTGACGATACACGATATGAGGTCGATGTATATCGACATCATATTTATAGGAGTAAGTTGCATATGACCTTTGACCACGAAATATAACCATATCATTGAAGTGAGGGACACATGTCTACCTACTGCTGCTTATATTTGTTCGAAGTTTTCAATAGTGAAAGCTGTGAAAAGGTATAACATGTTGCAAGCTGTGAAAAGGTATACCATGTTGCAATAGCACTTGAAGAGCGGCAATCATCAAAATGATAATGACAGACAGTCGGACAAAGGTCATGCATATAATCCATTGTTGATACATTATTTTAAAAGGGGCATATCGATGGATAGAACGGTATTATTTTTTCTAAAATAAATGTATACATTATAAAGAACTGTTGTGATGTTTCTAAAAATACACGGACCTAGCTGTAGAACATGTTCCATCAACCATGTATTTTAATACTTTTAAAACTTTGTCCCTTTGACTCTTTTAGAACCAGCCTTTAATGATTTTATGTTAATTTTTTTGTTCACTTTAGATTGTGTTATAGGAAAATAATTGCCTACGTATAGGGAAATACCGTCCATATGCCCATTTAATGAAGAAAATTCATAAAAAAACTACGTCATATTTCCCGATGTTGTTAAATTGATCATGCTTCAACGGTATCTGCGGATAGTTGCATGTTCGAACGTGAACAAACACTTTAAAATAAGTCTCAGAACGAAGCAGATGTGTTTATATTTATAAGGGTTGGCTGCAGCAACTTTTAACCGTAATTTGTTAAAGCAGTCACGCAGGAAGCCATTTTTCTGGTCGTCTCGATCGAATGTTCGAGCGACTACAGTTATCGATTAAAAAGGTTACGAAACACTATATTTGGCATTCATATTCAGCATCGAAATCATTTCTGCAAGATTGCTCTTTTCACAAATAAAAAAAACACATGCGCTATGGTAACAGAAGGACACAAAAATGAGTGCGAGCGGGAAAAAAATTCCATTTTGAAAAAATAGGTGCGGCAAATCCGACGACCAACAAATCAATTTGGAGTGGCCTTAATGTAAATGAGACATATCAGTGGGCACGCGAGTATCAATATCAGGGAATCGTACGATACCGTATTCGCTCCTTCTGATGTTCTCAATGTGTATGCGTTAAAACAATAATTAAACACCCAACACAAATTATTACACACAGTGTTAACTTATGACTATGTGTAAACATGCGGGATTGAATATCATACCTGATTTATAGAATGTTTCTCTCTCAAGTTTCTAGTATTCGCACATTATTTACTCTTAACTCCGTAACAAAGCCAACAGAACGAGCTAATGTATATAATAGCCTTGAAAAACGTGTTTTTTCTGGTTAATATAATGGACAATATTTGAAATTATACACTATCCGGAAATACACGCATCCGCTAATCGGGTACATTCTTATATGTACAAGAATACGTCTGTTAATGTGTTAATGCTCTTCAATTATATAATATTAAAAAATAATTAAACAAAATACTTTTTTACGGAAAGCCATGGTGTGGTCTACATATACATACATATAAAAGCATGACCTGAGGCATAAACACAAACACAAAAATACCAATATAGGATAACTCTTATGGGCATTTGTGATCTTAAAGCATGTATTGATTAAGTGTTAGCTGAAATGTGTATTTTATATTTTTACACTTAGATATTAGCCCGTCCTGGAAACTTGATTGGATATTTGATTAAGATGAATTTTCATATAATAAATCATGTAAGTATAATTGTTTTCGTTTCTCATATCTCAGTAGTTGTCTGTTTGGATCATTTTATTTGAAACCATTATATCTTCTGAACTGTTATGGATTATCATCTTTAAAACTTGGATTTATACGAGTAAGAGATTCTTCCTCATGTTCTTTGTTTGCATATTTAAAAGTAGAATTATTTACATTCTACACACGACCTGCCATTTATTTTATTATGTAAATGCCTTTTTTAACTTAGTACCAGTCATTACAAGGTTTGATTTAGGAGAACTCTTCGTAGTTTTGATTTCACATACGCTCAGAGTTATAATCTAAATCGAAATTAGAGACTAGATAAACATGTATAAACAGGCTCTATATGAGCGGCAGTGTACGGTGGCATAAAGTTGACATGGGAAATAATTTACTTAGCGATGTCTTTTACGTACGCTATCATAACTATGACGTGCGAACGCAGTAACTACTACGTGCTCAGGCGATAGCTTTTATATTGCGATAGCGAAAGCTATTACGTGCGCGCGCGATAGCCATAAGTTATGATCGCATGTGAACGCAGTAATTAGAGAATGGAACTGGTCGAAAGGTCAACCATTATAGCTTTTGCGTGCGCACGTATAAGCTATCAGGGGGCGCACGTCATAGCTGTCGTGTACGTGCGCCATAGCTATCGCGCCAACGTCATAGCAATCGCGTGCGCAAGAAGTAGACACTGCATCTATCTGTCTTTTTTATTCTACAATAGGTATGCTATAATTGAAAATAGTATTTTTTCACGATTTTTAATATTTAAGATCCAATGCAATGAAACATTCCTGTTTGAAAAGACATGAGCGCCGACGGTCGGTCGGTTTGTCGGTTCGCCGACATCGTTCTTTCCATCATGATAATTGGTATTACTTGGAAGGGGTTGGAGTATCCTACCATTCAGAGCTCAACAAGAAAAAGATCAATGTCTTGTAGCGTGAACAATTCATTACCGTTAATCCACATTATAACAATCCTTGAATAGACGTTCAATTATTATAAATAATAATATGATTATTATTTTTTTTTAAACTATCGGAACAATTGACACCGCATTCCTCCTTATTGGATATATTATGATACCGCATCAGTAAGTGCTGGCAAGCATTAAAATTCGATTGTGTTGGCATGGTGGCTGATTTCTAGAATATCAGTTTACATTGCGATAGCTATTGCGTGCGCACGCGATAGCCATAAGCTATGATCGCATTCAGAACGCATGAAATATTCATTACCGTTGATCCACATTATAACAATCCTTGAATAGACGTTCAATTATTATAGATAATAATATGAATATTATAAAATACTATCGGAACAATTGACACCGCCTTCCCTCCTTATTGGATATATTATGATACCGCATCAGTAAGTGCTGGCATGCCTCAAAATTCGATTGTCTTGGCATGGTGGCTGATTTCTAAAATATCGTCATGGTGTTCCAGCGGTTATCAAGGCCTGGAACCCGCAAACACACCGGAACGACTGATGTATGAGTCAGGATAAAAATTTGCATGTATTGGCATGTTCTCATTTTGACGATCTTTGAATTCGCGAACACGAAAGAACAACAAATGACCTTATTTTTGTATTTGCGTGCCCTTAAGATGTCATCCTTCAAATCTGCCGATATCTTACGCCAGTTAACATCCTTGAGAATTAAGCAATACCTTTTTAATAGATCATCCAGTTTAACATCACTTGACAAATATCGTCAACGAAATTCGTTAGATTTAGTTTGAAGTCAAGATTGTTTGTAAATCCTTAAAGAGACATGTTCACAAATAGCCGTATTTTGTTTAAAGCCATGAAATATGTTTATAAAACAAAACTATACTATTATAGAAAAGCTAAATAAATTATGATTTCTGGAACAAGAATTTATAATATGTTGCTTTCATCGGGATTCAAACCGGGTCCTTTGAGAGAAGTAAATTCTAGCGCGTTTCTTCAATTCCATTCAGATTTAAAAATTTAATAGCGTATTTTAAAAGTTAAGATAGCTACATACGCGTTATCAAAAGTTTCAATAACAATCATTAAACACGTTTTTATAAATATTTTAACCCTTTCCATTGATGATTATAAAAAAAAAACACACACACAAAAAGAAACGATGATTTATACTTTTTTCGTAGCCATGTATTAATTGTTGTTGTTTTTGGATTATTGACGCAAAGCGGCAATAATACACAGTAGCCAATCTTCAGCCTAATTTGCATATTACTGCAAACTTCGGAGCACTTCTGTCTACGCCGCAGAACTAACTCTCTGTTAACGCAACGCAATTTGATTGGGTGTTGTGAAAATGTTAGTACATGCGCATTGCTAGTATTCTCTATATAACGATAAAAGCCGTTACCGAGAAAAAGTATCCGAATGTACAATACTCGATTCACACAGGCGATATTTTAGATTGTATACTCTTTCCTATTGAAGCTGGTCCGAGACTAGTAACACACTAAACATCGCAGTGGCGAAGACAGGGTTCAGAAACTTGAATGTTTTTCTAAATGAACTTAGTTTCCTTTTGAATCAGGGCCACGTTGTGAGATTTCATGTCAATAATCCACCAGTACTTTCAGTGCTTTGATTTTAATCAGTGAACACGTTAATTTTATTCAGAAAATGGCAGACCAGGTCCCAGGACGACGAAGACAACTTAGTCACGTGGCGGTTTCAGAAGAAGCGATGAACGAGGCTAAAAAGGCACAAGAACACCTTAACTGTTTAAAGCCATGAAATGTGTTTATAAAACAAAACTATACTATTATAGAAAAGCTAAATAAATTATGATTTGTGGAACAATAATTTATAATATGTTGCTTTCATCGGGATTCAAACCGGGTCCTTTGAGAGAAGTAAACTCTAACGCGTTTCTTCAATTCCATTCAGATTTAAAATCTTAATCGCGTATTTTAAAAGTTAAGATAGCTACATACGCGTTATCAAAAGTTTCAATAACAATCATTAAACACGTTTTTTTATATTTGAACCCTTTCCATTGATGATTATAAAAACACACACACACAAAACGAAACGATGATTTATACCTTTTTCGTAGCCATGTATTAAGTGTTGTTGTTTTTTTAAAAAGTGAACACGTTAATTTTATTCAGAAAATGGCAGACCAGGTCCCAGGACGACGAAGACAACTTACTCACGTGGCGGTTTCAGAAGAGGCGATGAACGAGGCTAAAAAGGCACAAGAACACCTTAACAGCTTCTTCAAGAAAGTGTCTGAGGTTGGTTGTTCATTAATCTTGGACGCATGAACCGCACATTGACCGTAATATTATATGCATAAAATAATGATTATATTAAATTGATTATTTTATGTAAACAATTTAAAGATTTTAGTCGTATGATAAATTAAAGCCATTTTTCAATGAATTTATACATGCCATATTATTGTAGTCCGACATCTGCAGTTTTGTTTTATTGTTAAATTATTTTAACATTAACGTATATTTATTTCAGCAAGGGATTATACCTGTGACTGGGTAAGTATTGTTTGCTGCATTTGTAGACCATGATACATTAATATTCAGTTGTTGGGTGATGACTTGTTCACACTATGTCTTAATATTATAAGCAGACATGCAGAAACTACTTTATTTTTTAGACAATATATTCGTATATTTCCATAATCAAGCTCATTATTCATGCTTAACATAGTTAATTTGTTTGCTTGATAATGTATAAGAAAATTACTTAACTGAACATACAGCCGAATCAAATAGAAGGAAACTATAACTTGCTTATTTAGATATTCGTGAACATGGGTTCAATCACGTATGCAGAATAAAGCATTTCACACGGTCTTTGATTTGGCTTATTACTATTTTTTTATATTATCTTAAATTGGGATACTACTTTATTGGGGTAAATCCATAACTCATGTAATATAATCTAGTTGTTTTAAGAAATAAGGCATGTTTGCTTAGTAACTTTACCATATAATGAAGGATTTTGCAATAATGTAGCACAAAGGTTAGCTATTAAAAATGTTTGTGGCCGTTACGAACCAATTGTCACAGGTCAAAATACAGCTCTGTTTGCCAGGGCTTTTATGTCATTTCCAAGCATTATGTAAGATATTGATTACTATGAGTGATAGCTCTAGTCGTAAATGATGGGATTTCAAATTAATTGGACACACATGATTATCATTATATCAGCAGAATATGTTGCAGGTAAAAAGTATGCTCGCTTTCTTAAAGGGACTTGTTCACTGTTTTGCAAACGGATGATTTTCAAAACAATTGTAATAGATTAGAAGAAGAATGAATGAGTTCAAAGAAGCAAATTAACACTCTTGACTAAGAAAAGTTATAATTACACGTAGGTTTATTTACAATTATCATTTCCAATATGCAAATCGTGGTTTGCCTTTACACCTTTAAAATCACCGTCTAAATTCAAAAGCCTGAATGAATTTTTGGTATCTCATTAGAGGTCCTGGGTAAGCATCCTTAAGGAAAGGCTCATTTGTATTTGCTTGTTTGGGTTTTCTGGCATTGCTATACCTACCACACTAATGGGACAGTGGCTTCCAGGATGACAATTAAGAATATAAACAGATGGCAACTAGGAGAAGAGCAGTGACCAAGAACCATAATTTTATCTACCTTAGTTTTTGAATAATCTCCCTTTATATAATTTCAAAGTAAATTTTTGTAGAGAGCATAACTCTAAATCTACTAAAGGCATTTACTTGAAACTTAAAATATAAACACATGGCAAGTATGAAAAGTGCAGTGACTAAAAACCATAAATCAATCTAGTTTTTTTAATTATCTCCCTTTATTTAATTTCAAATGACATTTTTGTCCGGAGCATAACTCTAAATCTACTGAAAGGATTTACTTGAAACTACAAATATAAACAGATGGCAAAAAGGAGAAGTGCAATGAACATGAACCATAACTTTATCGGTTGTAATTTTTGAATTATCTCCCTTTATTTACTTTCATAGTAAATTTGTATCCGTTTTGTCCAGAGCATAACTCTGAATCTACTGAAGGGATTAACTCTAAATCTACTGAAGGGTTTAACTTTCAACTTCAAATATAAACAGATGACAACTAGGAAGAGTGCAGTGAACAAATGCCACAACTCTATCTACCTTAGTTTTTTAATTATCTCAAGAAAAGTTAGTGTTTATAGTCTTCTTTTTTAATTACCTCCCTTTCTTTCATTTCCATATATTTTATTCTCTACAGCATAACTCCAACACTATATAACTAATTTATCCTTGAAATATAAATAGATGACAAAAGCGCCATGTTTTACAAATATTATTCTACTCTCTAAAACAATTGTTCTCATACAAGCAAACACATTTCGGCGCGGATGGCCATGTTAACATGGCTCTTGTTGCATTTGAATTGGTAGAAAAAGCCAGATTAAGTGTTATGTAATAGTTAAAATCAGATCATCCTGAAAATTATTGGTAATGTTTGGGTGCATACAATTTCCACTAGGTTTGCTTACCAGCCACATTACATGAAGCATTCCAGAATTATGGATCTCAAGTTATCCAAAAGTTGCAAACATATTGTTGTCTGCTCTATTATTGTTGTTTTGGGTAAATAACTTGAGTTTGCATAAACCAATCTTCATGTATTTGGTATAATAGACGCACAATGTTACTGCTACTTAAAATAGAAAAAAATCTGCCTAATAACTTCAATTTGTATGGAAGAATTGCATTTACATTTTTTACATGGATGGGAACCTACTAGGTATTGCATATTGGGCTCTTCAGGTGACGGTCAAGATTTTTAAAAATGTAACAACGGTTTCTTCTCAATATCTTCGGTTTGGAATGAGATTTTACACTGATATTACGTTTGTCAATAGCTAACCTAAAAACATAGCTTGGTATTGAATTTTGGGCCAGTATTAGGTAAAGGTCACTGATTATAAACGAGAGCGCCGATGGCGTTGAAAGCATAGTTGCAAGATACAGGGCAGTTGCTGCTGAAGTAAATGTTTAGGTCAAAATATACTAAATAGTTTCCTTATATGTTTCAATGTAAAAGCGACAAATTTGAGCGAAAATAAATACAACATTTTGCAAATAGAGACCCCCATAACCATACCTGTTCTTGACGGGCATTCTTAGCTGAATCGATTTAAGCAATAAAAAAGATATGTCTAACCAAAAAAGAATTCGACTCAAATCAAAATCGACTGTTTTTGCACCTTCTTTTTTCGGCCGTTTTCTAGTGGATTGTAACCTTTTGCAGTACCATTTTTTACTTTAATCTCTAACTTTATCCTATTTCAGGTATTTAATAGTGAACACCTATGCTTACCCTATCAATATCTCCAAACGAAAAACCAGAACAACAGTCTAAAGTGTAAAACGTGCCTTCGAGGAAAATATGATGATTTGTTTAGACAGGGACCTATACAGTATAGGTCCCTGGTTTAGAGAGTACAGACCTTCATGACTCGACCCAATCTCCACGCAGAGTTGTCGTTCCTTGCTCTCACATACAACTCTGCGAAAGGCTCAGCACGCCATTTTGTCTATAAAATAGTTAAAACCGAACAAACTCATTCAATGTATATTTGATTGGATATTTAAGATCGCAAGCATTAAATTAAGAAATATGACTTTTAATGTATGATAAATCGTGCGAAAACTTGCGATTTTTAATGCAACTCTTTCGAACTATTTTATTGTCCATTTACGCAGATGGAATCATTCCACACACTTCACAAATGTAAACAATTGAACATAATTGTTATTGAGTGACGTTAGGAATTGCTTCGACGTGTGTATGTATGTTGGTTTCTTAACATCAAACAAACATATCATTTTTATAATAATGAATTAAGACGGATATAAGATATCATGGTATGAGATGGTTTTCTTTAATGCAGTGAATGCAATGTAACCGTCGTGCAAGAGATTGTTTAGTATACTGTAACCTCAATGATGAAGGCTTGGAATGATCATGACATGAATGAGACGCTTTCATAACAATAGTCCGTTCTGAGCCCACCACAAAGGTGAATGTAATGTAACCGTCGTACAAGAGATTGGACTCGACCCAATCTCCACGCAGAGTTGTCGTTCCTTGCTCTCACATACAACTCTGCGTAAGGCCCGGCCTGCCATTTTGCCTATAAAATAGGTAAAACCGAACAAACGCATTCAATGTATATTTAATTGGATATTTTTAAGATCAGAGGCGTACAATAATGAAATAGGAATTTTTAATTTACGATACATCGTGCAAAAACTAGCGAGTTTTAATGCAACTCTTTGGAACTATTTTATTTCCCATTTACGCAGATGGAATCATTCCACGCACTTCACGAATGTTAACAATTGAACATAATTTGTATTGAGTGACGTTAGGCATTGCTTCGACGTATGTATGTATGTAGGTTTGTTAACATAAAAACATATCAATTTTATAATATTGAATTAAGACCGATATAAGATATTATAGTATGAGATGGTTTTCTTTAATGCAGTGAATGTAATGTAACCAAGAGATTGTTTAGTATACTGCAACCTCCATGATGAACGCTTGGATTGATCATGACATGAATGTGACGCTTTCATAAAAATACTCCGTTCTGAGCCCACCACAGAGGTGAATGTAATGTAACCGTCGTGAAAGAGATTGGACTCGACCTTCATGACTCGATTATTTAGTTTATTATAACCTTTACAATTTCTGACATCACGAGTCGCCTCCCTTGTTGGTTCATGCTCCCAAAATGTTCTATTTTTATGAACGGGAATTCTAAATCGTGACGAATGGGAATGGTTACAAAATGACATAACTATGAAAATAAATACGTAGAATTACATTATTTCACGCATACCATTATGCAACCATCCGTTTTCTTTTCCGACTTCATACAATTACGGCATTCCATTTAATATTTTACAGACACAACACTCGTCCAGAATTTGCGCGAATCCATTAAATTCGATGCTTCATTTAAACCGTTAGCTCTACTCGTAACGTTAATTTCTGGCTCAAAGTAAATCATTTTAATTTCAATTAACACATCTCTATTACTCTATTACCATTTTTTGTGACAAATTGGCTCTTTTATTTTCTTTTAGCTTGTTTTTATAATTATTCAAAACATTTCAAATGAATCAGTGAGAAAATTCATGTCATGTTATTTTTTAAAAATACGGAAATATGTTAGCAAGTCCTTTTAATGTCAAACCATAATTGATACAGTGAATTGTATGAATACTACTGATATGGATATGTTAAAACTAGAAAACTAGAAAAGAAATGTTCATGCCATGTCAATTATTTATCCTGCATGAGATGATTTCAAAATATATTTGCACATGCCAATTATCTTTATTGCTTCTCTCATACCCTGGTATGTGAGTGGCACATCCATGTTAAAATTAACTACTTGGTTATTTTAAGATACTGAAAGACTGATGAAGAAGCAGACACAGTTAATCAAGGCTCTGCGCCTACAACAATACAGTATGAACATGTTTAAGCTTTACAGATGATTAAATAGTCCCTTCATAGCATATCCAACTTGTCTGCTTTGTTTGTTCAAATCATGCCCCTGGATTTAAAACGGGCCATGCATTAGGGTTCACAACATTTATATTGACCTAACTTAAAAAATCTCTGCTGTTAGGGTATCAACTGGCCACGCCCCATTACACAGGTGAGTGATCAAGGGCCATTTTTACCCAGCTGTCTTTTTATTAGAAAGGACTTAAATTGACCATATTAATAAGAACATTGGTAGAGTTGTATATCACTGTTTCTTGGGTGTCATTAATGTGAAATTAAGTTCAATTAGATTTCAGCCAGATCCGATATATCATGACCTGTCAATAAATTATAATACGAACATCTACTGTAGATTCTGTTTTTCACACACTTAATTTTTCTTTCTAGTTTTGGACCCTTAGCTTGTTACCCATCTTAATGAAACTTGTCAGAATGTATATCTAGAACAAATCTGGTGAAATTTTAATCTGAGTAGAATATAAAAAAACAAGGCCACTGGATGCAATCTTAGAAAAATCTTCTTACTATTGTAGAAGCCACATTTATGACTCAATCCTCATGAAACTTGGTCTGCATGGTAATCAGAAATGTACCTACAAATTGTATTTGTGGTATGTTGGATCAATTTCAAAGCAACTATTACTAAAAATATAAACAGTTTCAGCTCAATAACTTGACTTTGGATGCAGGCAAGATACTGTTAATATATGTAGTAAAAAATTGGGAATGGGTTTCTAGTGAATAGTTTTGATGGCGGTTTTGCATTAAAATTTTGTATGTAGGTTGCTTATGTCCAGACTTAGCATGGGCTTACTCGGAGCCAGTTAGGTAAAATATTATAATGTTGAAAAATATCTGAAGGAAGGGAGCATTTTTTGTTTGTTTTTTTGCTATGGTCTGAAACCTTATGAACACTCTCCAAGCCTCTTTTCAGCTCACCTGTCACGAAGTGACATGGTGAGCTTATGTGACCGTGTGATGTCTGGCGTCCGTTGTGTGTGCGTATGTGCGTTCGTCCGTCAACAATTTGTTTGTGTAGACAGTAGGGGTCACAGTTTTCATCCAATCTTTATGAAATTTGGTCAGAATATTTATCTTGATAAAATCTGGGTTGGGATTTTATCTTGGTCATCTTGGGTCAAAAACTAGGTCACCAGGTCTAAAACTAGGTCACATAATAGGTCAAACAATAGAAAAACCTTGTGTAGACAATAGAGGTCGCAGTTTTCATCCAATCTTTATGAAATTTGGTCAGAATGTTTATCTTGATAAAATCTGGGTTGGGATTGCATTTGGGTCATCTGGGGTCAAAAACTAGGTTACTAGGTCAAATAATTGAAAAATCATCAACAATTTGTTTGTGTAGACAGTAGAGGGCACAGTTTTCATCCAATCTTTATGAAATTTAGTCAGAATGTTTGTCTTGATAAAATCTAGGTTAAGATTGTTTTTGGGTCATCTGGGGTCAAAAACTAGGTCACTAGGTCAAAAACTAGGTCTCTAGGTGAAATAATAGAAAAACCTTATATAGACAATAGAGGTCGCAGTTTTCATCCAATCTTTAAGAAATTTGGTCAGAATGTTTATTTTGATGTAATCTGGGTTGGGATTGTATTTGGGTCATCTTGTGTCAAAAACTAGGTCACTAGGTCAAATAATTGAAAAACCTTGGGTAGACAATAGAGGTCACAGTTTTTATCCAATCTTCATGAAATTTGGTCAGAATGTTTGTCTTGATAAAATCTGGGTTGGCATTGTACTTGGGTCACCTGGGGTTTAAAACTAGGTCAATTGATCAACTATTAGAAAAACCTTGCGAAGACAATAGAGGTCACAGTTTTCATCCAATCTTTATTAAATTTGGTCAGAATGTTTATCTTGTTATAAATATTCATGAAACTTGCTCTCAACATTCGTTCTCTTGATTTTTGGCTGAGTTCATGGCCTAAATACCTGGCTACCAGAGATGAATGCAAATTTTACTATATAGCAAAAGTGAATCATCAATTTTGCCCAGAATTTTATACACAAATACAAGTTATATCATTTGAAATACACAGCTGTATGGAGGAGGTTGTTGGTCGTAATAACTGTGAAACCTTATAAAATCTCATGGCAATTTGCGTTATATGGTAATACATGTAGTTATACCTTTTCTACATGGTAGAAGTCAAACTCATTATGCAACATACTCACAAAATTCAACAATTGCGTTTTAATGATATCTCAGCTGAGTTGAAAAATAATTCGGGATTGTAAAAACATGACCTTGTGGATTCCCTGATAAGAAGTTTTATGGTCTGTTGACTGCTTGTTAAGATGATGTCCCTGGGGTCACAACTGGTAAATGTTTAAATAAACTTTTTTCACAAAATAAAAAACACTGTTTACAGGTCAGCTAACTTGGCCCTTTTTATGTATATATGTTGTGCATGTCTTTTAATTGCTATTTAAATCTTTAACATAGTGGACAATCTAACTTTCGAACAAAAAGAACAATGCCTACCAATCAGGAGACTGATGCCAGGTATCACATTTCCTATCTCACATATCCTATTTCGCGTCATGTTAAGACGCTATCAAACATTTTGTTGCTTACCTCCACAATATTGCTTACACTTCTGCATCTTTTGTTCATTTTTCTTGTTCTGTTTTGTTTAGTTTTTGAAGGCAAAAGCCATATATGCTGAGCTTTTATAATCAAATATAATTTATTACAAGGGCTCTTTTATGGCAAGTGGTTCGACGCATAATCCCAAGAAATTAGGTTGCTCATGAGAACATAGGTTTTCAAATGAGAACCTAGGGTCTCATGAAAACCTAGGTTCTCATTTGAAAACTTGGGTTCTTGAAGCCATGTGCAATATTCAAGCAAGAACCTAGGTCTCATTCTGAGAACCTAGGTTTTCATTCTGAGAACCTAGGTTCTCATGAGAAACCTAGTTTCTTTGGATTATGCGGCGAACCGCAAGAAACTAGGTCTCTCATGAAAACCTAGGTTCTCATTCTGAGAACCTAGATTCTCATGAGAACCTAGGTTTTCAAATGAGAACCTAGGTTCTCATGAGGACCTAGGTTCTCATGAAAACGAAGGTTCTCATTTGAAAACTTGGGTTCTTGAAGCCATGTGCAATCTTCAAGTGAGAACCTAGGTTATCATTCTGAGAACCTAGGTTCTCATGAGAAACCTAGTTTCTTGGGATTATGCGTCGAACCGCAAGAAACTAGGTTTCTCATGAAAACCTAGGTTCCCATTCTGAGAATCTAGGTTCTCATGAGAACCTAGGTATTCATATGAGAACCTAGGTTCTCATAAAAACATAGGTTCTCATTGAAAACTTGGTTTCTTAAAGACATGTGCAATCTTCAAGCGAGAACCTAGGTTCTCATGAGAAACCTAGGTTCTTGGGATTATGTGTCGAACTGCTTGCCATACTCTTTCATTCATTATCAGCATTCATGTATAAAAAATTATATCTGGCAAATGCAAATGTAAAACACTTGTGAGTATATCATCGGGTTTACAACACAGTAAAATGTTGGATATAACAAACTTGCATGTAGAACTAGCTTAGGAATATTTATGTGCCTAATTAGGTTAAGGTCAATTATATTCAAAATAAAAAAGTACAGTTGTTTCCACTCCATTATAGCTCAAATGCAATGCAAACACATTTTTTTGCCCCAAATATTTACAGTAAATTTGTTTTATTGTAACTAGACTGAGTTTGAAATAAATTATGGTAAGTTGAAAAACATTGTTTTTAATTAAAATGTTGTTCTCTGAAAGGACAAAAGTTAGGGCTTAAGTGTTTTGTTTGTAACTTTGTTTTGTTTTCCTTTACCTAATTTGTTCAAACCATTCTCCCTTTGGTCAAAATAGACCATGCCCCAGGGGTCACATGATTTATCTAGACTTGTATAGTAAAACACTTATAGTTAAAAATGTTCTTCCACTGAATTGCAAGAGCAATGGGTTTGATATTTGGTTTATAACATTAAATAGTGGTATTGGTTTCAAAGGTTGTTAAAAAATAAACCTCTGGATTAAATTTGCCCCATCTTAAGTGTTTCTTGTTTTCCTTATTAGCTCACCTGAGCAGAAGGTGCTCATGGTGAGCTTTTGGGATCGCCTTTTGTCTGTCGTCCGTCGTGCGTCCGTCGTCAACATTGTGCCTTGTGAACACTCTATAGGCCACATTTCTTGTCCGATCATCATGAAACTTGGTCAGAACATTTGTCCCAATGATACCTCGACTGAGTTTCAAACTGGGTCATGCTGGGTCAAAAACTAGGTCACCAGGTCAAACAAAAGAAAAACCTTGTGAACACTGTAGAAGTCACATTTGATGCCCAATATTCATGTAACTTTGTCAAAATGTTTGTCTTAATGATATGTTGATTGAGTTTAAAAGTTGTTCCGGTTTGTTGAAAAACATGACCACCAGGGGGCGAGGCAGTATTCATTATATGGCTAAAGAGAAACCTTGTGAACGCTCTAGAAGTCACATTTTTTGCCCAATCATCAAGAAACTTGGTCAAAACATTGGTTTCATTCATATCTCATATGAGTTCGATATTGGTCCAGAGCGGTGAAAAAACATGGCCGCCAGGGGGTGGGGCAGTTTTTTCAATATGTATCTCGGTAAAAAGACATGGCCGCCAGGGGGGTCTTTTTCCTTATATTTGTATTTTAAAAAAGCTCGTGAACACTCTAGAAGTCACATGTTTTGTTCAATCATCACGGAACTTGGAAAAAAACATTGTTTTTTATAGATATATTACTAATGTACACGTTGAATGACATTCATGCTTATTATGAGATTCCTGATCTCCATGCAGTCATCTGAGTATTAATTCTACCGATAAGATATACAGTTAAATTTCCAAAAATTATTTATTTATTTTTTGTTACCTTCTGAAGAGGATTATTATGTTTATGATCTGTTGGGGATGAAGTGCAACAAACATATTTTGAAAACCCTTTATTAAATATTCTCAAAATTTAAAGTTGTAATATTGATTTCACAGAAAATTACTTAGGGGAGAAACAACTGTATATTACTTGAATTATGTTTGACCCCATCATCAAATTCATTCATATTTCTCCATTTATCACATTCATCCACCTGCTTTTCAGCAACTAATTAATTTTCTATTGACTTTGCTTGAATTGTTAATGTGATGTAACAGGCTTGCAGCTTAAAAGCCCTTAGTTCCTAAAAATAGGCCCCAGCTGTAAACTCACATCAAAGACCTTCAGACTGATAAGAGTGGAACATAAATTGTTATGGCACACAGTTTATGAATGTAAGGTGGGTAGTTTTGGTGTGATTATCAAAGATTTGTGTTTTAAATAGGGTTGATTGTTGTTTTAATTGAAAATATCATTGACAGGTGAGTCTGAAAATAGTTCCAGTTTGTTTAAAAGCAAGGCCGTGAGGTGTGTGGCAGATTTCTTTTCATTGCTATATTGAAACATTGTGAACTCTCTATAAGTCACATTTTAGTTCAATTTTAATGAAACATGCTGAGAATATACTTTCCTATAATATCTTGATTTACTTTGAAAATGTCTCCGGTGCTCTGAAGAGCATGCAGGTTTCCAGGGGCGAGCGAATTTCTTCTTGTGAACCTTATGATGATATTTATGTTTAATGAAGTACTTTTAACTCCACCTTTCCAGAATATTTTAGTTCCTTTGGGTCTCAGGTGAACGCCTTAGGGCCCATGGCCCTCTTGTATTTATATAGTATCGGTGAAAAAACATGGCCACCAGTGGCCGGGGCATTTTTCTCTATATGTCTATAGTGAAAACATGTGAACACTCTAGAAGACTCATTTTTTGCCCAATTTTCATGAAATTTGGTCAGAACATTTGTTTCCTTGATACGAGAGTTGAGTTGGAAAATGGTTCCGGTAAGTTGAATAACATGGCTGCCAGGCGGGGGGCAGTTTTCTTATATTTATATAGTAAAAAAATGCTTGTGAACACTCTAGAAGTCACATTTTTTGCCCAATCATCATGAAACTTGGTGAAAAGATTGCTTTTATATATATCTCAGATGAGTTTGCAAACGGTCCCGATGGGTCAATTAACATGGCTGCCAGGGGGGTGGGGAAGTTTTCCTTATGTGACTATACAGAGAAACCTTGTGATCGAACACTATAGAAGTCACATATTTTGCCATATCATCGTGAAACTTAGTCTATACATTGGAAAATGGCTCAGATCGGTGAAACACACTTTTTAGCTCACCTGATTGCTCAGGTGAGGTTTTAGGATTGGTCTTTGCCCGCTGTCCGTACGTCCAGATTTGTTTGTAAACACTCCAGCATTCACATTTCTCAAGCATTCTTTATCAAAGTTGATGAAAGATCTCAGTCAAGTTTGATGATGAGCAAAATCACATAATTAATGCCATAATTACTTCCCTTAGATTTTTCAAATTTTCATTATATTATACAAAATCCTTGTTAGCAAAGTTTGATGTTTGGTAAGGGGGGTCAACTCAAAATATAGGTCACAATTTCAAATCTTACAAAAACAAAAACACTCCCCACGCCAGAGTTTTGGTTCAATAATGATGAAACTTTACTAGGTTGTTTGTGTGGTCAATATCTAGGTCAAGTTTGGCATTAGGTAAAGATTGAATGAACCGACTCCTCTCAGGTGAGCGAACTATCTTGGCCCTCTTGTTTAGTTACGTGTGAGTATGACTAAGATTTTTAATAAATGTCTGTTTTTCCAAGGTTTACACATTTGTTTTTAGAAATGTACATTTGGATATACAGAATTGTGAAATAAATACCTAAACAGAGTCAATATGTTTTCATTGATCGATTGCAATATTGAGTATTATTCAAGTATGCACTGCTCAGTGACAAACCCTCTCCCCTCGAGGAAGGCAGCATGTAACAGTTGCGCTGAACGTGTCTGCATGTCTATTCAAAAATTCACTTCTTAGCAATTGCTTTGTTATATATTAAAAGATCTTTAAATAACTTTGAACAAATGTGAATCATCATAAGACCATTTTTTGCATGTAAAACAAATGTCTCCATTCTTTAAAAGTCAAGGTCATGAAGAGGTCTAAGGTAAAATTTAGAAATAACAAGCTTGAAAAGGCATGTCTCAGCTAAAACTTTGCCATATAATGATTGATTTTAAAAAAACTATGCACAAATGTCAAACATCAAAAGACACTGTGTTTCTTGTAACAATATAATATTATATCTTAGCCCAATTCAAATCTTGGTAACGTGGGGTCAAAACATGGTCAAGAAGCATACATGCCCTACATCCTGGATTGTCCGGGATTGTACTGGAAATGAAGAACGTGTCCCGCAGTACCGGAAATCTGTCAAATGTCTCGGATTTCACAAAATTTATATAAACATGTTATCTTATCTTACGCTTAACTGCATCTCGAATCTGTGTTCCCACTAATCCGCAGCGTCTCCTAAATCAACACTAGTGCATTTATTAGTCCCCTACCGGTTTGACCGGAGGGGACTTATGGTTTTCACTCTGTGCGTCTGTGAGTCTGTCACACTTTTCTGGATCCTGCAATAACTTTAAATGTTCTTAATATTTTTTCATGAAACTTGGAACATGGATAGATGGCAATATGGGTATTATTCACGCCATTTCATTTTGTTCCTACGTCTAAAATTATGGTTGCTATGGCAACAAATAGACTATAAATACTGCTGAAAATGGTGGTTTTCTGGATCCTGCGATAACTTTAAAAGTTCTTAATATTTTTTCACGAAGCTTGGAATATGGATAGATGGCAATATGGACATTATGCACGTCATTTTATTTTGTTCTTAGGTCAACAATTACGGTTGCTATGGTAACAAATATATATTTTTTAAATCTGAAAATGTTGGAATTTCTGACCATGGTGGAGCCGGTAGGGGACTGATATTGCTTGACAATAGTCTTGTTTAATTTAAACTATACTGGACCACTGACTTTTAAAAGCAAAATCAATCAATTGACAGCGGTCCTGTTATATCGATTGTCTCAAGTTTACAGTCAAACCGAAAAGGCTGCATTGTTTAATATGGTTGTTAATTGGCTTTAATATACTACGTTATAAATTCCCTCTACCTTAGGGCAAAGGAGTTGTTGACACATCTGAAGTCAAACATCGTTGAGTAAAAAATAAAAGCAGGTTTTGTTCGCAAAACGTCTCATTTGAACAGACCTGCATTAATGTAATCATATTTTTCAACTTCGCTTTTGCTTTATTTTGATAATTAAAGCCAAAGTTTAATGTTAGCAAGTGTTTTATCTGCAATCGTTAACAAAAAGTTAGTTAAAGTCTTCCGAAAATTTGCACTTTGTGTGAATTGACAGTTTGACGTCATCAAAGGAAAGCCACTTCCTGCCTGAAGCCATAAAGTGACAAATTTCTCGCCGACAAAATTAGCTTCTTTTGTCGAGCAGTCTAGCAATCAACGTTCCGAACCAATCGTGTGTTTGTTCCTCAATGGCAATTGTCCAATTAAATAGTATCACGTGCATAGCTCCGCCTTCAATCTTTTGCAGAGAAAGGAGGTTAATTGAGCAAGTGCTTTACACAAGTTGAGTAATGTTTAATGTGACGTTAATAGATCTAGTGCATTTCCGATAGGCTTTCGAACTTAGCAATTTACGATGTGAAAAAAAAATGCGTACCAAAAATGCATATATGTCTCTATATATCGCTTTATGTACATGTATACATGTCCCATAAAATCGGTAAATATCCCGGAAAATTGAGTGCAATGTCCCGTAATTGGTCTGAAAATTTATGGCATGTATGAAAGAAGTATCATAGGTGGTAATCTTGTGATAGTCAAGATGACGATGTCCATGCTGAGTATTTTTTTCGCAATTTTATACCCTTTATTAATTTTGTTTAATTTACAAGACACTCACCTACCAGCCATATAAGGTTGGAATAAGTGTTTCCCAAAGATTGGTGACCCTGGGCTGACTGTCAGAGTTATTCATTATGAAAATGTTCTTGAGACCACCACGTTCAAAGATCATTTTAAGATGCATAAGTTTGAGTCCAGAGCCAGCTATAATATTTATATTGTTGCAGCATTGAACACTTTACTGTGAACAAACACTCAGTGAATGCAAGTTCCTACATGTAGCTTGTTTCTGGGTTGAATTTGAGTCCATAATCTGTCTGCGTTCATTTTCCTCCCGTACAGGTAATCAGCATATCACTGAAAAGATAACACCATTGTTCCTTTGAAGTTGATATTTGCTTAGTAGTTATATTCAGGCAGGTTCATAAGAACTTCAATAAGTTTCAGTCGAAGAAAATTATGCATAATTGCAAATTGTGTATGAATAATTTAAAACATTTTTATTTATTAAAATAAAACTATTTGGTCTTTTCTTATTTATTTGACTTCAATAAGCCTTCTGAAAGTTGTTTCTATAAATTGACAACATTTTCTTCATGTTGTTTAACAAAACAATCATATACATATATCAAATACACAATCACTTATATAGGAGTGACATTAGTGTTTCATGGGAAGTGTGACATAATCCATTATGATATGCATAATCGTTTTTATTTATTCAGACATTCACTACAAAGCATGTCATTACTAGTATTTTATATGATATGCCCTTTTAAACTTGATTAATAAGTAAGTGTAAACACCACATATATACATTCTTCATCCAAATGTTAATACCAAATACACGTATTATCCCTACTGGATATGAAACCGACTATTAACGTTACATTTAATGTATAACTTAAAACATTGGTTCTACATTATTAATCACATAAATCAGTAAAATATCTAAGTTAATTTCCATCTTATAAGCCTGTCTGCTATAAAGGAGATGGTTGACACTTGATGAATGGTCCTACATGCAAGTATTTCCATTTTCTTCAAGTTCAACTGATCTTTGGAACATTCAGTGTTGCCAAAAAAGTAATTAACCCATCCTGGACCACCAATGTTGTTGATCATTTCTGAAAAGATAATAAATATGCAGCATTTTATTTTGGATAGCCATAATACATAATTTAGGAGATCGCACAAGAAGCAGTCATTGGCATATCATTTTCAGAATAGTAATTTAAGTATTTGGGCCATAATATACTTTTGTTGTTTGTTTGAGGAAGACATCATTACTTGGTCATAAAATTCAAATATGCTGTCCTTCATTTCCATGCATTTACAACACAACTTTTTCTTTACATGGCATACATGTATTTTTTTTTCAAAATGAAAGCAAATATTAGCCTGATTATGTGGTAAAAATCACTGACAGGGTGCACTTTTCCTACAAAATCTACAAAAAGACTCGTGACTAGAGATTGCACTTTTTCTCGTTTTCCGAAAGATGATGACAACACTTGTTGTCCCCTACCGGTTTCACCGGAGGGGACTTATGTTTTGCGCTCTGTCTGTCTGTCAGTCTGTCTGTCCGTCACACTTTCCTGGATCCTGCGATCAATTTAAAAGTTCTTAATATTTTTTCATGAAACTTGCAACATGGATAGATGGCAATATGGACATTATGCAGGTCATTTCATTTTGTTCCTGACAATGGTGGAGCCGGTTACTATACAGGGTTGTCATTATTAACCGATTGCCGATCAAATTCATCGATTAAAATCGACAGAAAATCGGTTGTTTTTCCCGAATCTTTAAAATTGCTATCAGAAGTTTTGATCATGCAAACCGACAATAATTGACGAGGAATAACCGTACTATAGTAGAGCGATGCCCGATCATTCAGTCAGTCCATTAACTCCGCCTAAGAGCTATTGTTTTCAATGAATTTCTCAGCGAGTGACCAATATTGGCTTTTCCAGTTGTGAATCAAATTCTTCTTGGTAAGCACGTCAACCAATCAGCGCCCAGGCAGCCGAATACACGCCAACCCCACGTGAAATTGTATCAAATAGCTGTACATTTCACAGAATATTACTGACCGTATCTAAACGAATGTTGATTTGTAGAGCGTAATTAACTAGTTTGTTTAGTTAGAGAAAATGTTTCCACATATTAAAAAATGCTCTTCGATTTTCTACCAGAATAAAAGATATTAGCGACCTCTGCGCTACGAAGTTGTTAGTCAGCATCTAAATATTAAAGTCCACGCTTTCTCCGAGGAAGAATGACGTGATGTTATAAATGAAGTCTTACTTTGGCATAATTTTCATCTGTACATGAAAATCACGAGAAATGTGTCTCTGTTGCTAGAATGTTCTTAATTTTCCATGTATAATGAAATCTGAAAATGATTTCGGATAACGCATTAATTATACGCATTTGAAAATTAAATAACTTTAATTAAATAATGCATTTTGTTATACAAATGGTCATAACACATGATGTAATAAGTAGGTAAATAACGTGTTTTGAGATTGACAAACTATGCATACATATAGGTCTACATGCATGAATGACCTGACAAGTTATATCACGATCTGGAATGAAAAGTACTCGGTAAAATTTAAAGAAAGGCGCGTTTGTATTCTCAGAAATTCATTTTCACTTTCGCAAACTTTTCTGAAAGGAGGTACCGTACATGTAACAGTTTAGATTGAGTGGTTAACATGTCGTTATTACTAAATATAAACGGTTCTCAATGCTCTCAAATCGCGTCACGTGATTCAAGCATGTTCAATGGGAATTCCCCAATCCGACAATTCAATTTGTATATGCACTTGCGTTAAATGGCGGACGATATTCATTGTCAAAATTGGGCGTAATTTGGTTTAAAAAAAAAGAAATTGTACTAATACTGGATTATTGGGTAATGGATAGAATTGGAACATGCAAAGATCTATCAATATAATATGTTTTTACATTGTACTAAAAATGTGAAAATCTTAAAATTTTATATTCTTTTTAGACCTCATTATAACTTTTTATGCTCTGAGAATAGCAGTATTTTGTCCCTAAAATGTCTATAATTCGTTTTCGGTCGATGGGCTTCGCCCACCTGACCTCCCTATCAGGGCCTTGCCCTGGACCTACAAGGCGGCCCCCTTGACCCCCGGCCGAATCGGTTACTTTTCTAAAATAATCCTTTTGTTTACAATCATAATGACAACCCTGCCGGTAGGGGACCATAACCTCGAAATACATCCTTGATTAGATTTTAACCTTGAAACATGACCTTGACAATTATTTGAATCATAACTGTGTCCTGCATTTATTTTCAAATAGCTGTGCAAAAATACGGGAAGTAATGTCACTAGTATCAGTTCTCATGATCCAATGTCAAGGTCACACCTTAAGTTAAAAAGGTTACATTTTGATAATTTGTATTTAACACTTTTGAGCATAACTGGGTCCAGTATAAAGGTCACACTCCAGACCAAGACCCAAAGATTCAATGTCAACCTCACGCCAAAATGACATGGCCCCACAATAAGAAACTCATCTGTATCACTTAATTTGAAGCATGATTATTTTTCAGCTTATAAACAATGCCAGAAGTGAAAAGTATGATAAAATTAATATTGTGCAAAAGACTAAGGCCCTTAACTCAAAGGTTAATGTCTCGATTCAAGGTTAAACATGAGATAATACAAAGACCTGAACGCTCCGTCCTAAACACTTCTTTATTATAAATTTGCCCAGCATGTATGGATGTTAAATGTTTAAAACATGATAACACCAAGTATCTTAAACATAAACTAGGCTCCTTGGTCTAAGGTCAATGTCAGAATTCAAATTCCAAGATGAAATATTAGAGATCAACCCCTATCACTGATATTGAAATAATGAGTTTGAAAGACAATGGTTTCAAGACAGTGGCAACAAATGTAACAGCTCAGGGTCAAATTTATAAATTCTCTCTAAACATACATATAGTGTCTGGAGCATAGCTTTGTTTATTCAGGATTGATTTTCAAATAATTGTGATAAGCATCACAGAGGAGCTAGTTCTCAACGTCCAACAAGTTGGCAGATCAGTGTTGAATGTAAACTTTTTATTAGAGTATTGATGGTCTTCAAAATCACTTGGCAGTAGTAACAAGCATGGTGGAGACTGTGTCACCCACAAGAACCAGGCCGCTATGTTAATGTTCCAGTTCAATGTTCATGGTCAAAGGCCAAAACATAGTATTGAGTCTGCAAATATGACTTACAGATTAAGTGTGAGTTTCGTTATGGTCCATTGATTATTGGCAAAGTTATGGGCCTTGGACTTCAAAATTGGCTGTGTTCCGTAGGTTTTTTATAAAACGCTTTCAGATATGTTGCTGATATTTGATCTGTGAGTCTACCTACATGACTTACAGATAAAGTGTGAGTTTTGTTCCATTGATTATTTGCAAAGTAATGAGCTGTGCACTTCAGAATTTTTTGTTTATGATTATGCAAAAGAGGGGTAAAGGTAGTTCGAAAAGCCTGTATTTCTTAATAAAAATTTGAGGTGGATAGGTGGTATATAAGTTCATTACAAGCAATTTGGGGGAAAACATTAACAAAAATACCGAACACACTTAAGTGTTAATTAACTCACTTTAATTAATATAAATATGTTCACCTTTCAATATTTTTTTTTCAGTTCCATGCTGTTAAGTAAACTGTACAGGGTGACAAATATACTATATTTGTATGCCCCCCCTCGAAGAAGAGGGGTATATTGTTTCGCACATGTCGGTCGGTCCGTTGGTCTGTTCACCAGATGTTTTCCAGATGATAACTCAAGAACACTTAGGCCTAGGATCATGAAACTTCATAGGTACATAGATCATGACTGGCAGATGACCACTATTGATTTTCAGGTCACTAGGTCAAAGGTTAAGGTAACAGTGACTCGAAATAGTAAAATGGTTTCCGGATTATAACTCAAGAACGCTTAGGCCTAGGATCATGAAACATCATAGGTACATTGATCATGACTGGCATATGACCCCTATTGATTTTCAGGTCACTAGGTCAAAGGTCAAGGTCACAGTGACTCGAAATAGTAAAATAGTTTCCGGATGATAACTCAAAAATGCTTACGCCTAGGATCATGAAACTTCATAGGTATATAGATCATGACTGGCAGATGACCTTTATTGATTTTCAGGTCACTAGGTCAAAGGTCAAGGTCACAGTGACAAAAAAAGTATTCACACAATGGCTGCCACTACAACTGACAGCCCATATGGGGGGTATGCATGTTTTACAAACAGCCCTTGTTTTGAGTCTAAGACTCAATATTTTACCTGACAAAAGTTATTCGTATCTTACATTCTGTTGTGTCTAATTTATGGACGAAATCATTAAAAATATAGAAGTTCTTTTTTTAAGTAAATTAGTATTAACTGTATTGGCTGTTTTCATTATAATCAGTTATGTATTGTTTTATGATTAAACAGAAAATAATGACACAAATATTTAATTTAGTCCATTAAAATACATTATTAGATGTGCAGGTATTTGGAGTAAATCAAATGCAGTCTGAGTGTCACAGACAATGATGGAAGCTGATTTTGCAGTCATCTAGGCTCACAAGTTTGGTCATGTGGCAATTAAGAGATTATTGATAAGGGCGCGAGGCTAATTGATTATATATCACACAAAAAAGGCCTGGGAAAAACACTATCTACTAAGGGCAAAACATTAAACATAAATAATTGATGTTGTATATCTGTATTATTATAATGCTGTACTGTGTGGAGAAGTTGAAACTTATACATCAACATACCAATGTTCTTTTAATGTCTTGCTTCTATCATAACTTATAATATTCAAGCATTATTTTTTTGTCCACAGAGATGACAATGATAAGGAAAAAGAACAACTTCAAGAAAAAGAGGACCTAAAGGTTCAGAACAGAAAATTAGGAGATGAAATCTTAGAGCTCAAGAAAAAGTGAGTTTCAGTTATAAAATTATTATCCCCGCCAATTTTTTTTCGGAGGGGATATAGTTATTGGTCCCGTCTGTCCGTCCTTCCGTCCGAAACTTTGTCCATGGATAGACTGAACTTTTCAATATTTGGCAGGTGTGCCGTAATTATGTGAATTCCAAGCATCAAAATCCGATCTCTGGGCTCAAGGTCAAAATCATATTATTTATTTTAAACTGTGTGAATTGCAGGAGCAAGGTCCAAGGTAACAGAAACAGGTAAAGGTCACATGAATATAAGAAATGGACCCTTAATGCTTTATTCTCTGTGTGACTTTGTTCAGCATTGATGGATTAGAAATAACATTGCAGAAGGTAACCCATGATTTGACATATGGTAATGTGCACGACCCATGTCAAGGTCACATTTCAAGTTAAGTATATAGCCTGCAGCAAAAAGATGGTTTTAAATCATTTAACATACTAAGATGGCCCTTGCTCTTACAAAAAGTTGGTTGCTTGATCAAATGTCAACTTCACAGTTCAAGGTCAAAAGTATTTAACTTGAAATCGATTGACTACCTTTTACTTAAAAAGACTTTCTTTGACAAGTTTTTGACAATGCATTTATAGAGAATAATAGGTTAGTGTTGATTATAGATCAGGTTTATCATGCGAGGCTTAGATAACAAAAAGCAACACTAATCTATTATTTTATTTATGCCAATTTGTATTCAGTAAACCTTTTTATTTAAACAAAATTTGTTTAAATGGATAATTTCTCTGGATTTATGACGTCATGTCGTGCCTTGGTTTATAGCAGAAATTTAATCAACCGGGCTTTAATCAACTGAATTTGTTTAAAAAATGGGATAAAATCTGTTTACCTTTCAATATCTGCCATTTTACTTGTATGCTATACAGTACTGAGTGGCAGACAAAATGAAGCAGATTAAAAGTTATGTATTTGAATCAGATTATGCACAGAACTGCTAACATATAAATCAAACCATGTTTGTCTTTTTTCCACTTTCGAACAATACTTTTGTTGATCATGATTATGATATGCATTATTAATACAATTGTTATTTTATCATTTTTGCTGAGAATCAGAATGTCTTTTCTCCATCATGCAATAATGACACTTGCAACATGCGTGTATAGCAAAGTGAAATTGTACATGTCTGACTACATTTGAAAACTAATAGTCAAGTCTGTTGATGTCTTTCAATGAAAACTTGAGATTTTCTTTAAGCAGTGCAGGGGAATTCCGATATTTTTTTTATGGCAAACAATATTGTTGCCATTCTTGAATTCATACAATATTTACAATAATTTTGGTATTTAATTTTTTACAAAAAAAGGCAATCGTAGTGTAAAATGGATTATTTGAGGAAATTTCCATGAGAGGGGAAAAACACGTTTAGGGGAAAGGGCTGATAATTGGTGGATCTCAAGATCTATTGATTGATCACTGTTTTGGATTTAAATAAGTTGATTATGCTAATGTAGTTAATTAAACACTGTCTCAGTGTGACAGAGTCTGACAATGATAGTTGCTGTTCTTTCTAGCAATAAGGCTAACAATTTTGTTCAAGAGGTAATAAAGGTCAATATTGATTATGGCTCATGGCAGCTTTTGCAAATTCAAAAGGGCAATGTGGCCGTTCAAATCTTCGTTGTGGAGTTGCGCCACGCAAAAAAGCCAGGGTTAAACAATACTTTGAGTATATAGTTGTTGATTTGTCCAACGATCTGAAATCTTATCCCCAATAAAGCGGGTGGGGATTATATAAATACCCTTTGTCCATCTGTCATTATTTCCGTAACGTTTTTGTGTCGGGTTTGCAGCAGTCATAGGTCAGTAATTACCGCTCAATGTCAAGAAAACAATTGAAGATACAAAGTGATATCCTGTATGGCTATAGTAATAAAGTAACTTTTACTGCCTTGTGTGTTTCAGTTTAATGTCTTAAATAAATATCAATTATACCATTAAAAATGTCCATCCTTCTGTTGCCAGTAGTTTGTTTAAGCACGAGATCAAAGAATCGTTTGTTAGTTATGTGCTTATCAGGCCTTTCAGCTTTAACAATATTTCATGGTCGCCATAGTTTAGTGGATATAGTGTCTGCCTAGTGACTGGGAGGTCACATGTTTGGTCCTTTAGTATCGGAGCATAGTTAAGTTCTCCGCAAAAGACAACAAGAACTGATTCTTCTCTGTAAACTGACTTAATAAGAGCATTTTAAAAAGCATAAGACATTTGATGCTATTGATCTAAACTATTTACTATTGAATGGACAATGTTTCAGGGATTAATATTTAGCTCACCTGATTGCTCAGGTGAGCTGTTTTGACTGGTTTTTGTCAGTCGTACGATCGTCTGTCCATCGTCTGTCCACATTTGTTCGTAAACACTCAAGAGGCCACATTAATTTCCGATCTTCATGAAACTTGGTCAGAAGCTTCGTCCCAATGAAATTTATGTCGAGTTCGAAACTTGGTCATGCCGGGTCAAAAACTAGGTCACTAGGTAAAAAAAAAGAAAAAAACTTGTAAACACTGTAGAAGTCACATTTCATGCCCAATCTTCATGTAACTTTGTCAAAATGTTTGTCTTAATGATATGTTGGTTGAGTTCAAAAGTGGTTCCGGTCCATTGAAAAACATGGCCGCCAGTGGGTGAGGCAGTTTTCCTTATTTGGCTTTAGAGAAACCTTGTAAACAGTCTAGAAGTCACAATTTTGGCCCAATCATCATGAAAATTAGTCAAAACATTGGTTTTATTTATTTCTCAGATGAGTTTGAAAATGGTCCAGATCGGTGAAAAAACATGGCCACCAGTGGGCGGGGCATTTTTCTCTATATGTATATAGTGAAAACATGGGAACACTCTAGAAGTCACATTTTTGGCCCAATTTTCATAAAAGTTTTGTCAGAACATTCGTTTCCTAGATACGTGAGTTAAGTTTGAAAATGGTTCCGGTCCGTTGAAAAACATGTTTGCCTTATATTTATATAGTAAAAAGGCTTTTAAACAATCATGAATTAAGGTCATGTAACATGCGAGACAACTCTTCTAAATATTGCATTTAAATTTACAGTAGTTACTCCCCTTTGATTATTAATGTTTTCATAATAATAATAGTTGTGTATATACTATATGTGCTGATTGTTATTTGAGGTTGGATGTTTTTTTTAGCTCACCTGATTGCTCAGGTGAGCTTTTGTGACCGGTCTTTGTCCGTCGTCCGTCTGTCGTCCGTCCATCCGTCCACATTTGTTCGTAATCACTCTAGAGGCCACATTTATTGTCCGATCTTCATGAAACTTGGTCAGAAGATTTTTTACAATGATATCTTGATCGAGTTTGAAACTGATTCATGCTGGGTCAAAAACTAGGTCACTAGGTAAAGAAAAAAGAAAAAGCTTGTAAACATTGTAGAAGTCATATTTAATGCCCAATCTTCATGTAACTTTGTCTAAATGTCTGTCTTAATGATATGTTGGTTGAGTTCAAAAGTCATTCTGGTCCGTTTGAAAAACATGGCCGCAAGAAGGTGGGGCACTTTTCCATATTTGGCTATGGAGAAACCTTGTAAACAGTCTAGAAGTCACAATTTTGGCCCAATCATCATTAAAGTTAATCAAAACATTGATTTTATTGATATGTCGTACGAGTTCGAAAATGGTCCAGGTCGGTGAAAAAACATGGCCACCAGTGGGCGGGGCATTTTTCTCTATATGTATTTAGTGAAAACATGTGAACACTCTAGAAGTCACATTTTTTGCCCAATTTTCATGAAATTTGGTCAGAGCATTTGTTTCCTTGATACGAGAGTTGAGTTGGAAAATGGTTCCGGTCAGTTAAATAACATGGCTGCCGGGGGGGGGGCAGTTTTCTTATATTTATATAGTAAAAAAACATGTGAACACTCTAGAAGTCACATTTTTTGCCCAATCATCATGAAGCGTTGTGAAAAGATTGGTTTTTATATATATCTCAGATGAGTTTGCAAATGGTCCCGATGGGTCAATAAACATGGCTGCCAGGGGGGGTGGGGCAGTTTTCCTTATGTGACTATATAGAGAAACCCTGTGATCAAACACTAAAGAAGTCACATAGTTTGCCTAATAATTGTGAAACTTAGTCAATACATTGGTTTTATTGGTTTCTTGGACAAGTTGGAAAATGGCTCAGATCCGTGAAACACACTTTATAGCTCACCTGATTGCTCAGGTGAGGTTTGAGGATTGGTCTTTGTCCGCTGTCCGTCTGTACACATTTGGTTTTTAAACCCTCTAGCATTCACATTTCTCAAGCATTCTTTATCAAAGTTGCTGAAAGATCTCAGTCAAGTTTGATGATGAGCAAAATCACATAATTAATGCCATAATTATTGCCCTTAGATTGTCCAAATTTTCATTATATTATTAAAAATCCGTGTAAGCAAAGTTTGAAGTTTGGTAAGGGGGGTCAACTCAAAATATAGGTCACCATTTCAAATCTTACAAAAACAAAAACACTCCTTACGCCAGAGTTTTGGTTCAATAATGATGAAACTTGGCCAGGATGTTTGTCTGGTCAATATATAGGTCAAGTTTGACATAAGGTAAAGATTGAATGAACCGACTCCTCTCAGGTGAGCGAACTAGGGCCATCTTGGCCCTCTTGTCCTTTGATAACAGCAAGTTTCTTTGCCTTGTCACTTTGTCTTGTTTTTCAAATTAAAAGAAACTTCATATGCAGTATTCTTATGTAGGACATGCAAAGATTGTCAGGTTGTTTCACTCCAAGAATTGTTCAGGGTGTTTTTCTCCCTTATAATACTGTCATTGCCATGTAATGTCACAGAATTGTTAAAGACAATTATAATGAAATTTTCAGTCACTTTCTTACCCTAGGAATATTTTCAAATTGTTAGATTCTTCTGGTTTATTTAATCTTTCACGCAGTTTTAAGCTTGACTATTCATTAAATAGTTCAAACTATACCACTCGACTATTTGTCTGAGGCAGCCTGTGGGATCACTCTCTATCTCTTTTTAAGCTCACCTGAGCACAACGTGCTTATTGTGAGCTTTTGTGATCGCCTTTTGTCCGTCGTCAGTCGTCCTTCGTGCGGCGTCAACATTTTGCCTTGTGAACTCTCTAGAGGCCACATATATTGTCCGATCTTCATGAAACTTTGTAAAAACATTTGTCCCATATATACCTGGACTGAGTTAGAAACTGGGTCATGCTGGGTCAAAAACTAGGTCACTACGTCAAAAAAAAAGAAAATCCTTGTGAACACTGTAGAATTCACATTTGATGCCCAATCTTCATGTTACTTTGTCAAAATGTTTGTCTAAATGATATGTTGGTTGAGTTTAAAACTGGTTCCAGTCCGTAGAAAAACATGGCCACCAGGGGGCGGGGCAGTATTCCTTATATGGCTATTGAGAAACCTTGTGAACACTCTAGAAGTCACAATTTCATCCCAATCATCATGAAACTTGGTCAAAACATTGGTTTCATTGATATCTCGGACAAGTACGAAAATGGTCCAGATCAGTGAAAACACATGGCCGCCACGGGGCGGTGCAATTTTCTCTATATTTCCTTATATGGCTATAGTAAAACCTTGGTTACTCTCTAGAGGCCACATTTATTTTCCGATCTTCATGAAACTTGCTCAGAAGATTTGTCCCAATGATATTTTGGATGAGTTAAAAAATGGTAACCTGTGCTTGAAAAACATGGCTGCCAAGGGGCAAGGCATTTTTCCTTATATGGCTACATATGGCTATAGTAAAATCTTGTTAACACTCTAGAGGCCACATTTATTGTCCAATCTTCATGAAATTTGGTCAGAAGATTTGTCTTATTGTTATCTTGGATGAGTTCGAAAATGGTTACATTTGCTTGAAAAAATGGCTGCATAGGGGTTGGACATTTTTCCTTATATGGCTTTATATGGCTATAGTAATATCTTGTTAACATTCTAGAGGCCACATTTATAGTCCGATCTTCATAAAACTCTGTCAGAAGATGCATTCCAATAATATCTTGGAGGAATTTAAAAATAATGCCAGTTGGTTAAAAAACATGGCCACCACGGGGGCGGGGCATTTTTCCTAATATGGCTATAGTAAAACCTTGTTAACACTCTAGAGGTCACATTTATTTTCCGATCATCAGGGAACTTGGTCAGAAGATTTGTCCCAATGATTTCTTGGATGAGTTCGAAAATGGTTTTGGTTGCTTTAAAACATGGCCACCAGGTGGCGGGGCATTTTTCCTTATATGGCTATATATGGCTATAGTAAAACCTTGTTAACACTCTAGAAGCCACATTTATTGTCCAATCTTCATGAAATTTGGTCAGAAAACATGGCTTCCAAGGGGCGGGGCATTTTTCCTTATATGGCTATAGTAAAATCTTGTTAACACTCTAGGCCACATTTACTGTCCGATCTTCATGAAACTTGGTCAGAAGATTCATCCCAATAATATCTTGGACGAGATTAAAAATGATGCCGGTTGGTTGAAAAACATGGCTGCCAGGGGGCGGGGCATTTTTCCTTATTTGTCTATAGTAAAACCTTGTTAACACTCTAGAGGCCACATTTATTTTCCGATCTTCATGAAACTTGGTCAGAAGATTTGTCCCAATAATATCTTGTTATCTCAGGTGAGCGACTTTGGGCCTTTCATGCCCTTTTGCTACAGATATTGAAATAAAACATGTGTTTAGGGTCTTTATAATAAGTAACTGACCAATATCTATGGCGGTGACTAGCAATTAAGCATTATGCCACTCTTGTAGTAAGGAAAGTCAGGTAAAGGTTTGCAGTTGAGATGATATTCAGGTGATTGCAACAAATATGTATCTTATTAGCTGCAACAAAATATTAAAGTAAATATCTTGGGATAATTATTGAAGTTCCTTTAACAAGGCCATATCTCTGACTTGGAAATTAGCATAATTTTGCACCTTTTTACACCAAACAAAATTAGTATGTCAGTGTAAAACAACTATATCTTTCTATATATACTACAGATTTTGATTTAAAATAGTTCTGCCAATTTTAGCAGATAATGTCAGAATGAGATTTGAGATCATGATACAATTTAAGTTATGATAAACACAACAACAAACAAGTATCTCTTTAACATTTACAGATACCTCATTCATGAATTTGGAGACTTCGCGTCAGGTCACAGGCCTGTAACTAATTGAGGTAAAAGTCAGAAAACGATTGTGCAACAAATCCATTTCTCTTTAAATACTAAAAGTATACAATTATAGATCAATAAATGCGTTTGTGGTCAGTACTAAAAAATGTTTCGTGATCACCAACTTGAGCAAGGTGTTTACACTCATCTAAACAATTGAGCAAAATCTCAAAGTTGAGTTAAAATATCGACTTAAGTACACAGTAACTCCAATATAACGCTCTCCGTTATAATGCTGAATTCAATATAACGCGGGTGAGTCTTGGATCCCGTTTTTTCTCCAACCTTCCATTTCTGATTCAAAACCATGCTATGCAACTTCATGTATTTTCAGACAATTCAAAGATGGCGGCAATCACATCTTGATTGCTTTATTCAACCGTCCGTTGAACCGGATTGTAATCGCTTCGAGGTTAAACAACACCGACAGCTAATTAGTGTTAATCTGTTGTGTAATGTCGATAAATGTGTGAAAAACTCGTGTGTCAGTGTTTATTACATGTATTCCCTATCAGAGCGGTTTGGTGTGCTAATTTCAATAAGTTAAGTGCAAACGGAATAATTATAAAATTAAAGTTGTTCAAAACGATAAAAACCTTCTTACTTTGATATGATTGCAGTTTGACTCTGTAATAAAGGAGCGGCTTTGAAATATACTGTGCACAGTATAAAACAAGTTTTCTGTCATTTCATTATCATTCTAGTATTTAGTCATTGAATTCATTTCTTGTACAAGATATTAATTAAATACCACGGTAATTCAGACGATTTATTTACGTGCTACCGCAGTGTAATTGTTAACAGAGATTCACTTTCATTTTTGCCCAGTATCATTAAGTTCCCGAAAAGCACGTTGTTTGCATGACGGTGTATGACGCAATAAAACATTTCTGTACATGTATCGTATTGCATTCAATCTAAATTTAAATTCGCTTGTCCAATGAAAGCTCTGCCCCATAATGCACTGTTCTCTTTACACATCTGAAAAATGACGTTTGCATATGGTTGTGTTTACGAAATTCATAAACATATTTATCGTCATAAATGTTCAATATTATTATTTTTTTAAGTAATGTTGTAACTTTATTCAAATTATTGGATTATCGGATAAATTTGCACATTAGAAAAGCGGTATGTATAATTTTATCGATACGATTCGGTTTATATGCATGTATTCGCGGATGACAACACCGCATGGTACTACACAGGACCTATATTATAGGCTATACTATGCCTGTTTTTATAGCCCCCTGCAATAAATGAGCTCAAAACTTATAATGCGGATCTGTTTATAACGCTGTTGCTTGGCTTGGACCCCGTCATCTGCGTTATATTAGAGTTACAGTGTATGTTCGTGATACTAGGCCATGGTCTCTGACCAATTGCTTAACTCTCACTTAAAATATTGCAGAAAAATGCCCCATTGTACTTCCATAAAGGTTAATTGTTGTGTTTGTCAGTCATAAACTTAACTTTGTAAAGACTAAACTTTGCATATTGCAAGCTTTCATGGAAACATAGCTTCGGATTGCATTAATTTTTGTTGGCACATTGGGTTAAAGATCAATATAAACTGTTTCAACTCAGTGACCCTTATAATAATATTATTGCTTAGGCATGTGTGGCCAGTTGGGTGCAGGTCATTGTTACTAATAAATAGAAAAGTGTTTTCTTCTCAATAGCTTGACTCTTTATCAATGTATTGAGCAGAAATCTTTTGAATAGGTAACTGAAAGCAGACTTTGTATTGCGTAATGAAGTTAAAAAACATTGGTAAAACACTGAAATCTTTGTGGCATGGTCACGTTTTTTGATATTATACATAAATTGTCAAGTTTATGTTTGCATATACCTTTTTTTATTTCTACAGATACTTTTTTAACCATTTAACGTTAGATTACGTCTTCATAATTGTGCTATCAATTACTTAATTTTGATGGAGATATTTGAGCTTTAATTGTGTGTATGGATATCTTGCGTTCATTCGTTGATTAGGATGGACCTTTGGGGATCAGTTTAGTCTATGTAAATGTCACAGTTACTTAAAATAGAAAAAAAAACTATATTACTTCCATTCAAATTAAGGTTTAAAGTGGAAATTGTGTTTGTAATTGGGTTACATAAAGACCTAGCTAATGATTATATAATAAATACAATTAAAGTTTAAGGCCGTTTGTTACCACATTTGCTTGTTTCCTTGCTTTCAATCAGCATATCAATTAGCAATACAAAATAAACAGCAAACAATCATCAGTTTCTCTAAAATTCATATTTTTAGCAATGCCAAGTAACTTTTTATATGACATCTTTATCCAGGATTAAAAATGTTTCGAAAGAGCACAACTGTTTTTTAATTTTATATAATTCTATATATAGGATCTTGCATGAGTGGTCGTTTTGTATTGAATTTATTTAACAAGTCATCTAAGTTAAGATAAAAACGAGGCTTGCAGAGTTTTTATCTTTATTTGGATGACGAGTTTAATAAATTCAATACAAAATGACCACGAATCTAAGATTCTTTTTATAACATGACCAACACATTTTCTTTTTATTTTATGCTCTTTTCACCGTTTATTCACATTGTAAAAGAGTTTAACTGAAGAAATTCGCTAGAATAATGACGTCATTTCGTTAAAAAACGTCATTTAACAGTTATATAAGTAGTGAAATAACATTCGTGTAATAAACAAAATTAAGCATTACGTTATTTCACTCCTGGAGCGTAGGTCATGTTATATGTAAAATTATTATTACTATTCTTAGAGGTTACTTAATATTTTGGTATTTAACTTGATACATGCAATAAATTATGTGTTGTTTTGTAGAGTTGAGCAAGAACAAAACAAAATCAAGGAGTTAATGAAGCGAATAAAAGCCTTCTTCAGGACAACAGTAATTTTGAAAAGAAGCTCAATGAGGTTTTTGACAACCTTCAGAAACAGGATAAAACAGTTCAAGACTTATTGTACACAAGAAATAAACATCTTCAACATATTTCTACCCTGGAAAATGATGTGAAGAAGTATAAACAAGACATTGATGATAGAGATAGAACTATAATGTCACTTGGAAAAGATTGGCAGAGCCTTTCCAAAGAACATAATGATTTAAAAAGCAGGTAAAATGAAAATATATATGCATTTATCTATACGTATATTATAACGAATCATTATATGTGTATAGCTTTACTTAAAAAAAGGCAGGCTATTATACTATGTAATTGATTCCGAAAACGTTTTTTATTCCCCCTGTAGGGTGGCATGTAGTGGTCGACTTTCTGTCTTTTTTTAAAGAAAACCTATTCAGCATCCTTTTAATAAACTTTTATTAAAAATGACCTTGTTTTTATCTCACCTGATAATGACATGTGATCACCATATGTCTGGCGCTGTCACTTTTCAAATTTGAGCTTGTTCCATCTTTCGTTTTGTATTTGTATACCCTTCTTGGAGTCGAAGGCATTAATAATTGCCCTTGTCCTTTGGTACCTACGTTCTGATGCTTGTTTTTTCAAATCCTTTTTAAATTCTGGGTGATTTATGCACAATCTTTCAGTTTTATGACCTTCATGAGTAGATGATTGCAAAGACATGAATTTGGGTTGCTAAAATTGTAGGCATTAGTATGGCCCTTTGTGTGTTTTTCCACCATATAAAGCTTTTGGTTTGAACTCTTCTTTAACTAGTGGGTGGTTTACGCTCAGACTTTCACAGTTGAATGACTGTAATGTGCAGATCATCTCAAAGAAGGGAATATGGGTTGCAACGAGTTTTATCTGATTTATAACCATTTGTGAGTTTTTCCACTATGTGAACATTATTTTTTCAATTCTTTTAAACATATGGAGAGATCTTGCTCAGATGAATAATCTTTATGTGTAAAGGAAGGAATTTAAGCTGCAACCATTTTCGTTTTTCAACTAAAGAAAATATATGTCCAAAATGTTTAACTTCTCATAAAATACTTGGTGCATCTTACTTAAATTGTCACAGTTTAATGACCTAAATGTTTCTATTTTTAGATTATCATAAATAATGTTTTATATATATTTTCTATGATCACGAGTGAAGTAAAATCGACATTCCACCGAATCCAACAAATTTCTTATTATTTTATTCTTTTACACCGTTTATTTACATTGTGAAAGAGTTTAACTGGAGAATTTCGCTGGTATAATAACGTCATTTCGTCACACTAATGACGTCATTTTGTGTTTTGAAATGTATTGACGCACGCCAGGGGAGAAATTCCGAAAAAGGGTAACTATTCAGCGAAAGGGAAACAGCTGTTAATTATTTTCTTGAAAAAGGGGCATAAAAGAAACAGAAAATGTGTTCATGTCAGTGTAAGATCGTTTGTTATTTCACTCTTGATCATAGAAAAATAATATTTTCTGTGATCACTCGGGGAAAAAAAAAACTTACACTGACATGAACAAATATCCTCTATATATAAGTTGTAATTAAACTGTGTAAGATAATGAGAAGAAGTGCAATGTGCAAGAATTAGACTAATTTAAAAAAGTTGGTGTTCTTTGTTGTGTTTATATTTTGGAGAAATATTTTAAAAGTATTTAAAGGAAACTTACATCCGTTTATGTTAGGAACACTGAGGAGCAGTGTAGAAAGTTTATAAATATTTAACGTCTTTCAATAGTCTTTAAGAGTATTTAACTTTGTTACCTTTCTTTTTTTCTAAAATAAATTAAACTTTTCTGTTGTCTGTTATCCATTACTTTTACTGTCATTATTTTTCATATGAAACATGACTTCAGGAGCATAACAGCAATTATTATGCCCCCCCCCCTTCAAAGAAGAGGGGATATATTTTTTTGCACCTGTCGGTCCGTCGGTCCGTCCACTAGATGGTTTCCAGATGATAACTCAAGAACGCTTAGGCCTAGGATCATGAACCTTCATAGGTACATTGATCATGACTGGCTGATGACCCCTATTGATTTTCAGGTCACTAGGTCAAAGGTCAAGGTCAAAGTGACTCGAAATAGGAAAATGGTTTCCGGATGATAACTCAAGAATGCTTAGGCCTAGGATCATGAAACTTCATAGGTATATTGATCATGACTTGCAGATGACCCCTATTGATTTTCAGGTCACTAGGTCAAGGTCACAGTGACTCGAAATAGTAAAATGGTTTCCGAAAGATAACTCAAGAATGCTTACACCTAGGATCATGAAACTTCTTAGGAACATTGATCATGACTGGCAGATGACCTCTATTGATTTTCAGGTAACTAGGTCAAAGGTCAAGGTCACAGTTACTCGAAATAGTAAAATGGTTTCCTAATAATAACTCAAGAATGTTTACGCCTAGGATAATAAAACTTTATAGGTACATTGATCACGACCGGCAGATGACCCCTATAAATTTTCAGGTCACTAGGTCAAAGGTCAAGGTCACAGTGACTCGAAACATTTAAATGGTTTCCTGATGATAACTCAAGAATAATTAGGCCTAGGATCATAAAACTTAATAGGTACATTGATCATAACTGGTAGATGACCCCTATTGATTTTCAGGTCACTCAGTCAAAGGTTTAGGTCACAGTGACAAAAAACATATTCACACAATGGCTGCCACTACAACTGACAGCCCATATGGGGGGCATGCATGTTTTACAAACAGCCCTTGTTTAAGAACTGACTTGTAAAATATTGTGAAGTACAGTCTGTGAGTGCAATCTTAATGTGATCTTTTCACGGTTTGGTAAATTGACAAAATTGAAAATAGTTGTTTCAAATTCGCAAATTTACGTTTTAGTCATGATATTTGTGAGGAAACAGTATTACTGAACATTTACCATAGTCCAATATAGACATTTTATGTATCTTTTGACGATTTGAAAACCTCAAAATTATAAAACGTTCCAATGCGAAACGATTGAATAATTTGGAGAGTTCTGTTGTTGTCGTTTAAATTTACGAAACTACGAAGATTGCTTATATAAAGTATAAAATACTTAAACTGTGTATACCCGGCGGAATAGCCGAGAGGGCTAATGCGTTTTACTTCAGACGAACTCCAGTACTCCGGGGGTCACTGGTTCGAGCCCTGGTACCGGCTACTTTTTTTTCCTTTTTTAAATTTTATTCTTGATTTTTTACTGGAGCTTTTAAGATCCAATGTTTACATTTATCAATATAAAGCATTTAATGACAAACTTCAAAATATGCCAACATCTGTAAAAAGGCCCCTTTAAGGCCAATTGTCCAATTTAAATTAGCATGAAGTATCTCAGTTGATAACAACCACAATCGTTTAATATACTGTAAAAAATAACATGGAATCTACAGGCATACTGATCTCTTTATCCAATGTCAATAAGACAGTTTATTGTAAGCAAGATTATTAAAGTTTGTTTGTGTATTGAAAATTTATACATCAATACCTTGAATCTATACTCATTTTTTGATTGCATTAAGGATTGATGGTGTCAAGGTGAAGATCATTTTAGTACATATTGAAAACGATCTTGTGATCAATAACTCTATAAAAAAGAGCTATTGTATTGAAACTAAAACTATACATATTAAACAAATGTTATTTTCAGACTGCTTGGATTGCATGTGACATTCATTAGCTCATGGTCAAGATAACTTATAAAAAGAATGGATTTTGCTTCATGACTTCTTAACCTATTGTTTTACAACAAGTTACTTAGGTTTTTAACCACCATTTGGGATGGCAGACAGGGTCAATGTCAATTTTACTAAATATAGATATACACGGTTTCTGCTGTTTCACCTATTAACAAATTGAGCTATTTATTGAAACTTGTCACAATAAAAGCTTTGTATCAGACCTATTATTTGGTTATATATGCGGTGCATTTAAAGTGTTCAAGGTAATTGTAGATTAAAAAATTGTTGATAATCAATAATTGTACAGCAGATTGAAAAATTAAATTTATACAGATATACCTTATTTCCAAACTCTTGGGATGAATCATCAGGTAAATCTCAACAAGGTCAATGTCACTGCACTACTAAAATAACATAATATTTCTTAAATGTATTGAGCTCTTGTGATGAAAAAGTAAAAATGGAAACATTTATAGAAACTTCATTGTTGATTGTGTGTGAGGGGCATGGGGTCACACAGTGTTAAACATCAAGGAATATGTGTTTTGAGAAAAAGTTTCTAAATTAAAAATATAGTAAATTACTTGAATTATGTTTTTTTTTAAATGCCAAACCTCAAAATTACATTTGTTATTTAGATTTAGCAAATTAGCAGGCCACAAGCTTACTGATCAAAACCCAGACCTATCTGACCCGAGTGATCCTAACAGAGCCATGAAGTTGTCTGATAAGTTTGGGGCTTTGTATGATGACGCATGGACAGATGCATTTGAACACCTGACTGGCAAGCAGAAGCAGAATCCAAGAGATGTCATACAATTTCTTCTGGAACGCTTGAAGGTAAATTTTAGTTGCAATTGTTTTCCTTTAGTAATTCTTTTTCTTTACTTGTGTATAAGCTGGATGTCTTTTAATCATTGTACATTTGCAATCATATTGTAATAATCTTGTTATTTATTGTATTTTAAACATAAGGACTGTTGGGAAAGTTGTAAGAAAGTGGCTGATACATGGAAGGAGTCCCTGAAGCATAAATTCCTTCATCCTGTACAGGACAATGACGCAATGAGTGTAAGTTTATTCTTGTCCCATCAAAATGCTTTAGAGGCTACAGTCTAGGTTTACTTTTATGTATTACCATATAGTGCAAGCATATACTTAAAATATTTGTCTAAATAATGATAACCGGGTAAGCAGGTATTTAAAAATGTTAAGGGTTGATATAGCTTGTTTGCAATAATTGGGTTTCTATTTAGGGCTAGTCTGGTAAAGGACACTATAACAAATAATAGCAAATTATTATTCACTTGAGTAAGGATGGAGATATGGTGCTAAAATTTTGTGTTTCGTAGCTCTCATGTAGACCTAGCTTGCATGTATTAGGAGCCATTTGGTTAAACATCAAGACCACTGTCACTTAAACTCATCCAAAATTTACAAAATAAACTGTGGGTATACATGAAGTGTGACACTCATATAATAATAAAAAACTTACACATTACATCCAGAAAATGGCAGGTGAAAAAATGAAACTGCGGCTTGGCTCAAAGGAACAGCGTCTTGTCGGAGATGCATGTCTAAAGATTGCTCCAACGGTTGGAGTACTTGTGAAACAGGTAGACATCCTTATTTGAGATTTTTTTTAAATTTTATCACAATAAAACAAGCTTCTGATCTCGATTTTCTACACAACATATTTATGCACCCACTACCAGTAGAAAGGGGATGTCTATAGGAATCACTGTTTCCTGATTATCTCTCTGTTAGCCTTGTCCAGTCTGTATTGTTTCCACGCATTGATGGATTTTAAATTAACATAAATAAATATTCACCTGTAAAAGACGATAAAAATAAAATAAAGGCTTGTCAGCTCATATCTTTTTTATGCATATAAGAATATTAAAGTTACATAGAACAACTTTAAAATTGTAATAGCTTTTCTTTTACAAGAATAACATCCTTACATTGAACTCCATACTCGGAGTCAAAAAATCTAATTAAGGTTTGATTGTTAAGGCTGTATGAAGGCATCAAACAGTATGAAGGGTTTTCAATCAGTATCATTAAATGCTCTAGTTCACAAATAATGATTTTAAAAAATGCAAGCTTTTCTTTCATCACTTGGAATTATTATTGGCAATTATGAAGAGGAGGATCATGCAATTGTCGGACAGTTTTATAGAAAACTACTAATTATACACCCTGATACAGAAAAAAATGAGATATAAATGAATCTCCATGGACAGCTGTCAATCAGTCTGTCTGTGGATGCACAGTTGTCGCATTTTCAGTATATGTTATTTTGGCACTGCATTATGTATCAACATGATCATTATCATTCAAGAAGCATAGCTGCAACAAACTTATGACTTGTTCTTTGCAGTGCCCTTAAATTCATGTTATAAAGTTGTTAATTTTTTTAGTTTGGTAGACTGAGATGTTAATTTGTGCACTTACATTTTGTCCAGAGTATTTCTCAAAAACTCCAACAATTTTTTACTTTAAACTTCTTAAGTGCATGTAGTTAGATCTCTGAGGTATTTGAGTTCCCAAGAGCCCTAACTCTTGCCTCCATTTTAAGAGATATTCATTAGTTTTTTTTACTTTTGATTGGAAGAATTTACTGAAAATTATAAGAATTATCAATCTCAAACTTTATATGTAGGAACGTCTTAATTAGGGGAAGCGCATTGCATTATTTATGAACCATAATTCCTGCTTTCATAAAGTAACAGTTATTACAGTTGTGAATGTTTATGATGAACTGAAATCGGTTTAGAGCATACTTCTTTACTATACATGTAGTATGATGTATCAATATGAAACTTCATACGTAGGAAACTTTAATTGTTGTGAAAACAGTTATTAAAGCTGCATTGCAAATCCTTTCTTACAAATTGGGTATTTCAGGCATGACAGTGACAGTACTTGTTTTAATTGGTTATCTGTTTTGTCTTCTGTTGACAATATAATTTGACTTCGAGTCGGGATACAAAACATGAAGAATGTGTGTTACCTTAATTTTGCAGACTTCATTAGCTCTCTTTTTCAAAAATGAATTTGAATGTTTTTTTTCATTTTTATGCCCCCTTCGAAGGAGAGGGGGTATATTGTTTTGCACATGTCGGTCGGTCCGTCCGTCGGTCGGTTGGACTATCCACCAGATGGATTCCGGATAACTCAAGAACGCTTAGGCCTAGGATTATGAAACTTCATAGGTACATTGATCATGACTGGCAGATAAACCCTATTGATTTTCAGGTCACTAGGTCAAAGGTCAAGGTCACAGTGACTCGAAAAAGTAAAACGATTTATGGATGATAACTCAAAAATGCTTAGGCCTAGGATCATGAAACTTCAAAGGTACATTGATCATGACTGACAGATGACCTCTATTGATTTTCAGGTCACTAGGTCAAAGGTCAAGGTCACAGTGACTCGAAATAGTAAAATGGTTACCGGATGATAACTCAAGAAGCTTACGCCTAGGATCATGAAACTTCATAGGTACATTGATCATTACTGGCAGATGACCCCTATTGATTTTCAGGTCACTAGGTCAAAGGTCAAGGTCACAGTGACTCGAAACTGTAAAATGGTTTCCGGATGATAACTCAAGAATGCTTACGCCTAGGATCATGAATCTTCATAGGTACATTGATCATGACTGGCAGATGACCCCTATTGATTTTCAGTTCACTAGATCAAAGGTCAAGGTCACAGTGACTCGAAACAGTAAAAAGGTTTCCTGGTGATAGCTCAAGAATAATTAGGCCTAGGATCATGAAACTTCATAGGTGCATTGATCATGACTGGAAGATGACCCCTATTGATTTTCATGTCACTAGGTCAACGGTCAATGTCACAGTGACAAAAAACGTATTCAAACAATGGCTGCCACTACAACTGACAGCCCATATGGGGGGCATGCATGTTTTACAAACAGCCCTTGTTTGGAATGGGGCTTATATTTGGACCCCCAGGATAGGCCAAACCTAGGTGTCAAATAGTTTTTCAAGACTTACATAGCAAACTAACAAAGAAAAAGGAATTCTTCAGAAATGGCAAGGTCGAATGGTTTAATAATTTATGTTGTTTGTAAATTTCTTTGTAGTTCTTTATTAATTTATGCCCATTGGGTTACATTTGCCATGCCCCTGGTTGTTTTATTGATGCAACTTGCAACATTTCTTTACGTTCGGCATATATGTTATTCGTCACAATTGTGACAAGGTCTAGTTGAAATATATTTAAACAACACTTGACTATTTTTCTGTTGAGAAAAACGTTTTTTAAGCATGTTTATTTAAGACCAATCTTATTGCAGTATTTCATAACACAAATGAAGACAAACAAGTTGACCAATGATTGTTTGACCTACCTCGAAGGATGTGTTGACGTTTGTTGGCTGATGGTGTTTGCTGAACCACCCCTCCATATAGATTTCAATATAAAACAAGGCGACAAATTTGACCCAAACCGACATACTGCATACTCGTCGTCCGGTGAAACAGTGGAATTTTTGGTCTGGCCACCCCTGTACAACGCTCTAGATGGTGGTGGCATGCTGCTTTCTAAGGGAACAGTTTCCACAGAAAGAAAAATAGTTAAACAGAGGAAATAATTATAGTATACATTTATAGCATGAATTGGTTGTAACAATAAACCAAATCAAGCTTATTTATTTGTCCAAAATAATGTTATGTATTTGAAGTTAAATGTTCTTCTGTTAAAATATAGCTATTCCCCGCAATGTGGATGGGCTTAAGTATTGTATTTGTATAACTGTGCAAACATTATTTGAGACTGTTACTTCATCAATTATCTGGTCGTATGACTGAAGTGCAGCTTCCATTTATATATAACATCAGCATTTATTTAGAGTGAAGAAAAACAATTGCCATAAATGATTCTTGCAAACAACTGTGGATTCCCTAGCTCAAAAGTCAATATAACAATTAGAGGTCAAAGGTCAAATATTGGAAATGCACATATAATCCACAATGTAACTTCACTGATTATGTTATTTTGAAAAAAGTCCGCCAAAATAATTACAGTTTGTCATGCTTGAACAGTTTTCATAGCCTTGTCGACATGCCACCAGTCTGATGCTATAAAGGTGTTGTTAGTGCTTCTGTGTCAAGCTGTTACTTTGTTTACGTATTTGTTTCTATACCAAGCTTTTGTACTTGTTAGCTTTTCTGTATTGATTGTAATGTTGGTACATGCATTTTTTATCCTTGATGTTAAAAGCAACACAAAATTAGTGACTTTAAATTATGTTGATGCAATTGTAAATATTTTTTTTTGAAGGTTTGAATGTCAATTCAATGTTTAATTTCTGCTCCATAACATGTGGTCTTTTGACATAATTGAATATATGGGACATTTATTCCCAAAGATCAGAGACATACATTTACATACAAATGGGTAAATAATAGACCAAGGTCATGGTTCAATAGCAATTTTCAACAGCTCTGCAGAAAAAAACATAACTTATTTTGCATGTTAAAATTGGAAGCATGTTTTTGTTACTTTTGGTTAGACTATGGCTGGAGCTAACGAATGTGTGATCATTTCCAAATGTGTAATCTATTCTTTTTTCTTTTTGATGTCATTTTATGATTTCAATAAATTCCATTAGTTTTTATATGTATATTTTTAGACTTGTTTAGCTCATCTATTGTTTGAAAAAAAAGAGCTATTGTCATCACCTTGGCGTCGGCATCCGTTTAATTGTTGTGTTTAGGTCCACTTTTCTCATCAATTATCAAAGCTTTTGCATTCAAACTTGGTACACTTACTTACTGTTATGAGGGGACTGGGCAGGCAAAGTTAGATAGCTCTGTCTAGCATTTTGATAGAATTATAAGCCCTTTTACACTTAAAAAATTGAAAGTTTGGTTAAGTTTTGTGTTTAGGTCCATTTTATTCCAAGATTATCAAAGCTATTGCTTTCATACTTGCAACACTAACTAACTATCATAAGGGGACTGTGTAGGCAATGTTATGTAACTCTGGCTGGCATTTTGACAGAATTATGTGCCCTTTTTATACGTAGAAAAATTTGGTTAAGTGTTGTGTTTTGGTCCACTTTACTCCTAAAGTATCATAGCTATTGCATTCAGACTTGGAACACTCGCTAAATGTCATAAAGAGACTGTACAGGACAAGTTGCAAAACTCTGGTTGTAAATTTTACGGAATTATGGCCCTTTTTTAACTTAGTTACTTTTAATATTTGGTTTAATTTTGTGTTTAGGTCCACTTTACTTCTAAAGTATCAATGTTATTGCTTTCAAACTTCAAATACTTGCATACTATCATGAATGTACTGTACCTGGCAAGTTGAATTTGACCTTGACTTTTGAATGACCTTGACCCCAAGGTCAAATTATTAAATTTTGCTAAATATCCATTACTTCTTTATTTATGATGACATTTGATTGATACTTTGACAACTTTGACAAAACAACACTTACCTGACACACCACAAAAGACTCCTACCAAATCATCCCCATTCCCCAACCCAGAATCCCCTCCCCCCCCCAAAAAAATGTTTTTTTTCATTTCCCTCCCTCCCCCCGACCCCAAACTTGACCGCCCCCCCCCAAAAAAAAAATAAATAAATAAATGAAAATAAAATAAAAATAATTTTTTAACCTTGGTTAAAAAACACAAATATTAATTTTTATTATTTTATTTTTGAAAGACCGTCCAACCATCCCACCCTAGAATTACCCAAACCCCTCCCCAAAAAAAAATTCTTTTTGTAAAAAAGAATAGATGAGCGGTCTGCACCCGCTAGGCGGTGCTCTTGTTTTACTGTATGTGTTGAATGTAATGCTGACTATATTGAATTATGATGTCATTTATGTGAATATTTTTATAATGCTTGTTTTATGAGATTCTAACTTGTATATTAAGTTTATGTTTCATAGGTTATAAGAATGGCATTCATGGTCTATTATTTGTTACTTATTTTTCATAAATTTTACTTATGGGAATCATTGGGTTATTAAAGTTTCCATTTCTTATTGATACACTTACTCAACATAATAATTTTCTACTTGTTATAACATTTATTTTTCATTATATAGTATACCTGATGACCAGTTTAAGTGTAACACTCAGGACTGATATTTAACAGTCATAATCAAATGTTAAATCGACAGTTGTTTTTTTAATTATGATTGAGATATTGTGATGTTATTGTGTGTCAATGGTAAATGTTCTGCTACTAAAAATTGAATCAAGTATTTCTGTCTTATAACTTTAGTTTGGATGGAGGTATTGTGCTTTAATTATGCTTGTAGGAATTATACATGCAGACCTGGAGTGGGATTCATTTCGCACCGGTTGGGTCAAGGTCATTGTAAAAAGAGATTAATACAATTATCCTCAAAAACTGTAGTTTGGATTAATGTATTTCGCTGTAATATTGTGTGATGGTAGCTTCAATGCATACCCTGCTCTTATACTTTATTAAATCCAACTAAAAATATTGGTAATTATTTGAAAATCTATTTTTTATGTCTCATCAGAAATAGTCTTTAAACAACTCCTTGTAAATGACTAACTGCTGCAAGAAGCTGTCTTGCAGCTTATTTCACTTTTTTGGAACAACAAAGACATCATTTCACTTAGAATATATTAAGTGTACCTGCAAATGCAAATTCTTCTGTAAATGCGAAAAAGACCCCAGACAACACAAAAACTCAAGTGTTTAACGAAAAGCAATTTAAAGGTCTATTGCATCACTAATTTGTTTTGTTGGAATCAAATGTTGGTCAAACATGGCATGCCTTTTAATAATTTGTCAATTTGATGAACCTGCAGGAAACATATCTACGGATATATGTTTACGGTTCCTCGTTTTGGAAGTTCATATCTTAAAATTCACATTGTATTGTCCATTTCAAGTCCATAATTTTGCCTCTGGGTGATTGTAATGTTAATTAACATGATTTGTTTTTCAAAGCATTCTTCTGTGTCTGTAACGTCTCGCATGTTATAAAGAAGTCCGCTGTTCCAATGCAGTATTTTGGAGTATGATTACATGCAATACATGCTTTTATTTGTTATGCATATGGCAAGAAACGAAACCATTCATGTCAGTCTAGCTTGAATGGAATTCATATGCATGTTGATTGTCTTGATAGATTTTTCTGACTGGCTCTATGGTTTGAGTGTTTTGTATAGAAGTGTATGATTTGATAAATATACAATGTATAAAATTTTGACTTTTGTTTACTTATTTGATTGATGTTCAAGAATGCACTCGTGTGTACAGTTTTAATTATTTCATATTTCTTCACAGCATTTTACATACATTTTATGTTAAATACATTTTTACTCCTTTTTCAGAACGTAAACTGACATTTTACGGCTAACGTTATAGATAGTATTGACGTTGACAAAAAAATGCGCACTGAAATGAACACCAGTTTGAAGAAGCAATCTTTAATAACTGTTATAAAGGCAGTTGTATACCTCACAGTGTCGAATAGTTATACTAATTATTTGCCTTAAAATGACCAAACGGGACAGTTGACAGAAGCTGAAGATGAACTTCAAAATAATATTAACAAACATAACATTATTCAAAGTGATGTTGAAACCACATGTCTGTCTTATCGGCCACCAAAGATTGACTGCCAAATATATATGAGGCGCGTCGTGAGACAACTAGGCTTAATGACATTAATGACGTTATTGGGAAAACCCGCTTTAACCGACGTCATTGTTTTACCCGGGAAATATTTTAGTGTTTGGTTTAAAAATAGTTATTTGCGGAATTGTTGTGATTTTCGGAATAACATGATGGATGAAGAAATGGAGGCAAGTATTTGGTTGTTCATGATTGTAGTGTAATTAACTTTTATATTTGCGCCCATTTGCCTCTGAAGTTCATTCATGTCACATTAAAGAATATACAACACAGTAAGTGGTTGAAACTGTCTGGCAACAAACCTGTGCCAGACGTTTTATTGGTTAAAATAAGTAACCAAGATACCGGTTTACAGATTTATAACGCAAGATATACAGATTTATAACGCATTAAACATGTGGCATGAAGTTGGATATTAAACATGTGACATGAAGTTGGACGACCGCCGTCCAGCCAGCATAATAAACAGAACACAAATTAAAACATTGAAAACAGTGGCATCTGTACCAAGGTTAACAAAGTAACAATTGACTAGAACATGATAGGACTAGATAAAATAGTTTAAAAACACCACTGACGGAATCAAACAGGAAATTGGTGTTGTTGTTGTTTAAATAATAAGCTTTTCAATAATGCCAAGGTGGATGGGGGGGAGGATTGTGGGAAAATTCCTGAAAGTCTTGGGAGAAAAACCACGCTGCTGCTGGCTTCTTTGTTCGTCCAAAAAGAGGCTGGTATAGGTTACACACGGATAATTTTCAACTATAGCTTTCTAAAAGTTTTTCCCTCAGCCTTTACCCATTTGGCATTTTTATTGCACCCAATTATAATAACAACGTGCTGAATATAAATAACTTTATCGTACCTATAAAGTATTGTTTTATATTTGCGCCCATTTGCCTCTGAAGTTCATTCATGTCACATTAAAGAATATTCAACACAGTAAGTGGTTGATACTGTCTGGCAACAAACCTGTGCCAGACGTTTTATTGGTTAAAATAAGTAACCAAGATATACAGATTTATAACGTATTAAACATGTGACATGAAGTTGGACGACCGCCGTCCAACACACCGTCCAACCAAGGAGGCACAGGGCGCAAAAGGCAATGTAAAATAAGAAGCAATCAGTTGATAAAAGGCACTGCATAGTTTTTAGCAGAAGACAAAGGGTCTATCATAGCATGGCAATGCACAAAGTATATACAGCAGCAAACATTTTCTAGTACAAATATAAGGGTAACATGAATAAGTACATTTGTACATATTGAAATGAACAAACATCCCATGATGAATGCCCTGTAATCCTGAGACAAGTATAAAGTGGAAGGTGAAATGTACATATTTGTAATATTAACATATTCTTGTGATATCCAAATGTGATAAGCAAAAGTATAAGGAAAACGTACAATATGTACATATGTACAATGAAAGTAGACAAACATCCCATGATGATTGTCTGAACAGGATTGGACAAGCATCCCATGATGCCTGTCTTAAAATGGTTGGTAACAGTAAAAGATTGATTATGTACAATGCAAAATAGACAAACATCCAATGATGATTGCCTTCACAGGATTTGCCAAAACATCTCATGATGCTTGCCCTAAAGTAGTAAAAATAGTGAAACATTGGATATGTACAATGCAAAATAGACAAGCATCCCATAATGACTTTCCTCAAATGTTAAGTATAGTACTTGAGTCTAAGCAATAACCAGAGTATGTGTGAGCATTTAAGATCGAATACGGTTTAAACCAATATTTGGAACCCTTATGTAGCGCCGGAAAGCGTTGGAACGCCAACGGCCCATAAGCATGATTTGCTGTTCTGGAACACCTGCAAGAACGGCCTGTGTACAGGCACTGATTCTAAAACTGTGCAGCTTATATTTGGTGGTTGAAAGTTGACAAAAGGACAACAAGGTTTTGAATATTGTTCGGAATGCATTTTGTGTGATGGGTTCTGAGATGGATGAAATGAAGAGTGGTCCCGGTGTTGAACCACGCATTTTTAAATATGCTTTGAGAGCTTTGACTGGGCATGTTGAATTTTGTGCTTTAATTATAAGTTTAACAGGTTTTTCAGATTTTTTGGTTTTGTAATAATGTTATTCAATGTGGATTGCTTTTGATTGTAATGTGGTGTGTCAAAATTGCACCACTGAATTAATATTGAATGGAGTGGCTGGCAATAGTTCACCAATCCGAAAAAATCCAAAGAAGGCGAGAAGTATTACAAGTGACTGAATGTTTCTCAAAAGCAGGGGGAGTCTGTTGTCATGTTGTGTACGTAATTTTCGACATCCTGCAGTCATTCTACGAATAATATCTGTATTGCAAGGGTCAGAATGTCCAGCTATAGAATAAAAAAAGGAAATGGCAGAAAGGTGGCTGCTTATTGTGACTGGGGCCAGGTCTTGTGTATACAAGAATTTTGTGCTTTAATTATAAGTTTAACAGGTTTTTCAGATTTTTTGGTTTTGTAATAATGTTATTCAATGTGGATTGCTTTTGATTGTAATGTGATGTGTCAAAATTGCACCACTGAATTAATATTGAATGGAGTGGCTGGCAATAGTTCACCAATCCGAAAAAATCCAAAGAAGGCGAGAAGGATTACAAGTGACTGAATGTTTGTCAAAAGCAGGGGGAGTCTGTTGTCATGTTGTGTACGTAATTTACGACATCCTGCAGTCATTCTACGAATAATATCTGTATTGCAAGGGTCAGAATGTCCAGCTATAGAATAAAAAAAGGAAATGGCAGAAAGGTGGCTGCTTATTGTGACTGGGGCCAGGTCTTGTGTATACAAGTATGCAACATATTGAGAAACAAATTTAGACCGGACTGGAAAGTTTAAAGTTGCACCAATAATTTGACAGACAAAGTGCGAAAACTTATCCCAGCATTTCTGGTAGAAGTGGCGAATAGTTGGTGCCACGGATGCCTCCAGTAATTGCTGTTCTACTTCAGCAAGGTTGGGGAGAAAGATCCAGAGGAATGGGTAAGGGATGTGGGTCGAGGTATGGTGCTGCTTCCCGTGCTTGTTGAACCTGTAAGCGAGAAAGCAGGTCACATACAGTGTTTTCTGTGGTTTTGATGTGTTTGGCTCTGAAACAGAAATTGTGTTGTAGTGATTTCAGGACAATGATCCGGATGAGTCGCATCATAACGGAGTCTTTAGATGATTGTATGTTAAGGCATGAGACCACAGACAAATTGTCACATATAAACAGTATGTTTTTGTTTTTCCATGTCTGTCCGAACAATGACACAGCAAGAGAAATAGCGTACAGTTCCAGAACATTGATATGATGACATTTGGCAGGGGTGAGAAATTTTCCATATGTCCAAGAGTTCATGTGTGTGCATCCAAAGCCTTTTGAACCAGATGTATCAGTGAATAGCTTTAAAGAAATGGAAGTGACAAACCGGTCATTTGTCAGTAGTGTGCATTCATTGTATTTTTCGAGGAAAGTGTTCCAGAGTTGAAGATCTGCTCGACATTCTTTTGTTAGTTTTATCAAATGGTTGGGATTGGTTTTACCGACAGTGATATCATATAGTTTGCGAAGAAAACAACGACCTGGTTTAATTACCTTGCATGCAAAGTTTAGGTGGCCTAGGATGGATTGTAGAGTTTTTAAGGACACTTTACGACAATGTCTATATTTAGCAAAAAGTACCTTTAGTGCACATATCTTGTCTGGGAGTAAGCTGGCTGAAAGTGTATCAGTGTTAAGATTTATGCCATGAACTTCTATTGATGTAGTGGGAAAAACTGTTTTGGCATGTTTAATTGGTACGCCAAGGTCATTTGAGAGGTTAATGAAAGTATCAAGGGCGATTTGGCACTCATTTGTTTGTTTACGTCCTACAAAGATGAAGTCATCAATAATGTGAGATACCCGAAGAACCCCTAATTTGTGTTGTAAAACCCATTGTAAGGCTTGTGAGAAAGATTCGAAAATCGCCACTAAAGAAGATGCCCCAAATGATAAAACTGTTCCAAAATAAAAACAGTTATTGAAGGAAAACCCTAGTTTATGAAAGTCTTTTGGTGAAATTGGTATTATTTTAAAGCTTCTTCAATGTCCGCCTTAGCGACCAAGGAGCCTCTACCAGCCTGCAAAACAAATCTTGCAACATGGTCAAAGGTCTCAAGTGCAACCGAAGCATTTTCGTATGGGATAGCCGAATTGACAGATTGACCACACTTAGGGAAGGATAAGTCATGGATTATACGGAAAGTGTTAGGAGTCTTTTTGGGAACAACACCGAGGGGGGAGCAGATAAAATTGGCCAATGGAGGTGTCAAGTATGGCCCTTTAACACGTCTCAGTTTTATGTCTTGTATAATTTTTTGTTTTACAAGTTCATTGTGATTGTTCACAGATTGATGTTTTTATGCAAGCATGATGGTATAGAAGATGTTGTGCCAAGTGAAAACACATTTTTGAATCCGTCAATCAATTTTTGTTTTTTATTGGAGTCATAACCAGACAGATATGGTAACAGTTTGTCGGCCGATATGGGTGAAGGTAATTGAAATCTATTTAGACTGTGGAATTTGGGCTTTACTGGCTGTTCTTTTGAAATTTGCCGTTGGTGTGTTAGCGTTGTTTGCATGGTAGGGCCTGACAGGTTTGAAGCATCTGTGTGCGCCATGTGGTTGGTCGCAGTTCCCACACTGATGTAGTTGTGAGAATTTGGGCTTAAGGCCTTGGGATTTCTGTTGGTAGTCCCAACAGTATCCTGTTCGGCGCATGATGTAGGTTGGCATTGGAATTCTGGAATTGGAAGGAAAGGGACGAAAATTAGAGTGAGATTGTGTCTTTGTTAAAGAACAAAACAGGAATGTCTCTGTGTGTAGGGTTCCCCAAGGAAGTGGTTGCAGTGCCTTCAGCTGTCTGAACTTGATGTCGTATGTAACCCAGTTTGGTGAGTGTTGTGCGAGGTCCTCAATGATTGACATGAATTGGAACAGGCCTGATGCCTCCTTAGGATATTTGGAGACATAAACATCGGCAAAACGTTGGAAAGCACGGCACCATGTGATTATGTTTGTTATGGTCTTAGAGGCTTATTTTTGAACGGAAGTTGTTATTTGGTTGTCACTGCGTTTAATGACTGTGGTCTCAGTTGTTAGGTGATCAAAGATTAGCTTACTCAAATCGATATACTCTGTTCATGATTGCTTTACGCATTTTCACATCAATTGGAGGATGTACAGTGGAAAAAAGTCCTAAAGTAACACCTTCATTGTTGTCTGAGGTCACCGATGTCAAATCCTCTTCAATTGATTGCTCAGACGGCTGTTCGTCGTCACTCGTCTGTTCCGCTTCAGGCGCCTGGTTTGATGTCCCATCATTCTTCTGGAGGATGAGTTGGCCAATTTCTTTCAGGACTGCCTCATCTTTACTAAGGGCATCTGCAATCAGCTTTGCAATCCTGGATTGGGGCGCCTCTGGCGGTGAAGAAGCCTTCCTCTTACCGGTCTTGGCAGTGGATGGCTTTGCCTTAGGCATACTAATCTGAAAAAGACGAAAATGAACAGACAGAAAACATGCACTGCACTATATTATGGATAGCATTTGTTTATATGCCGATTACATGACATGTTGAATGCCAACATCTTCAATCAGTTATTCGGACAATAAGGTGTTTACTGTATGAGCATGTATACTGTCTGCTAACAGTATTAAAAAACAGGATATGTGGCGAAATAGGCTCATATTTGACACAAGTATCAATCAGGATATTGATATAGGTTTAGTGTCAAATAAGACACAAGTATCAATCAGGATACTTAAATCAGTTACGTGTCTACTAGGACACAAGTACAAACAAGTATCAATCAGGATACTGAAAAAAGTTACGTGTCAAATAGGACACAAGTATCAATCAGGATACTGAAAAATGACATGTGTAACATAGGACACAGTTAAACACAAGAACCAATGGGTATTGGTTACATAAAGCTGCTAGTACAAGTGTTAAACCAGATACTCAAAAAGGAAACCGGTATACTCAAGTAACAAGCAGGATACTTGAATGGAAAGTGGTAAATATAACACCATACCAAAAAGGCTCTTTTATTCAGGTAATGATTAACACTGTAATAATGATGGAAATGCTATGCTGCTGGCACAAATATTATATAGAGTTTATCGTATATACCTACGCTGATACTAATGCTCTGCCTACAAGTGTTGTGTGGACTAGGAAGTCACTCTCAATGCCCCTGATTGTACTGTCAGATACCAAATTGCCAACACTATAACGGTGCTGAAATACAACAATGAATATCGTTGCAAGCAAATAGTGCACATTGTATATGTTTGACTGCTGTTCTAGAAGACTCACATTCAGACTGTAAGCTGCAAAAAGAACCGCGCCTCTAACAGAACGATAATATCTTCGCATAACAAGCGTCGAATCAATATGCACGCCATCTGGTGAAACAAACTCCTGCTGAAAGCGTCTGTTAAAGTTATTGAAATTATGCTGCCACAAATGTACAGACTTTTGGTCTGCACAAAGACACTGCAAACGTTGGTGGGTTTCATCAACTCTTGCATTATACAATGCTCCGTGTTTTCGGTGGAGTATTTCACCTATCATGACACGATTGCAGCCCTGTTGAATAAGCCAGCATGCAAATGCAAAAATAGTGGTAAACGATTTAGTCTTAAATAAATCGTGTCAATCCATTACAGACGCCTCGTATTTAGACTTACATCTAACGATTAATAATACTATGATTAAAACTAGTTATACGACAAACGGGACGACTTTAACTTTGAAATTGTGAATTTTCCGTTTCTAGATGGCAACATCCCTAAAAGTCCTTCCTATGGTATTTACATTTCGCAGTTTGTACGTTATGCCAGAGCATGTTCATGTATTAAAGATTTTAATGATCGTAATCTTATATTAACGAAGAAATTGCTAAAACAAGGTTTTTTGTATAATAACCTAAGAAGTAAATTCGCTAAATTTCACTCTAAGTATGGTGATTTAATTAAAAATATAATGTTTCTTTAAAATGGCATTTAACTAATGGAATCTCCCATCCATCATTTTATGGAGATGTTTTGAAGCGTGTCCGCAAATTAAAATATGTTAAAGAAAATGTTCATATTAAACTTTTCAATTTAATTAACTCGTTTTTATCAAAAGGATATGATGCTTATGTACCTAAAAACAAGTGCTTGATGGTTTTCGATTCACTATATCTTTTTTTCTCTTAAAATTTGGAATCATTAGTGATATTATGGGCATTTTTCACTGTTTAATATAATTGTGTCTTTGTGTTGTATGCACAAATCTTCATGAAAACTACATTTAGACTCACATCGTACATCATATCATTTCTGTCGTCAGTAGTAAAAACAACTTTATACTGTTTGATTCCAATAATGTCCCTTTAATGGAATTACCATTTTTATACATTTGATTCTTAATATTTTATCACCTTAACTTGTTTTATTAGTATTTCAATTTTGCAGTACCGCCCCATTAATATTTTTATTTTTATTTTACAGTACTGCCCCTGGATTTTGTTCACGTCATTATGTCTTCGCTTGTCAATTACGTCATAACTCTATCTCTGTTCCTGGGTACATTGATTTTTTGTGACGTCATACGACCAACTTTCCCAGTTGTAATCTACATGCATAGGTCATTGGGTTTATAACGTTCAATTTTATTTATATTTTCTCTCTGATAGGCGTTTCTTGTTTAATTTAATTATTATTTTTTTAGCCTTCACATAAACAACCAAGCAATGTAATATGGAATTTTTACACCCATTATTGCTGCTTCTTCCTGTATTTTCGCGATGATTATCTGAAATATTTACTTCATGATGCTATGTTCTTAAATCTTTTTCTATAAAGAAGGAATGTAGTTGACACTTGTTTATAGTTTCATTTAATAGTTCCTCAAAAAGTTGTAACTATGTTGCTCTGGTATCTGCAATACCATTGAGTAATTAAATGGTAATTAAATTGAATGCGTTTTTATTCCTTTGTATTATTGTTTAATTTGATTAACAATGCTATGAGGAAATTTTATTTCAAGTGTGAGGTTGAGCGCTCTATAACCGGTTTAAACCCCCAATGCTTTGCATTGACCGTTCCAAGGCGGTGACCCCAGCTTTAGTCTTATTTGTGTTTAAGTTGTTTTGTATTGTGTTGTATTGTGCTGTTTTGTACTGTTTTGGCAATCGGTCACTTGCCTTAAATAACGGACCAACTAATTATTTGTAATAAGACTTCAATACTGCTCCAGCAGCTGAAGTTTCACTTCTTTATATTGTAACAATAAGATAATCCAGTTTATTTGTTTTGTCCAGAATCATGTTATGTATTTGAAGGTTAATGAGCTTTAGTTAAATATATCTTTCCCGACATGTGGAAGGACTTGGGTTTTATTTGTGTATGATTGTGGAAACCTTTTTTGAGACTGTAAATTTATCAATTTATGTATGTTTTTTATTTCATGTAATAGTACTTTTGACAGTATTTTACATTTCAGAATTAATATATCTAGCAAGCTCTCTTTTTACACGTAAACAATTCTGTAAATTCCTCTTAAACAATTATCAACTTAACATGTCAAATCTAAATCGTACGTTTTTACGTGAACAACTGTGTACTTAAATAAGTATTAATTATGTAAATTTTAATATATGGCTAAGGTTTAAACTTAATGCTTAACATATATCTTTTAAAGTTTGCAGTAGTATTTTGACTATATTATCAGAACTCTTATACAACGATAGTCTATCTCTCTTATGTGTGCAGTCTTAACGTGTACGTAATACTTGATTTTTAAGATATAATCATATTGTATTTTGTAAACAATGTACTTATATTGATTGAGCCAATTCGCTATGCTTTATTGCTGTTTAGTGTGCTTGAACAACTGTGTACTTAATTAAGTATTAATTATGTAAATGCTCATGTATATCTAACTATTAAGCTTAATGCTTAACATTATTTCGTATTATTTTTTAATTCTTGGTAGTAATACTTTTGACAGTTTTCCACATTTCAGAGTTTGTATATCTAGCAATCTCTTTTTTGCTACACTTGAACATTTCCTTAAATTGCTTTCTCACTATTAACGTGCCAAACCTAATTCTCACTTTCTAACTTAAACTGTGAACATCATTTTCCTGATCGTCAGAATCTATGTGTAACTTATTATAGATTGTTATCTTTATCGAATGCATCACTTCGTCTTTGGCCCACGAAAACCGATCACCAAAATAATCAATTGTTATAAATGTACTAAGCACTTGAAAATTATTGAAGTGATCTTTACTCATGAAATATACATTTTTATATTGTTCCCTATTTCTTTTTTATTTTCTTTTTCTTTGACTATGTACAGGATGAAGGATTCGTTGCAGTCTTCTGGTCTATTATAACTCGAAAATATAACGTACAGTACTTAATTTTTCAATTGTTTAACGATGGATACCCATAACCTCTTACCAAGATACAAAGCGATCGGATTGTTTTTCTTATTCCTAAATCAGTTTTTTCTGCTCTCACTTTACAACAATGAAATTGTTCTTGTATCGACACCTAATATAATCAAAAGTCAATCCCAACTGTTCCGGTCCTTTAAACGACCATACAAGCGCGTGATAGTTGGAAAACGCTGGATTGCCAATTCTTATTTCTTAAAAAGAATATTTTATATATTTCTTATAGTCATGCTAATCACGTGGCTGACATTATTAATGTTGCTTTCTGGAGACATCGAATTAAACCCAGGCCCGTTTTTCTTCTTTTTCTTCTGAATCCTCTGCCACGGAGTCCAATAATTTTACTGATATATTATCATTGCAAAACAACTTTTCTTTTATTCAGTATAATGTACAAAGTATACGGCACAAGATGGGCATTCTCACAGCAGAGCTCTCGTGTTTTGATCTATTATCTTTTTCCGAGACTTGGCTAAATAATTCAATCGTAACTGACGAACTTCTTATCCCCTCATACCAAACACCGGAACGTAAAGATCGAACACAGGACAGCCACGTTGGGGTAATGTTAAAGATTTTATACACTATGAACGAAGACTGGATCTTGAACTTACTGCATAAGAAACTATTTGGATTGAACTACACTTTAAGAGTAAAAGGAATGTTCTTTTGGGGTTATTTTATAGACCACCAAACGCGGATGCAGCATACACTAAGTTAATTGATGATTCCATCGGCTTGGCAATCGAAACTGGTATATCCGATATAATAATAACCGGAGACTTTAATCTTAGCAGCAATCAACCTTCACAAGCCCGAACACTTGATTCTTGGCGTACTGAATATGGTCTTGCTCAAGCTATTTACGAACCTACACACTTTACGGAAGGGTCTTCATCTATTTTTGACCTATTATTAATAAGTAATCTTGATAGCTTGGCTTTATCAGGTGTTGGTGATCCTTTTCTTGACCAACTAAATCGTTATCAGTGTCCCATATATGGTCTATTTAAAAATTATAAGCCAAATTCAACAGTATATGAGAGTCACATATGGAAATATGCAGATGGAAATTATGACCGGCTTCGCGAAAGGTTCTCTACATTTGATTGGGATTCTCTTGCAAATGATTATGTTAACACTTATTGCGTTAATATCACCGATACTATTGTTTCTAAAGCTAAATATTGTATCCCAAACAAGTCTATAAAAATTAAACCGCGTGACCCATCCTGGCTTTATACGCACATTCGACGAATGATATGAAAACGCAAACGGCAGTCTTCACGCTAACCTTTTTAGACCAATAGCCCTTCGGGCTAATTAGATAGAATTTTTAATAGCCCGAAGACATTTTCAATAGCCCGAAAAGGTAAACATAAATGTTTCGCTAGGAACAACAAAAATATTCATTTCTAATCAGAAATAACTACTTCTAATGAGTAAAAACATATGCCTGTCCCATTTACAACATTTATTATTCATTTTTCAAAACAACAGAAAAGGCATGCTCCGCCGACATCTCCATATCTTCATCGTCATCATCATCATCATCATCTTCATATTCTGAGTTCTCTGGCACCTGGAAAGACACACAATGTCACATACAATGTTATGTTTGCTAGATTGTTTTTAGTAGAATGATGTCTGTCTAAATAAATAGTCATTTTCCCAAACAATGCGTTATTTTATTGTCAAAAATTGTGGTTGCCTATCATTAATCATTCAATTAATTAATGAATGTATACATGAGTTATAGTTAAATATATATTTAAGGGGTTGTAACCTTGTTGCTGGCAACATCTTTTTCGTCCTCTTCTGACACCACGATACAGTCCCCTTGGGATCCTGGGGCTTCTCTCTTGATTCTGCGGGGTTGTCCACTGGGTGTTGAAGTCTAAATAAGAAATTACTCTTAAATCAATCATGAATAATTATATAACAGTATAACTAATTCCTGCATCATTGATGAGGAAACGGTTATGATAACAATTGAAATTTAATTTTTTCTAATAAAAAACTATAATAACATAGGCTTTAAAATTACCATCCAGTGCTTGATCGCAAGGTCTGGGTCAAATTCATTGATGGATGGAGACGTGAGCTTCACCATCATCACATCGTTGAGGCGTCCAGCACGGAGACGGCCCCTTCGCTTGTTCTTGAGGAGCTTCATGGCGGAGAATGATGTCTCGCACTTGACAGAGGTGGGGGGCAGGGCCAGAGTAATGTCAATCAGTGTGAACACTGCATATAGTTGCTGATCCGCCATGCGGCCCATTACAGTGACCCAAGTCAGCTTCTGCCTGTCTTGGAATGGATATCTATAAATAAAACAAGGCTTGTCACCGTAGGATTACATATGCCCCCTTTTTCAACATTTTTCGAAACCTAAACACAAAACCTAAACGCAAAGTGTGACGGAATTTCAGAAGGACAGACAGACGGACAGTGCGAAATTTATTTCAAAGCATACTTTAATCACAAGAAATGAATATTATGTAAGTTTAGATTACAAACCTGTGGTAGATCAGTGTCCTCAGTGTTGCCCATTGGTCCAACACATCTTCTAAGGCGATGCCCTCACTAGATTTCCCAAATGCAACATCTTCAAACTGCCTGTAGAGAGTCTCAACTTCTTTGTCTCCGAAAGTGCTATCTAAATTGGATACACATTAAGAAATACAAAATCATGTTTAATCACTTATCAAATTTCAACGCATATTTAATCTAAGTGAAGGACTGACAAATATCAATTTATATTATTTCTGAATGTCAAAAGCATTATGGAACCATTGAAATCTTTGAAAATACCGGTAATAGTTGCATTCTAACTTCGTCATACTAGTTTACAAAATCGTTTTAAACATTATGTTTGAGGCTAAATTCTTCTAAGATTAAAAATGTAAAACAATATAATTTTAAAAAGGAATCCACTGGCAGCCCTATAAGGTACTGAAAAAACTGATAATCAAAGTAACTGTAGTAACTGAAATATAATGTCATTTTACATGAACACAACACTTTAAACAAAAACATGGGAAGGGGCCTGTTCAACCTCAAATGTTTCGGTTTAATAAGTAACACAATTTTATTTTTTTAATCAAAATCGGTGAACAGGTCCCTTTCATTGTCAACTTGATGAAATTAACTTCAAACACCAGCAAACACTTTCAACGTTGTTAAACCTTTAATTTCATCCGATGTAAGGTCCGGCCAGTTTTTAAATGAAGAAACCATCGTTGCAGATACAAGATCTGATGTTGGAAATCTAGCCTCTAGATTTTCAACAATCTCTTTTATAAGAGAACTCTGATCTGCCTTAGCCTTAACACCTCTGAATACAAGCTTCTCTTGCTTGTAGGTTTCTGATGCGCTTACATCAGAGACAGTGCTATCATCTCTGAAAGTTTAGCGATTCTCTGATAATATCATTACCTAAATCAGCTTTTAGCAAAAAATTGCAAGGACTTACTCTGCTATTCACAAAATTAACCACAAGCTTCAAATTAGAAAATGCTGCCGAAGAAAAATCAAATTTGCTACAACTTGTTCTTCATGAAAACCCACTTATTGTTGAATACATTATTGTGTTCAGTAAATTTGGCTAACAATTGGATAATATTTCCCTGTGAGTTTATATAATACAACAATACAAATATCAATACTACAAAAATACTAACTTCTCACACAGCTGTGAGATGGCAGTCTTTGAGGACTGCACTCGTCGAGCAGCATCTGCGAGGCTGATGAGGTCTGTCTGTAGGTACAGGGAGAGGCTCTGCAAGTTGCTGATGACGCGCTGAAAATGTATTTAAAACTTTTATTATAAAAATTTTAACAAAGAACACTGACATTAAAATCATTAACAAAACAAGATAAGATTGATTTTAATGTTTTGTTAATAATTTTAATTTTTTTTTTTATTGTTTTGCAAATATATGTAATCATTAATCATTAATGTTAAAAAAAATATGTTAGAAACGTTTGAGTGCTAGAAGTTCACTATAGAAAAAATAAGCAAAACCTTCAAGTTACCTTTAGTGACAGCATGTACAGGATAAGGTTTCCATCCCTCATCATCTTAGCTAACCCTTCTGCCTTGGCATTCTGATGTGATGCGTTTTCCAGTTGATACAGGAAGAGTTTATACCCTCTCGAGAATATATTGAGAGCTTTCTCGAAGTGTGGCAACCACCGTGTTCCCCCAATTCTAGTAGGTAGAAGCATTTTCATGTGAAGAGCCTCCGCAGCTCTTTCAAGACCTAACAATTGAACACATATATTTTTTTTATTTTGACATTCATGATAATTCCTTGAAAGTTAAATTAATTTAATAAAATTGGATTATAAATAAATCATTTAATAATTTGCAAAAAATATGAAAACAGTTCATAATAAAGGGTGGTTTTCTTTTGCAGATAACATTACAAATTCTCAATTTTATTATTAATCAATATTATATCTGATTGCATTGTACCTTTCTTCTGCTTTGGACTTCGACGAAACAGATAGAAGAGGCCCATGAGAAGACTAGTGAGCTTCTCATAGTTCTTGGGGGCACACTTTTTCATGGCATCCTTAAATGCCAGCTCTAACCTGTGAGCAACGCAATGTGTCACCACAAGGTGGGGCCAATCCTTCTTCAGGAGAGAGGATACACCGCTGTGGATACCTGAATACAATGAATGACAATATGTGGACGATTTTTTAACATTGATGGGTAATCGTGATACATGTTGGAATAAAAGATTGTAAAATGACACAGTTTAGGCGGTGGCCCCAGCTTTATTCAATGATGTTTTATTTTGTGTTGTTTCCCATTGTGCCGTGCTGTTAAGCAATTTGCCATTTAAAAGGACAAAAGATGGTAAATGATAAAAGTGCTATACTCTGACACAGCTGGATTTTCACTTCTTTATACTGATAAAATATCAACTTATATAACAGCTCCTCAACCTTTACGTATACATTTAAACAAGACCTACCCATCATATTTGCAGCCCCGTCAGAGCAAAATCCAATCAGTTTTTCTTTCATGACATCTGTAAGTTCCAGATCCTGTAATACTTGTAGTACATGACTATGAATGTCTGCACTACAAGCTGATGCGCTGCAACCAATGTCGAGGAAAATGTCTCGGACATAACCATTTGATGATGATCTCACATACAGGGATTCCATGTCGTCTCCAGTGAAATCGGTTGATCCATCAATCATGAGACTACACCAATTTGCACTTTTAATGCTTGATAAAGAGTCATTGCGAGTGGTTCTGGATATGGAGGTACAAAACTCAGCACAAGCTTTGTCACTTTCATACTGGCTACTGGTGGGCAACCCCTTCATTTTATCGAGCTGGCATATCATCTCATAAGTTTTAAAACTTAAATTGTTCTTGCAAACAGCATGAGCATTTCTGAACTTGTTTACAAGTTTGTCATAATCCGCCTGTCTTAAGGTCTTCAATGCTTTGGCTGCAGTGCTAGACGACTTGGGTGTTGATTTTGCCTGTTTGGCTTGAACTGCTTTAAAATGATTCGGAGAATTTTCGTGTAGCTGTATGCCATCAATGCGGAGATACGACGAGCCTTTTATAAATATATTGTCATTGCTACTGGGTCCATAGAATTCGATGCATAATTGACACCGCATCAATTGCGTTTCAGGATCGTATTGCAGCCATTCTCTACCTGATTGCCATGATTGTTGAAATGTTCGAACTCTCTTGACTTCGTAAGCTCTTTTAGAAGATACAGGGTCGGTCGGCTGCTTACGTTTTTTACCTGGTAACGCCCCGCTCTGGTATCGAAGTTGGCTGAACGCCATCTTGAGCGCGATTTTAACGCAAGGATTTTTTTTTAATGAGTCATCATACGTCGATGTCCGCTTTGAACAAACGGACCAATCGTAACACTACGTCCATCTCCGGAGTCCCGTAAGAGTGGAACACGGACGTGTTTATTGGCTAACGATTTGTACCGACTACTTCCATTGACCGATACGCCTTTAACCCGAAGTGACTGACCGGTGTTCATGTAATTATTTCACTATGTTTACAATTTTACGCTCAAAAATTTAATCGACCGGTCGGGCTATTTTATATGCATTTATGATCGACCGACCGGCCAAAAAATCGACTCGGGCTTCGGGCTTATAGGCTAATTCGAAGACTGCAAACGTGCCTATCATCACGCGAAATCTAAAAACTCAAATCATTATTGGTCTAAATTTCGTAAAATTAAAAATAAGACAATTTTACTTATAAGGCAAGCGAAAGATCAGCATTACGAAAGTTTAAGCAATAAACTCAAACAAAACAATCATTCATCTAAGGACCGGTGGAGAATACTTAAGTCATTAATTAATAAGCCTAGCAATAACCTAAATACAGCACTCCTTAATCCCATTGACAATACTACCACAACCCTTTGTTTTGAAAAGGCAAATATCATAAACATTTTTTTTCAAAGTCAGTCCAAAATTGAAATCGCTAATGAAGATATGCCGGAACTCACTAATTTACCGATAGCTAACTCGTTGCAGTCTATATGCATTACACCTACCGATGTTCTTGACATTCTGAAGTCCCTTCCCGTGGACAAAGCATCGGGCCAGATGGAATAAATAATCGAATTTTAAAAGAATGCCAAAATCAAATGTACACTCCTCTTGGCATTTCTTTAACGTTTCACTTAATAAATTTATCATGCCGAGGTGTTGGAAAGAAGCTAACGTTAGTGCTGTTTTCAAAAATGGCGACCCAAAAGTAGTTAGCAACTATAGACCAATTTCACTCTTAAATACAAATGAAAAGGTTTTCGAAAAAATCATTTTCAAACACGTATATAATCACCTTATTTGTTACAAATTACTTACGCCTTTTCAGTCTGGATTTTTGCCAGGTGATTCAACTACTAACCAACTGACATATATATACGATACGTTCTGTAAAGCCCTCGACAATGGTTTAGAGGTAAAAGCTTTCTTTTTTATATCAGTAAAGCCTTTGATAAGGTCTGGCACAAAGGTCTTCTCCATAAACTAAATGCAATTGGCATTCGAGGAAAGTTACTATCCTGGTTTACTTATTATCTTCATAATAGACGACAACGTGTAGTACTTCCAGGCGCAGTCTCTAACTGGGCAATATTAAAAGCCGGTGTTCCCCAAGTTTCCATATTAGGGCCTCTGTTGTTTTTAATTTTTATTAATGATATTGTTTACGACATCAAAAGTAATATTCGCCTTTTTGCTGATGACCCTTCCCTATTATTACACATTATTATCGATGATCCAATCATTTCAAATACAATACTACAAAGTGATATCAACAAAATATCTGAATGGGCTTTAGATTGGCATGTATTATTTAATCCCTCAAAATCTGAATCCCTACCATTCTCCAGAAAGACTTTTGTACTTTTACAATGATGTCTAAACAAATACCAGAGGTCGGTTCCCACAAACATCTAGGGGTTTTCCTCTCTAAAGACTTTAAATGGAACATCCATATTAAATACATAATAGAAAAAGCAGAGAATCGAATTAATATTATGCGAAAACAAAGGTTCACACTCGGAAATCTCTTGAAATAATTTTCATATCGTTTATTCGACCTCTTATCGAATATTCAGGTGTGATATGGGACAATTGCACCCAAGCGGAAAAAACGAAATTGATACAATTCAAAATGAAGCAGCGCGAATCGCTTGTGGATCGTCTAAACTAGTTTCATTAACCGACCTGCATAAGGAAACTAACTAGGAGCTGCTTCAGGACCGCCGTGACAAACATAAATTAACATTATTCTACAAAATGCAAAATTCACTTACCCCACAGTATTTATCCGATCTTGTACCCCAACATGTTGGATCTGTTGTAAGGTATAATCTTCGCAATGCTAACGACTTACGTACCTCCGAATCTAGAACAACCCTTTACTACAATTCATTCGTACCCGCAGTCACTCGACAATGGAATAACCTTCCAGATGATGTTAAAAATAGTGAATCGTTCAATGCATTTAAATCTAACCTTAACAGGAATAAAGTTATAACACCATCGTACTATTACATAGGTAAACGTCATTTTCAAGTCATTCACACGCGTTTAAGGACCAAATTCAGTTCTCTTAATGAGCACCTTTACGCAAAAAATATTATTGATTCTCCCCTTTGTCGCTGTGGAGATATTGAGTCTAACTTCCACTTCTTCTTCGTATGTTCATATTATAGCGTAATACGGACAAAGTTAATGAACGATGTTTTAGGAATGATAGGTCATGTAGACCTTGATACGCTCCTCTTTTGCAATACATCCCTAAACGATGATGATAACTCTTCTATCTTTCTTTGTGTCCAACAATACATCACCGAACCTAAGCGTTTCTCATAACAATCCGATCCCGACTCGACGTTGCATTTATTTGGCATTGACCCACAACCAAAATCCTTCATCCTACCTTGATCCCCTCACTTTTTTAAATGTTTATATCCCGTCTTGTTACTACTGGCATATATCATGACATGTGTAGTCTTTAAAAACTGCCACTTCCATGTGTAAATATTAATTCTAAGGAGAGGAACTATGTAAGAACTTGCTTCTTTCGTTTCAATCCTTTTCTGCTTATATTGTGTAACAATTGTATATATTGTACATGCCATAAGAAATAAATATGTTTAAACTAAATTTATCAATTATCAGGGAAGTATCAGTTAAGTGCAGCCGCCATTGATTTAACATAATTTTTTTCTTATATATTTTTTTAAAATAAATTGCCAAAGACGATTCTTACAATCAACTGCGGTTTCACCAGCTCAAAAGTCAATGTACTCAAAATTCGAGAACTAACACTGTAAAGTTTAACTATAACAAAACGCTGAATTCGAGAAAATAAGAGAAGGATTGACCTTGGACTGGGATGAATTATTGGAAAGCAAGAGCACCAATGCAATGATAGACATATTTATGACCAAACTGAACAATGAAATGAACGAACACATACCAAAAAGAAAGAGCAGTGTGAGGAAAAACAGCGTGCAACTTAGTGAAGAAATACGAAAATTAATTAGGCAAAAACATCGAGCGTGGGGAAAGTACATGAAATATAACAACGAAGAAAACTCCAAAATATATACAAGGACAAGAAACAAAGTGAAAGATATAGTAGCAAAGGAGCGTAAAAAATACGAAAAGGAAGTAGCGGAGACATCAAAATCTAACTGTAAAATTTTCTGGACATATATAAACTCAAAACGGAATACGCGTAGTGGAATATCGGAATTACACGAAACTAAAGATGGGGAAATATATATAGCTAACAGTGACCAAGAGAAAGCAGAGATTCTAGCAACATTCTTTATTAGTGTATTCACAGAAGAAACCGATGACAATTTTGATAAAATGGAGATTATTATCTTTGAGAAACCTTCGAGTAACGATAAATTTAAACCAGAAGAAGTGAAAAACCTATTAAAAGAACTCGACACATCTAAGTCTCCAGGTCCAGACCAAGTTCACCCAATTGTTTTGGCAAAACTGTCAGATATAATCCACATACCATTGTGCCATATATTCAACAGCTCTTTCAAGTCAAGTATTGTGCCTAGTGAATGAAAAATTGGCCAAAATACAGCATTATTTAAGAAGGGAGATAAAAAAACTAGCCTCAAACTACAGGCCAGTCAGTCTTACGAGTGTAATCTGCAAATTGATGGAAAAATGAATACGTAAACGGATAGTCGACCATATGAACTCTAATGATCTATTCAGTGATAGGCAGTTTGAATTTATAGGAGCCCGATCAACCAACCTACAGTTACTTAGAGTTATGGACCACTGGACTAGCATACTAGATGAAGGCAGCGAAGTTGACACAATATACACAGATTTTATTACGGCGTTCGATAAGGTCCCACACAAAAGATTAATATATAAATTGGATAAATATGGTATCAGCACACAAACATGTAAATGGGTACAGAACTTTCTAACCAATCGTAAACAAAAGTCTATGGGAGCTATTCACAATGGCATGATGTCACCAGCGGCATATCTCAGGGTTCCATTCTAGGACCTATTCTATTTGTGGTGTTCATAAATGACTTACCAAAATGTGTGAACTCCAACGTTTTTATGTTCGCTTATGATACAAAGATATATCGCGAGATTTCCTCCAAGGATAATCAGTTAATTCTTCAAGAAGACCTGAATAAACTTTTTGAGTGCAGTAATAAATGGCTGTTAAAGTTTCACCCGTACAAGTGCAAAATATTGCAAATATCAGCAAAAAAACAGAAATAAGATCATACACTATGCAGAAATATGAAGGAGGTCTCGTTTCCCTAGAAAGAGTTGAAAATTAAAAAGATGTTGGTGTAACAATAAACACAAAACTGAAATTTGATGAACACATACAAATCAAAGTAAATAAAGCCAACAAAATGATGGGACTAATAAGACGTTCTTTTAAATTTCTAGATATTAGAAGCTTTAGATTATTATTCAAGTCCATTGTTAGACCACACCTGGAATATGCGAGCATTGTATGGAGTCCATCAAAATTAAAGGCATTGATAGAATTGAAAACGTCCAACGTAGAACAACCAAAAAGTTACCAAAACTTAAGGATATGCCATATGAGGAAAGACTTAAAGTTATTAAACTACCTACTATGAAATTTCGCAGATAACGGGGAGATATGATAGAAACATACAAGATCTTGAATAATATCTATGACAAAAGAACAACAGCTGAAATTTTTACTCTGAACACAAACACAAATAGAGGTCATCCCTTGAAACTTTCAAAACACAGATGTGCACGTGACATTCGCAAGAACTTTTGCTCATGTCGTATGGTAAACATGTGGAATAATTTACCAAGTGCTGTAGTCACAGCCAAGAACACGGATACATTCAAAAGACGCCTGGATAAACATTGGATCAACCACCCAATGATGTATGACTATAAATGTGACTATAATACAATATTAACCGGAAGCAAAACACTGAGACTACTGAATAGTGAGGACGAAGAAGACGCCACTACAGAGGTCCCAAAAACCTGCGGTGGTAAACCACCTAAGGTAACCTAAGGTAAGGTAACAATTAGAAGTAAAGCCCCGGTTGGCTCAAGGTCATTATAAAAAGAGATTAATACATTTATCCTCAATAACTGTAGTTTGAATAAAGGTATTGCGCTGTAATATTGTGTGATGGTGGCTTAAATGCATTCACATACTTTCTTAAATTCATTTAAATAAAGTGGTGAATATTTGAAAATCTGTTTATGCCCCTGGTTCGAATGATCTGGGTTATATTGTTTTTGCCTGTCTGTCTGTCATTGTGTGTGTCTGTCCCAAAACTTTAACATTGGTCAAAACTTTTGCAATATTGAAGATAACAACTTGATATTTGGCATGCCTGTGTATCTCATGAAGCTGCACATTTTGAGTGGTGAAAGGTCAAGATCATCTTTCAAGGCCAAAGGTCAAATATATGGCTTCAAAGCGCAGTAGGGGGCATTGTGTTTCACAAACACAGCTCTTGTTTTTATGTTTCATCACTATTTATTAATTTATAAATAGTAGATAAATACTTTAGCTATTCCTCTTCAAATATGTTTTGTGGTTAAATATTAGGTGACTAAAAGAAAATGTAAAATATACAATGGACCTTCAAAGCGGAGAAATGGTCTTTGAACAGCTTCTGTTAAATGACTAACTGCTGCAAGAAACTGTCTTGCAGCTTATTTCACTTTTTTGGGGTAAAACAAAGACATCATTTTGCTTAGAATATATGAAGTGTACCTGCAAATGTAAAGTCTTCTGTTAACTTGAAATAGATCCCAGGAAACACAAAAAGAAAGTGTATAACCGAAATCAATTTAAAGGTCTATTACATCACTAATTTGTTTTGTTGATGTCAAATGTTTTGCAAACACATATATGAAATTGTGACTTTTGTTTTATTATTTGGTTGATGTTCAAGAATGCACTTTTGTTTAAAGTTTTAAATATTTCTGATTTCTTTACCGCATTTAACATTCGTTTTATGTTAAATACATTTACTCCTTTTATCCCCCAACACACACACTTAGCACCAAATTATGTTGGTCTGCTTTGGTCATTGCTTGATATGTGTCATTATGAGGCCCGATATTCCTTAACTAGGCTTTTGAATAAATGTTATTGTGTGATATTCTCTGCAATATCATCTGGTTGCGCCGTGAAAACAACTTTTATATTTTGTCCATTTAAATAGTGTATGAACATGCAAGGTAGTAGGTGCAAAATTATTAAAGTCGGACAATAACACGCACAAGTTAAGCCCATTTTTTGTGACAGAACGTAAACGGACATTTTACGGCTTACGGTTAAGAAACTATTTGGCGTTGAGAATAAAATGCGCACTGAAACGAATACCAGTTTGAAAAAAAGCAAAAAAATGAATTTTAAATAATGTCTAACTGTTAGTAAGGTAGTTGTATCGATTACAGTGTCTCATAGTAACAATAGTTTTTTGCCTTTAACGAACAAACGTGACAGTTGACAAAAGTTAAAGATAAACTGCAAAATTATATAAAAAACATAACATTATTCCAAATGATGTTGAAACCACATGTCTGTGATATGGCTTCAGCCAAAGATTGACTACCAAATAAATACAAATAACAAAGAATGAGACCCTCAACAAAATGAAAGTAGGCATTGTATGAGCACATCTCAAGTTATGAAGCGCAAATAATTACGATTTGTATTTTGTTAAAGCATAAAGTTCATTTAATGTACGTATATGTATGCCTATAATATATCACGTATGTCTATAATATGTAACTAATTTGTAATGTATGCACTCAAGTTTATATTCAAACAAGTAAACATAAAATAAGTTGTTGTCAAGCAAAGATTAAACACCAAAAGTGTTGCATGTTATACCCTGAGAAAACTATTAAAAAAAATTCTCCTTCACTCATTAAATGTAAACGATCATTTTGGACATAAAATCAATCACCCTTAAAATCATTATTTCATTCTCATTTAACAAATTGAACGAATGAATTCTAGCATTCAGTGTTCAATCCCTACTACCATTTTAAAATCAAAAAAATAAAGCCTATTTTACATTTGTTTTCAATTTAAATGTCTAACATTTTCCCAGATCAAAAAATTCGGAAATTTCATCCGGGTTTTCATTGCAAACTTTATTAAGGTTATTGAGGAAAGTTTTTACGCGATATATATGTATATTTTAAAAAAACTTATTGCAAACATTATTATATTCAATGCATACATGCAATTAAAATTACTTTATTTGTGTTGCTGCTTCTGCCATCCTTCCAGATTTAAGGGTTGCATTTGATTTGTTCTTTGTTTTGTACCAATCCTTAAAATATTTATAGAAAATAGAAAACTTAATGAAGGGTTTGTTTAATATGCCTTATACCTCAGTTACAAGTAGAGCCCGATCAGCGGACGAAGTTTTTCCGCTCATCGGGCTGGCGCCAGACCGATGATCGCACGGACACCGGGTCATTTTGTAGCATCGGGCGGCGTCCGGATCAATTTTAAGTCTCACTTAAAAATTTACCCGACGTCGGGCCCGGGAAGGAATCGAGTTGCGATCGAAACAAGATCGGACAATCAACGCACGCTTATCGCCCGGCGATCGCCTGACATCGGATTCATTGAACGTGTATCGTCAAACGTCATGGTATTTCACAGTGTTATATACATCGGCCGGTAATCTGATTGCCGGAGGGCCTCACACGATGACCGCCGGACGATAACCGTGCGTTGATCGTACGATCTTTTTTCGATCTCAACTCGATTTTTTTCCCGGGCCCGATGTCGGTTAATTTTTTTTGTGATATTCAAAAAATCAATCCGGACACCATCCGTTGCTACAAAACGACCCGACGTCCAAACGATCATCGGCCGAACGCCAGCCCGATGGGCGGAAAAATACGTCGTCCGCTGCTCAGACGGTGATCGGTGTCTTTTTGTGACTTTTATGAGTATTATATGAACGCAGTGAGATAAGTTTGTTGCGTTTGGATTTATTGTTCTGTTCACGATGAATTTTAATTACAGTAAATGTTTATGATTAAGTGAACATCGCGCAGGTTCTTATATTTTCGACTGCCAAACGATATCGCCGGCAAATGAATTATATATCAAATACTTTAGAATAAAGCTGATTTAATGTAAAATCTGCACGATTTATATTTTATAAATATATTTTATTTTCTCGATGCTTGTAAAATCGTCATTTGCGGTTATAACTTGAACCAAATATTGCATATTAGACGCACATTTTCATGCAACCCACCCCGTTTACATGCACTCTCTGATAAGGTCGTTGTCAACCATTAAAACAAAACATGTTCGCTCAAGTTAATTGTTTTGAAGAGACGCTTTTAGCAGTCTTATGAAACCCAGCTCTGCTCGAGAAGCTTCTGGAGCCACACAGACTGCTAGAATGGTAAAATCGAAATGTACTTTAAACGCAAACTAATTGCGTATCTTTGTTTCATTTGCATGATTTTTTTAATTGCAAAAAGCGGTTATTTCTGTATAAAAATCAGACAAGATATTTTATATCTATATTCAAATCGGACGATATATTGGACCAAATATTGCGTATGAGCCACACATTTCCATATATACGGAAAGTTCGTTATGCATCTTTTCTCGTCAGGTCGTTTTTAACCCCTATAAACAAACCGTTTTACTTGAGAAAATGGTTTTCGAAGAGACGTATCTAGTAGTATTTGGCCCCCGGCGATTCTTGCTCCGCTAGCTGTGATTGCTTGTACCGCTGAAAGTGGAAATGTAGGCAATCCATGAAATTTCGTATCTACCGTATAATTAACCTTGCAATAAAATAATATGAAACAGCGTTGGTCACTGATCCATTCCGATACTTGTTTGGTTGCATCGGTCATTTGTAATTTATACAGGCACTAGGAGAACACTAGCAATGTGCAACAAAGACAATATTTGGACTCTGTCTTGAACACGTTAATATATACCCGTGGAGTGTCGCTGCTATGAATGTCGTTGATGTCAATACCTTATGGTAACCATCATACTTCTACTGAACATCATGGACGCAGCTCTCTGATGATCAATATCATCAAAATATGTAGTCATCTTAAATTTTCCGTTCATTCTATAAACAATCAAGCAATGTAATCTACTCTAATTTTTGTGCATTGTACATATTTATACCTTCTTTTTTTCTTTCATAGTATTTAACGCACATAGATATAGATTGCCTTAATACTTTTTTGTTTCATCGAATGTTATGTTTTGTTTTATTTTCTCAGCATAACCGGAATATCGGACAATCAAACACTACATCTGGTCGCTCAGATACCCCTCATTATCGGTGGTATTGTCTTCTACGTCATCAGTATCCAAGACACTGTAAATACCTTACTTGTTCTTATTGGTCAATTTGTAAAGGGTTTAATACATAATTAAACTCCCAATAAAAAGATTACGCAAAACGTCAATTAATGACGATGTGTTAACCTCAAATCTATTTGCAGTAACAATGTCCAAGACCTTGATACAACTGGTCCCAAATGTAACTAACTGGCTGCCCATAAACAAAATATAAGAGCAAAACCGGTATACAAACTGTCGCTATTGATCTCGACCCATCTGGTCCAAGATGACATCCCATGGTATACCTATACACAAAATGTCAACAAAACATATCCAGCCAAACTCATGCTGATGAGCAGAAAACATTGTTTTTTATATTTTACTAATATATAAGATTCGTAAAGACATGATAAACATACACATTTTAGTGTATAAACCGCAAATAAACATGGAGTTATTCCCTAAAAGTAAAAGTAATCTTGACCACAGTCCTTACTCGCTCCAAATGTAATCATATGCTAGTAATTTTTAGTGCTCGCTTAGCGAAAACCATTTCCACTACTCAAATGCGACCTGAATTAATATGTATGACGACCTTGCTCAGGGCTGTATTTAGGGTTGGTGCCTTTCTGGTCAGGATCACAACTTAAAACTGAATGGAGATGTACTCGAATTGTGTGTGTATGTAATATTTATGCCTAGCTGGTTTTGCATTTGGGGTCTGTTGGTTGATGGTAAATGTTGATGTAAATTCAAATAGAATGATTTCAACTCATTGAGATGAAGGAACCGCGCTGAACTTTTGTGTGTGGTTTGGTTACATGCAGACTTGACCTAAAATAATTAAGCACTTAAAGTGTAATAATTGGAGTTTGGACCTATTGACTATCTGGACATAAAATTGTATGTCTTTTAAATCGTTGAAAAAGTTGTCATTCAACGTTAACAAAACTTAATTGTGTATGTGTGTACCTATATTGGCTATTAATCCTGTACATGATCATTCAGAAAATGCAAGGAGGAAATCCAGCTGTGTGGCTTGGGTCAAAAGACCAGAGTGTCATAAGAGATGCATGTCGAAAGATTGCACCAACTGTTGGAGTACTGGTTAAACAGGTAGATTGCCTTATGAGTGAATAAAGTTAATTTTGATATCAACAACATCAAGCTGCTGACTCTACAATTATGTTTGTTTTTAAAATAACATTTATATACACCCTCTAGGTTCGGGAATTGGGGGGGGGGGATGTCCTGTCGGTGTTAGCTCTAGTTTAAAATAAGAATATTTACTGTATGCATGCTTACAAATCAAGCTTTTTCTTTCGAATTGTTGTCGGAAGTTATGAACAGGAGGATTGTTAATTTGGTATAAAGTTATTCATAAAAGTAATACATGTAATTTAATAAACCAAAATGTTGAGAAAAAATGTTTTTTCTAAGCATGTTAATTTGAGACGGGTGCTATAGAAGCGTTTCTTAATGCAAATGAAGAAAAACCAGGAGTTGACAGATTGTTGCTGGACGAACCTCGAAAGATGTGTTGACGTTTGTTGGCTGATGGTGTTAGCTGAACCGCCCCTCCGTTAAAAAATTCAATATCAAACAAGGCGACAAATTTGATCCTTACCGTTATGCGATAATCAATGACCGGTCTAGTGAGACAGTTGAGTTTCTTGTATCATGACCAACTCTGTACACGGATCATAAAGAAGGTGACATGTTGTTGGCTATGGGGAAAGTTTCTACCGAAAAAAAAGGAGAGAAAACGATAGCTGTTGTATTGCTCAATTGTGTCACTCGTTTGTTTATTACAATACCCATTATCCAGTTTTGATCTTTTCCTTATAATGTTATGTATTTCAAGTTCAATGAACCTCTGTTTAATATCGCTATATCCCACACAAAGTGGAAGGACTTAATTATTTCACGTTTATGACTATAGAAACCGTTTATTTTAAATGCTACTTCGTCTTTCATCAGGAAAGTATAAACAATGTGTTGCTTTCCCTGATAAAACATCATCATTTATATGATAATTGAAAAATAAATTGCCACAAATGATTACTGCAATCAACTGCTGATTCCCTAGCTCCAAAGGAAAAAAACAATAAGAGGTCAAAGGCAAATATTGGATTTGTATTGATCATCTTCCATATAACTTCACTGATTTGGTAATTATGAAATAAGTCTGCCAAATTATGTATAGCTTGTCATCTATAAGGGGCGTCAAAAGCCAATGCATTGTGATATTTAGTGTTGGTTACAATCCATATTTCTGCATGCAAAGTTGTGTGTGACCATACGTGTCTGTATTGCATCTAGTTAGCTTTTTTTGTTTGTACACTAAGCCTTTGTATTGTTTGTACTGTTTATGCATGCACTTGTTTCCTCGATGATTCAAGCAACACAAAATAAGTTAATTTAAATTATCCCCCTGTTAATGTTTATGACCCAGTCATGGTAATGACCTAACGTGCTCATAGAGTATCTAGTGTCCGTGTGTGTTAGTGAGGGATATTTCGTGTCTGGGATTTCAAAATAAATTGGCACATATCAAGACAACATGTTGCGTCCCAAAACAATGTTGCTCGCTGAAAGGTCAAGGCCAGAGTTGAAACTATGAGCCGGTGTTCATTCCATACAGTGCCGTTAATTGTCGTACATTATTGCATTGGTATTAAATCGGCACAAATAATTATTGTATCTAGACTGTGTGTCGTATGAAACAATCATGTCGGTTGCTTAAAGGTCTAGGTAACAGTGGACACGTGGCGTTTTTTCGTAGAAATTATATGGTACACGTGACAAAAGATGTTCATGTCACTATTATTTTCTTTAAGTACAGTATAATTTTTGTTTCATCGAGACTATGTTGCCTGCTTTAAGGTTAATGTAACATGTGGTATAAGCAATACTTACTGGTTTTATAAACTGTTCTCATTATGTGTGGCTAACAAGACATGTTTATGTGTCCATTAAAGTATAGCCATGACATTCGTGTCCTTATGAATTTATGACACATATTTAAGTAACAAGCTGCATTGGAACACATCCATTTTGTGCACTTGTATTTATGTCCGAATGTCAGTCCAATATATAATTTCCGCTCAATTGCATGTAAAAATTTGGAAGGCATTTAATATATTAGACTATTCCATATCACCAGACAAATATATTGCTTACATTTTGGTCAATGTGCACTGTACGTCCGTATATAAGTACGTAGGAAAGACGTTTTCTGTCTCAATCATAACTTTGCCATCTATTGATGGATCTTGAATAAACTTGGTATCAATGTCAACCATCAAAAGATCACGTATCGCTTGTAACACCCGATTTCCTACCTAAAATGTCAATGTCACACTTAAAGATCCAATATACTATTTGACCTTAAAACTGATTAAACATTCCTGTCTCAGCGATATTGAAAAATAAATTTATTGATTTTAAAATAATTGTACACAAATGTTAATCATCATGAGATTATGTCTTGCGTGTAAATCCCTTGTCCAAACTTCAAAGTTGAAGGTCACACTTAGAAGTCAAATGTAAAATTTTCCTTAAGGTTCATGTAGAGGCTTAATTTTGAAAAATGTGGGATCCCTAGCATTGAACTCAAATTTGACTAAAGGAAGAGTGCCACATTGAAAATGTATACATATATGCTTTAAAGGATATTTTTCCTTTAAACTGCTACCAATTTTGTACATCAACGTTTCATAACATCCACAAAATCAATCAAAATACAAAGCGATTTTAATAATAAAATAAACATTATTTTCAAAAATCTGAATCATGTTTATTCCACGTATTTCGGCGGAAAATTATATAACTAGTGATTAATATCGACATTGACGAGGGCAAGTTACGCTTAAATAGTAAAAAAAGTTTACATATCTAGAAATGTCAAAAACTCGAACACATGTCATTTCATCACAATGGGGGCAGCCATTTTTAAATTAATAAAATAGAAAGAAACATGCTAAAAACTCACTCATCGCCTAATTGACATTCCAAACGGTTGACGATGACAAATGCATTGGATTGTAATCTTTCCGTTGATGTTTGCAAACTGCACGATCAGACCTCACAAACACTCAAAAGAATAACTATGTAAGAAGCATTTCACCAATGTTTACAATTGTTGTCAAATCACATGTATTATATTATTGCGCATAAAATAGTACGCTTACAGACTGACAGAAAGATCGATACGTTACTCCGTTCAATTCATCACGGTATACTATTCTATTGATAATATATAATAATACATCGCTTTAACAATCTAAAAGTAGAAATAATTCTTTTAAACGGAGTTTTTAATAACGAAAGTGAAAACAACGGAAGTTGGATGGATATTCTGTGAGATGCACTTCGGCTCCAGAAAAACAATACAAATAAACTAAAAAAGACGTGTGGGGGACAAATTTCAGCTGGAAAATATTTGAAATAGGGTAATTGATGATATCTCTACGTGGTCATTTCTGTTATTTAGTGCGATCTCTTGCTGATTAATGTTAATAGTTGTTTTACTAGTTGCCACCCAACTGTCAAAATTCGTATGTGTTTTCTCAGGTATGTGTATACACATACACGGTTTTCTCACCACTGCACGTGGTTTCGACCGATTTGTTTTGCACGTTTTTCTACGGAGCACAGCGATGGCCACGCTTTCAAAATGGGTAGAAGGAATCGAAATATAAAATCAATCGGTTTGCCAATTTCTTTATATTCCTTTACAATGTTATATGTCGTCTGCAATCTATTTCAATTTGAGATGGTTTAAAATTTGCAATTTGGTTGAGAGGTAAATAACAAAATTGTTAAGCCTTTGAAATAGAATTGTGACACTTATTATCCACCATACCTGGATTTTTAAAAAGTAGTTACGTTTTAGTTATTTTTAGAACTTTGTTTAGGAAATTTATCCAAAAAAGGCAGTTGAATAAAAACTCATTTGTTGTTTTATGACAAGATTTTTTTGTGAAATGTTGCTAACTTGACCTTGTATATGTATATAGCTTTATATTTATTCAACTTAAGGTAGTGCATATCCTTCCTAACTTTAGATTGAGATTTTGTAAATTAGTGTAAAAATGTATTGGTTTTAAACCAAAATATGAATAAAGCACACAAATTTTGAATGTCAAAAATGTGTTTATGTTATTCTTTCCGTCTTAAGCTTTAAAATGATATATAGTTTGACCATATTGTACCACATTGAATGAAGAAAAACCAAAGCGAAGTTTTAATGAATTTTATTCCCCCCCCCCCCCCTTAACCTTAAAACATCTTGAACATGCCTGTCTCAGCAATAATTTGGCCATATATTGATGAATTCTAAAATAACTTGGCATTAAAAGAATTTCACTAATAGATGAGACATGCCTTGTAACACGTGTGTACCAAACTAAATGTCACTCTCAGAGTGCAAAGTGCAGTATGACTATACACAACTCAGCCATACTGTAACTATGCCATTATCATGCTATTAATAAATAACTAACCGCTGACGATCTCTACGAGTAGCAGGTCATTTGTGTGTCTCCCTATCTCTCTTAGTGTGATCAAGATCACACATAGAGGTCGACGGTCAAACTGGTCTAAAAAAAACTGCCAGAATGTTATTTTTCATTTATAATGCAAGTTCAATATAACAGACCACAAATGACAACCATGTGCAGACAGAGAGTCGCGTGTATCAACTGTCTCTTAACCTCACTGGTACGGATCACACTGGAAGGCCCAATTTGTCCATAAACAGCATAGGTGTTAAGAAAAAAGAGTTTGAGGCGAAAGTTGAATCCCCTTTTATACTTATAAAAGTCCGTTTAAGCTGTGCGTTCAAGTTGAAATTCGATTGAAGTTTGCATTCAACGATGACATATCTCTTGCAACTTGTAAATAAAGTTATTCAGTTTAAAATCACATAATTCTTTGGCATCATGCGAGGTAACTCATTACGACAGGTACATCTGATTTGCAATTTAACGGAATAAACGATGTATATACTTTTGAAAATCGGTTTGCAACAAGAAAATACCTCTGTAATTACTTCAGAAATAGAGAACAAGATTGCGCTTAATAGCTAGGATGGAGATATTGTGTTTGGGTTAATATCACTGCTTCTTAAAAGACGAACAGTATGTGTGGTCGATAACTTTATCTTTGATGGATGACTTGTGATGTAACTATGCTTGTAGGTCAGCGTCATTGTGACGTTTATAAGCAATATTTGTCCGTCAAAGCATTATTCTATGTTGCAGTCCCACAAGGAAAAAACAATGCTGCTGTTCCAAAGTGATAGATTTGCATACGACACAATATCCGATAAATTATTGATTTTTTAAAATGATTTGTTAATGTTTAGGTATGAACTTTGTTTACAATTTAAACTTTTTCACTACAACACATTGATTATTGTCATCCTTCTGCGGTCACTGTGTGTCTTTTATTTTTAGTTAATAAAAAAATCTTGATGCAATATTAATAGTGGATACAGCACTTGGAAAAAGTTGGTTAACCAATAAGGGTTTTCACTGAGTTATGTGTGCAATTACATTGTGAAAATTTAATTGAATGCCATTTTCTTAAAAAACAACACAAAACCAGCGTAAATGGCAAACTGAAAAAAAAACAGAAAAAATATTTGAAATCGGACAAGAAACGCATATATAAAGCGCATTTTCGTGACGGGACTTGATGATTTTACAGCTAACGTTGTACTCATTTGTTGTCTATAAACATAACGCGACAGGCAACGGGTGGTTTATATGAACTGCAAACTGATAATAAAATACGTAGCGTAATACAAATATTAGAAAAATTACGTCTCATATTAATCGTTTCAACAAAACAGTGACTTCTTAATAAATATGTACAATACACAATACCAGACCTCAAACGAAATGATAGTAGGCATTTCGTGGCCACATCTTACTAATACCTGGTGAAGCGCAATGGTGTGTTAGGAAACAATTGCGATCTTTAAATTGTTCGAGCCGAAAGTTCATTGAAATCATACGCATAACGTGTACTGTAGTGTACACTTGTTTTGAAAGTTTTCAAGTTTATATTTAAAATAGTATACATATCAACAGTAGAACCCTAAAATGTGGCGTGTTACAAAGTCCAACCAATGCCGTGAGAAAAATATAGAAAAGATGTGGTTTGACAAACGTTGAGTTAGAATAAATATACATTTGTCATCTTTAATTATAAGAGTTTGTTGTTATGTCCACACAAAACAATACGTCTAGTACAATGAAAAACGTCGTTCATTCTGTAAACAAAGTAATCAACACTAACAATTGAATTCCCAGTGAAAAAAATTATTCGAGGGACGAATCCATCTGTCTGGTCAGACCGGACGCCAGGACAATTGCCGGTCGATCATAATTTCTGAACAGAAACATGGGATCTTAAATGCTATCCCCCGACCTCAGCTTTATTTGCAACTGGATCTTACTTATCAACAATGAATTAAAAATATGTATACGATCGAAACAAATACATTTTACCTTGTGCCTCAAACTTATTTATAAAAACGTTTTTCCCCCCAAACTTGATTTTGTTTATTGTAGATGAAGGTTGAAATTATCGTGTTGTATCCTTCTTATGTTAAGTATTTATTTAAGACATAATATTGTTTTGCATTTTATCTTTTTCCATCAGCGCCTGCAAATGGTCACATAGATACCCATTCAACTGCCGGTTGTCGAACATCTAGTCGTCGTGAATATCTAATATCACACATCTTCCTATAGAGTTTCCTGATTTTAACAAACCCACCGTTCACTATGCATTAAACATACACTGTATTTAAACTATATTTATTATTTTATCAAATAAGTACATGTGTGACCAAGCAGTGATTGGGTTGCTTCGTAAATTGTTATATTACATTTGCTGCATTTTAAAGAGCCACGTGAACTGATTTGAACATGTTTCCTTTGTAAAAGTTTCTTGAAATAAAAAAAAAATAGTTTATGTTTAGACGTGAGATAACATTGCGGACGCAGAAGTGTACTTTTAAAAAAGTTTTATTAAATAAATCAGATTGTAAATAACAGAAATGATTGTAACGATTAAAGATAAAAATATTGAAGTGCTCATAGATCTGTAGTGACCCTAACATGTTCCGATTAAAACTGCAGTTAAATATAAAATTCGATAAGGTCGACCAAGGAATTCTCGGTTTGTATATGTATTTGTCTCATACCGAAAGTATCATACCTGAACACTTTTCAATGCAGAAAATGTTTTAATACAATTTCAGCAATGGGATGAAAACTTTATAAACAAAAGTGATATACAAAAAAAAGTTTGGACAAAAAAAAGAATTTGTCGGGATCGAACTCTGACCATTTTATTCTTATGCGAGATAGTTATCCTCTTAGCCATGACGACCTGAACATAATTTATAAACATTTCCTCTGGTTATGTTGATTGATACAATTTACGAACTTTAATTTCTAGAAATTTAAAACGTTCAAATCAAATATTAAACTTCATTTTAAAATGGTTGAAGATAATACAACCTTTAATATAATATTGATTAATACAATAAGTGAAATTGGTATTACAGATGTACGGAGAAAAACTATTTGAAAAAATTACCAAAATGTTATATATCCAAATATTCCAAAACTTGATTCGTATCGGACAAAGGCGATTACAAGTGTCAAGGGGAATCAACACTTCTGCTGTTCCATTATTCATTTTAAAAAAGAACATATTTAACAGTTGTTTTTTAAGATAACTGTAAATATCCCCTTCTTTCTGATCAGAACAATGACGTCATTTCTGTTGGTTTTGTAGCGACATGACATGTATCTATATGTAGCACAAAAACAAACCAATATTGTTATATTGACATTACATGTCATAATAAAACTCAAATTTGACTAGAAGTGGCGCGGCAGAGGCCGACGCGTATTCCCAAGCCGCATAGATGTAACATTAAAAGGCAATTTTGGGTGTGCAAGGCCTATGTTGGTATGGTCCTTGGGGTGGGTAATGTGGACATGGATGGTCGAGATAGACCGTGTTGTCATAAGAGCTGTTCATTTTAATTTGAAGTAAATTGGTGAGTAAATGAAGAAGTTATGTTAAAACAAAATTTTGGGTGGGCGTGGTCTATGTGGGTGGGGCGCCACATGGTTGATAATGGGGCCATGTATAGTTGAGATTGACCGTATTGTCATAAGAGAAATTTAGTATCAATTAGAAGTGAATCGGTGAAAAAATGAAGACGTTATAGTAAAAGGCCATTTTGGGTGGGTGTGGTCTATGTGGGCGGGGCACTGGTGTGGGTAATGTGGACATAGACGGTCGAGATGGAGCGTGCTGTCATAAGAGATGTTCAGTATTAATTTGAAGTAAATAAGTGAATAATGAAGAAATTATGTTAAAACAAAATTTTCGGTGGGCGTGGTATATGTTGACGGGGCGCCCCAGGGTTGGTAATGGGGCCATGCATAGTTGAGATTGGCCGTATTGTCATAAGAGATGGTCAGTATCAATTTGAAGTAAATCGGTGTATAAATGAAGATGTTAATGTAAAATAACCTAAAAAAGAGTGAACATATCTGATCCGGCCCCCTCCCAACCCCCATAACTTTTGACCCAGGGGTCAGATCAAAATTCCAAATAGTGCACTGTCGCAGATATGCTCATAGCTACCATGTGTTCAAGTTTCAAGGTTCTAAAGGTTCTAGTGCTAATAGTGCAGGAGGAGATAGTGGCCAGGACGAATGGACGGACGGACAGACGGCGGAGATAACCACAAAATCCCCCCGCTGCAATAAGGAGCGTGGGGATAATCAATGAAAAACAGAATCAAAGTACTGACAGTACTGGTGTAATGCTGCTTTTGAAGAGGATGGATATAAAAGCATCAATTTAACTGTATCTACATCACCACAATTGTGTTTGTCGGTACGAAAATTTTGGGTACGAAAAAAAGTTTGGGTACGAAAGAATTATGCCCCAAAAATGTGGGTACGAAAACAAAATGGGTACGTAAAAAACTGTTGGTACAAAAAAATTGGGTACGAAAAACATTTGGGTACTACGGAAAAAATGTGGGCAGAAAAAAATGGATAAAGAATTTGCGTACGAAAAAAAAAATGGGTACGAAAAAAATTGGGAATGAAAAAAAATAGGGTACGAACAATTTTGGGTGCGAAAAAAAATTGGGGGTACGGGGAAGTAGTACCCGTTGACCTCGATAAATTTGAAAGAGGACGGGAACCAAGCTGCCTTTACCTTAATCAATGGCCCTTGGTTGGGAAATGTGGACATGGATGGCCGAGATATACCGTGTTGTCATAAGAGATGTTTACAGTATTAATTTGAAGTCAATTGGTGAATAAATGAAGAAGTTATGTTAAAACAAAATTGTGGGTAGGCGTGGTCGGCCGCTTTCTCCTCCTACACTATTAGCACTAGAAAATTGAAACTTACACACATGGTAGCTATAAGCATATTTTCGACGGTGAACTATTTGGAATTTGATCTGACCAAAAGTTATTATCATGTGCATCGCATGTTGCTAGTAAAATGAGTGAAAATGTCCTCATTTTACCCCATTTTACCCCCATAACTTTTGACCCAAGGGTAGATCAAAATTCCAAATTGTGCACCGTCGCAAATATGCACATGGCTACCATGTGTGTAAGTTTCGAGGTTCAAGTGCTAATATTGTAGAGGAGAAAAAGGCCAGTACAAACGGACAGAACGCGGAGATCAAAACAATATTCCAACGCGTTTAAAAGCATCGGGATAATTATTTTAGCAGCTTCTGCCATCCTTCTATGAAGGCTTTGCTTTGAATTTTGTTTTGAAGTGTTAACGACACACCAGAGTATGAATTTTAAGATAAAAAACTTACTTGATGTTTATGTGCATATGGCGTAAATGGATCACGTGATAAGACGTTTGTATCCGGCTTTAATGTGCACGATGCGTGTAGAAATATATTGGCAAACATATAATTATTATCTTCAGTATATCAAAGCGACATTTCGCGCGCAAGAATAATGTCGATCACTTGAAGGTCATATTAATCATTGAAACAATAAAAACTCAAAGTTAAAAATGCAATACAAATTGTCCATTTCATATGATAAATAAAGTAATTGTCCGTTTTAATTTAAGATAAACTGGTACATTTTAAACGTTTAAGCAAGGACCAATAAATCACGAAAACTCATCCACTGAACATTTCTATTTTTTATAAATACAAGCATAATTATATAAGTCAATATGTAACGCTTGTTTTGGCTCGTCAAGCGTGATATATTGGTGTTGAAAATAATGGTGTTTTAGAATTATTTGCATAAACCTCTGACAGGTGATGATCCCAGTTTATGTGTGTGTTTTTTGTTGTGTGATATTTGCCATTTACGTACTATTTCTCATTTTGTCCGTTTACAAATGTAAACCTATTGGTGTTAATTATTTTATCTGTCATGTAACAGCTTATAACATATCATTTATTCTTATGAGTTTATTCTTATGAAAGGATAATGGGTATATTTCAGTAATATGTATATGAAAAGTTAAGATGAAGTTTGTGTGTAATGTAACAGTTTATAACATATCGTTTATCGTTTATTCTTATGAATTTATTCTTATGATGGAAATTAATAAGGATAACATGTATATTTCAATAATGTATATATGCAGTGTTAAGATAAAGTTTGAGCATTTAATAATACATCTTGGGAGGTATTTGCAAAACTAAGACCTGATTTAAGATTTATTTAAAGTAAGAACGCAAATACGTTAACACTCAGGGTGGGTTATAATTGGAATCAATAAAATGGAAAGTCAGACCTGATTTAAGATTAAATCCAAATAAGAACACAATGAGTCCAGAGTCAGCATATAGATACGAGATTATAAGTAACACGCATGGTCAACAAACAGCACAGATGAAAAGGTCACCTATTGTCTTGGGTACAAACGTTATAGTACTGACGAACGTAACGGAATTACCCTATACCAATAAAAATTGATTAGTACCAATATACATTGATTAAATTTAAGTATATCCGCCAAACAAGTAAATACATGAAAAGTGTTCCTTCTAGAATATTCTGATGAATCAACCAATGAATAATAACCATACTACCTGAGGACCAATCAAAATCAAAAAGAAAATATATGCAAATTAATTTAGGGACAAAATGGGGATGTTTGGATGGAGAGCGGCAATCTGCGGTTAGATTTGAAAAGAACTTGGAGAGTTGTCACGTCTTCTTGACGTGGCGGCCATGTTGGCTGCCGCGCTGTAAAATTGTATTTCGTGTACATTAGCAAGCGTTGTGTTAAAAGAAATATTCGACATAAATAAATCGCGATGAAATCAGAAATGAACTTTGGTTGTTACTGTGTGTTATCAACGAACAATGTGTAATTACGTGACATATCCTGCTGATGAAACTAGAGGCTCACTATTTCAATTTCATGATTTTCAGGTTTTTGCTTAAACGTTTAAACAATCCTTGATACTGAATCTCATTCATACATAATTTATGTAAATCATCAAGAAGTTATCATTGAAAAAAGTTAAAACAATTCTCGATAACACTTAGTAACCATTTTAACTATAGAATCAATTCAGGTGTTCATTCTTACCCCTTTAAAGCAGTCACGCTTATAATTCAACTTCTTATTGAGCATTGATAATGTAAAACGACGACTATCACAATATTTATGATACCTCTCGACATCCGTACATACAGTGTTTATGTCGTCGTGTTGAATTGTTTATCAAGTAAACCCAATGACCTTATTTGCGTGTACATCGTCTATCGTAGTTGAAGTTCGAGTAGAGCTTCCTGTGTCAGTGATTGTGGGTGTTAAATGTTTACGTTGAGTTTTAAATTGAATAAATAGATTTTAAATAAATTGTTATTGATCTAGGAACAACTGGTATGTTAAATAAACTACACAATTGAGGTTTGTAATATTTCGTTTTGTATCACTACTGTATTGTTGAAAGGCCAAAGAAAATGTGTTTCTACTTTCGATTTCGGTACGATATTATATTTTGAAAGGTTTGCGTAAACCTTCAATATAATGTTTTTCCATAATGAACCCTTTATAAGCAATTGCGAAGTATGCTATAAATATAAACGCGAACGAATAATTCATACATGTTTTGATTATCTTTAATGCTTTGAGAATATTTTCCACTTTCGATTTCAATATTAAAATGGTAATACAAAATGCATTCAGTCTGTTCACGGAAGTCCGTGTGGTTGTTCTTTCAGTAGATCTTCTTCGTTCTCATTCAATATATTTTTGTTTTCATAAACACTTTTACATATTAATTTATTTGACACGTACACGTTGTAGGTAACAATCTTTGATGATGTGAATACATTAACATTTGTATATAGTTAGGCAGACGTGTTATCAATCAAGCTAGTGATTAATTAATTGAATGTTTTGTCATGTCTTTTTACCTGCATTTATTAGTTTTCCTTGATTTTATTATATCGAAGAATTGGTAGTTTTTCCAAATCAATCTTGCACGTATTAACCTGATATCAATTTTAGTTTTATTCATTCATACAAGCAGTAGATATTGTTACCTTATCTATTGTAATTTGATTAATTTATATTATCATAAATTCATTAATATTTCTATGTTTGTATTCATTTATACATGTATTTTTCAATCAATATATGCAATTGTGTATTCATTTAATCATACATTGATAAACGCTGAATGTGTTAAGTTCCCCCCGGGTACTACTTCCCCGTACCCCGGGTACTTTGAAGTATACTTAACCGTACACATATTTTCAAATGATACTTTTGGGTACCCCAGTATACTTACAGGTACCCCATCTTTCCTAATAAAAAAAATTCGTACCCAAAATGTTCGTACCCACATTTTTTTTCGTACCAAAAATTTCGTACCCATTTTTGTTCGTACCCACATTTTTTTAAGTACCAATATTTGTTTTTTGGCATAATTTTTTCGTACCCAAAGTTTTCGTACCCAAATTTTTTTTCTCACCCAACGTTTTTTTGGCACAAGTTTTTCGTACTCAAAATTTTCGTACCAAAATTTTATTCTTTACCAAACTTTTCGTACCAACATTTTTTCGTACCCAAAATGTTCGTACCCACATTTTTATTCGTAACAAAAATGTTCGTACCCACATTTTTTTCGTACCCAAAATGTTCGTGCCCACTTTTTTCACATATGGGTACGGGGAAAAAATGTGGGTACGACATTTTTGATTACGAGAAAAATGTAGGTACGAAAATTTTGGGAACAAAAAATAATGCCAAAAAAAATTGGGGTAAGAAAAAAATTTGGGAAATTTGGGTAAGAAAAAATGTGTGTACGAAAAATTATGCCAAAATAAATGGGGTACGAAAAAAAATTGTGTACGAAAAAACATTTAGGTAAGAAAAAAATTGGCTACGAACATTTTGGGTACGAAAAAAATTGTTGGGTACGAAAATTATGGGTTTTTAATAATTTTTTTATCAGGAAAGATGGGGTACCTGTAAGTATACCGGGGTACCCAAAAGTATCATTTGAAAAACGTTGTACGGTGAAGTATACTTCAAAGTACCCGGGTTACGGGGAAGTTGCACACGGGGGGAACTTGACCCATTCAGCTCCATTAACGTATATTATCATTCATAGATTCATATTTTGAATCACGCTCCTTTTCCTTCATGAATTCATTTAAATTAATTGATTTTCCATCAATACTTTCACATATTCGATCAACCGGTACTGATGCATTCTTCCATTAACCCATATTTTTATTTATTGTTTTCCTTCATTCAATTTTATTTATGAATGCATTCATTGACCAGTCACTTATTCAGCAATTAGTCTTCCTATTCAATTGCATTCAATCATCGAGTCAGTCAGTTATACTTATATTTTATCCATCTAGTCATATATTTATCAAATCATATATTCATGAATTTAACCATCGATTCTTTCCATCACTTCATACATGTGTCTTTTCTTATATCCATTTATATCCATTCATGCATTCAATCATTCATTCGCCCTATCATACGTTTATTCATCCATCCATTTGTTAATTCAACCACACATTAAGTAATTCAACAATTTATCCATCGATTTATCCATTAATTCCATCATTTTCGTTGTTTTTTTGTGTGTAGAGAACATGGCGGATGAAGACGACACTGGAACGTCTGCTCTAAAGGACAACCCACAAGACACGATAGCAGTGAGCACCTTCCTTCTTTCTTATAAAATATTATGTAACTTGCATCGAATATGCATCATCGTTGTATCATCAAACGAATCCTTATCGGTTTAGAGACACAACTTTTTTTTTAAATACTACTACAAAGTAAACAGGGATTGTATTTATTATAGTGTAATTATTGTATATTTCAGGTCGAAGATGTCGCTCTGAAGTATGTAAACGTTCAGTGAGTCTCGTGTTGTTGATTTCATGTATTATATCTCGAATATCTTTTTTAATTGTACTAATAGCTTATGTGTTTTATAAAAGTTACATTTTATTTACATTTATACAATACATTACTAGGGCGCACGAACAGCTGACTGAGGAATGGGTACACCTGAAACAATCGTAAGTATGCAGCGAATTTTCGTCAAGGTTGCTCTCCTAATGTTTGTATTTCTGATTTCATAATATGTGTTCAATGTTTTTATTCAACGATACATATGTTTAATTTCCAAACACTTACATTGCCTCTTATTTAATTTTTTTAAACGTAAAACCATGTATACATGTATTCAATATGCACTTTGCTTTAGAGAGACACAAGATGATACCCAACCAATAAAAGCTAGGTCAAACGACGATGAGTATTCTGATCGCACAGAAACTAGAGAAAATGCTTTGCCGTTGAGTATACCCGATGATCTGCTTCGTTTGGTGGATGATCTAATGTCCCGGTTAATAAAATTGGAAAATCAAGATAGGCGTATAAGTAAGCTTGAAGACTTAGTGAAAGGTATACAATCACCAATCGAGGTCAAAGAGGACTTAGATAAGATTGAGATTGAGACAGGTCGTACAGATGGAGCTCTTCATAAGCAAGATAATTTGCAATCTGAAGATATTGAAAAAGTGCCACCCAGGTATGACGTCCAATTGTGTTATACCACTTATTTCCTTTTCCAACAGTCAGTTACAATGTTCACATACAAATTAAATAAACTTAATCAAATTTACTTATTTGAAATTGCCAACACTCTGTCTAAAAGTAAGTTGGTATTTTGCATTGCCTGTATGCAACTTCATCATAAACGTTATTTTATTCAATCTTTTCAAGTCCAAAGGGATTCAAAAACATTACATGTATTAGGTACTGGAATGTATACGTGATGGAAGCTATTCACATATTCCACATCATAGCTAATGAAATAGAACCGCCAGTTGTGTATTCGATTTTTAAAATGTAAAAGAAAATACAAAACATATGACTGTTGTCGAGGACACCAATGTATCGGTAGTTAACATCGATGTTGTTAATTTCGATTGAATGGAAATTAATAAAATTTGAATTTCAATGTTTTTAGTCTATGCCATAATAAGAATACATTTATATCAATTCTTAAGAACTATTGGGAACTTTCACATTGACACATATTCAAACTGCAAAGTAGTTAAATAACACTTTCATTATATTAAATCCCTTTTAATCGTTTCCAACTAGAATGAATAACCATTTACCATGGTAATGCACTTTTTACATGACACTTTATTATCTTAGCCTGGGCAAAATGAAAAGGAAATTCTGCATTTATTCTAGGCTAGAAGAATTCCAGCAGATTCAAAACTTAGAGGAACGTATAAGAACGCTCGAAGACTTAATACGACCACAAATCGTTCATTCAGATGTAGTAGAGAAGATAGATCAGAATGACATGGAGATAGAGCGTATAGATGGAACTCTCAATCGGCAAGAACAATTGAACGCCGAGGAAATAAAAATCTTGCGACAATGGTATGAATTTATATTAAATTATACCACTAAAATGTGTATGTTAAAATGTTTATATAAATCCCAAAAGTTGACATTTAAAGGTGAATTGTTCCAAATTAGGTTTGTATGTTTAAGAAAATATTTGACAGATAACTTTTGTCTTTATTAAACTGTATTTATATTCATTAATGAAAGCCCTACCTGCGCATCACAAACACTGAATATTTAATAATTCACACCTTTAGCACTTTGTATCATTTAAGGATTCAGGAAACTCCTTGGCAAATTCAATTTGCTGATCAGCGCGGTATTAACAACCGCATAAAGGAACTTGAGACCGAAATGGAGAAAGTTACGAAAGAGAGAGACAACCTGAAATCATTGTAAGATAAATACTATTTATACTCAAATGAAAACGCTTATTATGAAAATAAAGTTATATTTGTATTTTTGTATTTTGAAATACGGACGAATTTATTGTCAAAATGTAGGTTTTAAGTAGAACATTTGCGTGTGTCAATTTCAAAATTGTCTATCAATTTGTGTCTTAACGCAAACAGTGCATTGGATTGTTTAAAAGATGAATGCGTGACTAAGTTTGTGTTTTAAGGATGAAACACCATAATTGTCCCTTTAATGTGGTTTTATATGTAAATTAAAGCAACCAGTAGAAGTTTTGGTAAAATTCATGCCCTTTTGTATAAATGAAATCATTGTCAAATGAAACAATTTATAAACGGAAATATCGGAATTATCTTTCTGTTAACTATGAGTACATTTAATCCCTATGTAAGTAATTTTTTGTCAACTAGACCCTCGCAGGCATGGAAGGGATATTTTGCAGTTATAATGTCTGTCGGTCTGCAAACATTATAAGTAAGAGGAGTGAACTTCTCTGAATTAAATTAACTGAAACAAAAAATAGTGCGCCATAATTAAGTGCAGATGTGCTAAGAAGCATATGGTCCATCTTTTCTTAATTTGCCCTTAAACATGGCTTGCAAAATAGTGTGGTGGTTTATATTTTTTTTAGCGTAAGTTTATGTAGCAGAACTACTAGTAGTAGAAGTGGTGGTGGTGGTGGTGGTGGTGGTGGTGGTGGTGGTGGTGGTGGTGGTGGTGGTGGTGGTGGCGGTGGCGGTGGCGGTGGCGGCGGTGGTGGCGGCGGCGGCGGTGGTGGTGGCGGTAGCAGCAGCTGTTGTTTTAGTAGTATGAGTAGTGGTAGTTGTAGCAGTAGAAATAGACAAAAAAACTAGAAGTAGTATTATTAATTATTGTTGTTTTTGATGTTGTTGTTGATGTAGCATTTGCAACGGTAGTAGCAGCAGCGGCAGCAGCATTTTTTTAGAATTATGATTGTTATAAGCAATTGACAATGATTTGTTTAGGTTACATTTATAATGATGAACGACGCATATATTTCAGAAATGCCCAGGTTATTCCAGAGGTAAAGCACCTAAGAAAGGAACAAGACAAAATTAACAGAGAAAATAACGAACTAAATGAAACAATCAATTTACTAAAAAACGATTTGTTAAACAATCAGAAAGCTCTGAAAACTGCCAGAAAGCAGCTTTCCAATACTGAGCGCATCCTTGACGATTCGAGAAGAACGCACAATCACATGAAAGCTGAGTTAGAAGAAAAAGTCGCATCTCTTGAGAAACAACTAAACACGCTAACTGCCGAACGTGATGATTTGAAAAACAGGTTAATGATTGTTAATTATTAATAACGAGATACATTTGTATCATTAATTCAAAAGCATCTTTTTGCTATTGTGGTAGGTGGCCCTCCGACGTCCGTCTTCATGTGCGTTGTCAACAATTTGCTTCAAACGACATCTCCTCAACCCTATGCGGATTTTTACGAAACTTAAATGTGGATGATTCTTGGGTGATCCTCTTTTAATGTGTACACATATAGCTGATTCGCTGCATAATTATGGCATCAAAATCAGACCATTACAATGTAAACACTCTCTGAAACGGAGAGTCTCATATGTTTAATATTGTAGTGTTTAACATTCGATAGGAGTCCACTGCAAAAATTGTTCAAATGTTGCATCGGGTGTAAAATATGACAACGCCCGAGGGATCATATTATCTGTTGTATTGTGGAACTCTACGAAGAGTATTCAAAGCATAGTCATTTGTTCGAAACTGGCCGAACCCTATTACCAAGATGAACGATCTTGGTGCATAGCTAAAATAACAATAATAATCAAAGATACGAATTTTTCAAGACGTACTTAAATACTTTGTCATCATCGTCCACTTTGTTACTAGATTTAGCTATTTAAGCAACAAAAGTTGTAAAAGTGTTAAGTACTTCATTGGCTAATGCGTTTCATCGCATCAGCGTTATATTAACTATAATAGGTACAGCAAGTTGGCTGGTCACAAGCTCACCGATCAGAATCCTGACATAGCGGACCTGAGTGATCCTAACAGAGCCATGAAGTTGTCCGAACGCTTCGGGACTCTGTATGATGACGAATGGACGAACGCATTTGAAGAGCTAAGTGACAAGCTGAATGTAGAAAAGCAAGAAGCTGTAACATTTTTACTGCGATGTTTACATGTAAGATATATATTTTTTCAATACGGTATACTTCAACAATTTAAGCTACGAATTATATTGACCCACAAGTATAGTAACACAAGTTCATCGAGGTACGTGTTTTATGTAATGTATTTACATTTGTGAAGCATTTAATGACAAGGCCAAATAACAAATACTGGGCAGCATCTATATGTACTATTTTGCAATCATCATTGGTTAACACTACACAAGGCTGATCCTTGGTGTATTGATGAAAAGTTATCCGTGTATTTAGTTAAGTGTAGACTTACAGATTCATTTTAACCTTATTGGATGATAGAATTGATCAAGGGCAAAATAGTAACAATAAACTATCTTAAGCTAAAGTTCAGCCTTAGTTAAACAGAATAAGTATTAATAAGTGTATATTTGATCTTGGTAAATTAAACTCTTTTACACATACAAGAAATGGAATCGGGTAGATGGCGGACACATGAACGGATGCGTTTCCTAGAAAGTAACTGTCAGTATTGTTATGTCATTGAAGATAAATTCCATTTTATGATAGAATGCTTACTATTCGCTTTAATATAAAAATTGAATACAGAAATGTATTTCTGGAAAAGACCAAATGTACCAAAATTTATAGAATTAATTCCGTCTTGCAAAACATTGTAAATGGAGCTTAGCTTTATTCACATAAATGCTTTTATTAACACACTTTTGTAGATATTATTACAAATAACATATTTTGTTTACTAACTTGATTTCTTACTATGTATTGTGCTATTTTATATTAACATATTTCTTCTATTATTGTTGTGATAAAATACTATTATAACATATCGCAATTTACTCAAGCACTTTATAGAATTTTACAGATGACCACTGTGTAATGACTGCGCTTTGAATATCTTTGAACAGCCAACGACTTGATGACTTTTGTTTATTAAATTTACCCTTCCTTTGTTCGTCCGTTAAACGCATTGGTTCTGCTAGATCACCAACCGATGAAGTTTTGCATATTATATATCCATAGGAATGCTGGACTAAAAGTCAGGACTTAGCCTCAGACTGGATGGCTGCCTTGAATAATGCCTTCATCTTTCCGATTCAAAATCCAGAGCCGAATCAGGTAAGTTGCATTGCGTGTTTTATTGATATCAAACTGTTAAAATTGTTAAAACAATGTGACCATGGACTTTGTTAGTTTAGCCATAATGTATTTCTGCATCGCATGTGTTGTATGTGTACGATCATGCACGCCACTTGCCTTTCTTCACTTTTTATCTCACCTGATTGCTCAGGTGAGCTTTTGTTACCGGTCTTTGTCCGTCGTCCGTCCGTCCGTCGTCCGTCCGTCCGTCGTCCGTCCGTTAACATTTGTTTGTAAACACTCTAGAGGGCACATTTCTTTTCCGTTCTTCATGAAACATAGTCAGTAGCTTTGTCCTAATGATATCTCGGTCGAGTTCGAAACTGGGTCATGCCTGGTCAAAAACTATGTCACTAGGTCAAAAAAAAAGAAAAAAACTTAAAAACACAATATAAGTCACATTTCATGCCCAATCTCCATAAAACTTTGTCAAAATGTTTGTCTTAATGATATGTTGGTTGAGTTCAAAAGTGGCTCTGGTCCGTTGAAAAACATGGTCGCCAGTGGGCGGGGCAGTTTTCCTTATTTGGCTATAGAGAAACCTTGTAAACACACTAGAAGTCACAATTTTTGTCTAATCATCATGAAAGTTGGTCAAAACATTGGTTTTATTGATATCTCGGACGAGTTCGAAAATGGTCCAGATCGGTGAAAAAACATGGCGGCCAGTGGGCGGGGCATTTTTCTCTTTATGTATAAGGTGAAAACATGTGAACACTCTAGAAGTCAAAATTTTTGCCCAATTTTCATGAAATTTGGTAAGAACATTTGTTTCCTTGATAAAAGAGTTGAGTTCAAAAATGGTTCCTGTCAGTTGAATAAGCATGGCAGCCGGAGGGGCATTTTTTATATTTATAAAGTAAAAAAAGCTTGTGAACACTCTAGAAGTCACATTTTTTGCCCAATAATCATGAAACTTGGTGAAAAGATTGGTTTTATATATATCTCAGATGAGTTCGCAATTGGTCCCGATCGGTAAAAAAACATGGCCGCCAGGGGGGTGGGGCAGTTTTCCTTATGTGACTAGAGAGAAACCTTGTGATTGAACACTTTAGAAGTCACATTTTTGCCTTATCATCGTGAAACTAAGTCAATACATTGGTTTTATTGATTTCTCGGACAAGTTGGAAAATGGCTCAGATCGGTGAAACACACTTTTTAGCTCACCTGATTGCTCAGTTGAGGTTTTTGGATTGGTCTTTGTCCGCCGTCCGTCCGTCCACATTTGGTTTTTAACATTCTAGCATTCGCACTTCTCAAGCATTCTTTATGAAAGTTGCTTAAATATCTCACTTAGGTTTGATAATGCGCAAAATCATATCATTAATGCCATAATTATTTCCCATAGATTGTCCAAATTTTCTTGTTAACACTCTAGAGGTTACAATTTTGTTTCAGTTTTTATGAACTTTGGTCAAAATATTTATTTTTGTAAGCAAAGTTTGATGTTTGGTAAGGGGGGTCAACTCAAAATATTGGTCACCAGGTCAAATCTAACAAAAACAAAACACTCCATACGCCAGAGTTTTGGTTCAATAATGATGAAACTTGACCAGGATGTTTGTCTGGACGATATCTAGGTCAAGTTTGATGTTAGGTAAAGATTGAACGAACCGACTCCTCTCAGGTGAGCGAACAAGGGCCATCTTGGCCCTCTTGTTTATAGCTTGTCAAAAATGCGTAAAAGCTTATATAAATTATTATTAACTGTAATAAGCACTCCATATATCAAAAACGTCTGGTTAGTTTCTTCAAAAAAAAACTTTTGTATTTCGATAGGACTTTGCTGATGTCAGGCGGGGTGAGGGGCTTGGGTCAAAGGAGCTACGTGCTATAAGAGACGCTCGCAGATTGATTGGTCCGCACGTTGCAGATATGGTGAAACAGGTAAGATTTTCATTGTCTTGCTAATATATAATCCTTCTTTTGATACTCGTCCGATACATTCATTCTTGTAACATTTTTATTCCCGATGGACGACGTATGGATATAAAAATCGTGGTTGTCATTCCGTCTGCGGTTGCGTCCTTCCGTCCCCCACGTCTGTTCCCAATTTCTCCCACATTTGAAACGTCAAACGTTTACATAATTATTAGCTGCTGAGCCTGTGTGAAGTTCCGTCAAACCTTTTGCAGATCAGATCCAAATATCTGCAAGTACTAAAGAACATCTTGTGTAAGGATTTTCCATTGCGTTATTTAAGGGAATTATCGCCATTTTGAAATACGTGTTCATGTATCTTATAGCTTTTGAGCGCAACTCCTCCAACATTTTGCATATACAACTACTTTACTTTTTGTGTGTCACTTAAGTCAAACGTTTACATACTTATTATCATCAGTGCATTTTGCCTGTGATTTTAGATTAAATTGTTTTAAAGAAGTTTAATTCAATATACTGCTTTATTATCCCCGCCGAAAAAAAATCGGAGGGGATATAGTAGTTGGCCCTGTGCGTCTGTCCGTCCGTCTGTGCGTCCATCCGTCCGTCTGTGCGTCCGTCCGAAACTTTGTCCAGAGCATAACTCCAAATCTATTCATTGGATTTACTTTAAACTAAGAATATAAACAGATGGCACCTATGAGAAGTACAGTGACCAAGAACCATAACTCTACCTACCTTCGCTTTGAATTATCTCCCCCTTTATATAATTTTGAAGTAAATTATAACTCTAAATCTACTGAATGGATTTAATTGAAACTTGAAATATAAACAGATGGCAAGTAGGAAAAGTGCAGTGACTAAAAACCATAACTCTATCTACCTAAGTGTTTGAATTATCTCCCTTTATTTAATTTCAAAGTTTATTTTTGTCCGGAGCATAACTCTAAATCTACTAAAGGGATTTACTTGAAACTTGAAATATAAACAGATTGCAAGTAGGAGAAGTGCAGTGACTAAAAACCATAACTCTATCTACCTTAGTTTTTTAATTATCTCCGTTTTTTAATTTCAAAATAAACTTTTGTTCGGAGCATAACATCTAAATCTACTGAAGGGATTACTTGAAACTAGAAATATAAACAGATGGCAACTAGGAGAAGTGCAGTGAACATTAACCATAACTATTTCTGTCGTAGTTTTTGAATTAACTCCCTTTTTTATTATTTATAATTTTAAAATTATATCTTATTTAATTTCGTAGTAAATATTTTAGCTTTTCGATTTTTAATAACTCCCTTTATCTAATTTTACAATAATATTTTAATTTGAACACTGAAGTATTCAATGAAATGAATAGATGAGTTTAAGGAAAAATACAGTGATCAAGAACAGTAACTGTTTAAAGTCTTCTTTTTTAATTACCTCCCTTTCTTGCATTTCCATATATTTTATTCTGTACAGCATAACCCCAACACTATATAACTAATTGATCCTTGAAATATAAATAGATGACACAGGTGCCATGTTTTACAAATATTATTCTACTCTCTAAAACAAATGTTGTCATACAAGCAAATACATTTCGGCGGGGATTTGGCACTACTGTGAGAAGCTCTTGTTTCCAATGTGCATTTAATCGCACATTTAAGCAACATAAATCACCATGTTCTCGTGTTACGTTGTAATGCTAGGGTCTTTTGTTTGTTAAACATTCACTTGAAGAAATTTCTAATTGTGCCCTGTTCGACAACAATACACGCTTTGCGTTGGGAACACTTGTTGTGACAGCTTCCTGTTCATAACTTGTTCGATACTGGATTAAAATCACCATACGGTATTGGTATCATTCATCATGTTTAATTTTATCAGAAATCTTGTTTTTCAGCACTGTTTAACACAGATATGTCAGGACGAAAAAGAAAAACTAGCTGCGTGCAAACCTTATTTGGAGAGTTGCGCGGAAATATGCTGGCTAATGGCATTGGCGGACCCTCCTCTGTACGTTGATTTTACTGCCCAGCAAGGAGATGCGTTTGATTCGACACGCTACACAGTGTATGAGAAATCTGGAACGACAATACACTACTTGGTGTGGCCACCTTTGTACGCCAGCAAGGGTGGGGGATTATTGTCAAAGGGAACGGCAGCAACGCTCAGAACAATAGAGAGAAGCGACCACGATAATGCATAATGACAGAAGCATATTTCATATTTGTTTGATAAAACGTATCATTCAGTTTATGTTCTTGCTAAATATATGGATATTTTTATTTTATGAGGAACATGTTTGCTTTTGATTGTATGGGTTGTATTATTTGTTAACTTTTTTCGGTAATTTATATTATTTGCGTGGATGCGACGTGTGAATTATATTTCTTGCGAGTATTTCAAACGACCAGTCATGTTTTAATCAAACGACCAGTCATGTTTTAATCAATAGTATAAATGTTAATTGGTTGTTAAGTGGTAGATTACGTATGTGCTTTGACGAAAAACATCTTAATAGTATATAATCATGTTGTCGAATGTATTTTATTATGGTGTTGAAGCATGTGCAGATTATCGTTGTTTTAGTAACATTTATCAGTATGGATGATGTAACAACCTAACTTTTGACAGTTAATGTTTTTCATTGATGGTGGTCAGCATTTGTCGTTGATAATATGACCCGCGTTATGCGTAAATGGGTCTTATGCCATATGTGGCAGCGTCGTTCGAGAGAAGCCTATGCACCCGCGTAGTATGGTCAGGAGCTAACATGTCCGCTTTAAAGTCATGCAAGGTTTATCGGGCGAATGATCTAACAGCACAGATTCTGATATGTCTGTTCGAATGCTCTAGCTGGTGTGAACCTACGCTGGCCGCACATGACATAAAGTCCTTTTACGCATGACGCGGATAAAATATGATATACAGGCTTGATTATTACCTGTTTAAATTATACTTTTACTATAGAGACGTTAAAAGACACATTGTGATCTAGTTGTTACTTGTTAACTATAATGTGTGTAAGAAGTCATATCAAACCAACCAAGAAATTGTGTGATAAGATTAATTACAATAAATATAATACTAGAATGAAATATCTTTCATCTTATCTATTCGGCCACTTTCTAATGACGTAATAGACTGTAAATCCGCGTATTCGCACATGTCCGAATTCCGAGTAAGTAAGCAAAACATTCGATTCTTGATCATCAAGAGCCTTAAATGCGTCAAAAACATATATAACCCGTTATTGTTGTATATTATGCATTTACCTATACACAATTTAACCTCTATTTTACATGCATATAGCTCATATTGTTATGTTTCGTCGTATTTTTACAATTAAGGCACTCGTCAGAATTTCAGTGTTTGTCTTTGGTCACGTGACTTAATCACTATTACTGTCGCGCTTAAATTGAGGCCTATCAATACGTTTACTTTCGGTTTTTGGTGATCCGCTGAAATCAAGCGTTCCATTGAAAAGCCAAATTGCGTCCGTTATTCAAATTTTGCACACCTTTTTCTGCTAGGCAAATCTATCAAGATACCTTAAAACAAATGTAGAAACAGAATGTATGCCCCTGAAACCATGTTAAAGGAAGTTTCCGAGGATAGCTTGAACATAAAATCTTTAAGGAAGACGGCCGTGGAGTTTTTTAACCTATACCAGATGCTTCGTGAAAGGATAAGCGGTGAGATCAACCCTGAAAATTACGGACGAGAAACCCTCTTCAAAGAAGAAGAGCTGGGTCTAGCCGAATTTACTGAGGTGATGGCGTGATTGGGCTACGGAGTGTCTAATGCTGCGCTACATACATGTTTGTCGGTGCAATTATATGCCTAATGGTTAGAAGACCGGTGGACAAGCCTATAAGCATATGCTGGTTGTATAGGTTTTTGCAGGGGTGGCAATTGAGAGTCGTGTCTAAGAAACCGCCCGGTTTAGACAGTAACAGGACCAGAAATTCGATTCCAGAGTCTGTAGAGTATTTCTATAACAATGTCGACAAGACTCTTGATGAGCTTGGGTTACATGACTAGAGCGTGTGTACAATATGGATGTGACCGGAATAAGTAATGAGCATCGCCTGCCGAATGCGATTGCCTCCACAAAAGAAAAGCCCCGGTCAGTGACTTCACCGCGGTCGGCAACTACCACCCTCATAGCTTGCGCCAACGCTGCTTGGAACCACATGCCCCCTTTCTTTGTTTTTTAAGGCGATATTATCTTAAGATATTGCATACTAAAGAGGAAATCTCCAGTCTTTCTAAGCTGGTTGAATTATCTAAAGCGACCTAAATTAATTACTGAATACATTCGTCGATTCCAAACATAAAATTACTTATATAAGGCACTGTAGGCAATTATTTTAATTGACTTACATTTGAAATGGGTAAGTTTTGTTAATGTTTGTGGTTGTGAAATTACCGGCGATCAATACATGACTGCAACGGCGAACTCGACAATGAAAACTATTTGCAAAAGCCGCGTGATAAAGGAAAGAATGCAGCAAAGAAGAACGTACAAATAACGAATTTTCCGTCAACCAGTGGCATCTTCGAAGTTTCTGAGCCTGAGAATGAAGCAGCTGAGGACGATGGCGAGGTCTGCTGCGTTTGTCAGCAACGCCAGCCACTAACCTTCAGTACCGCCCTAACATTAAACCCATCAAATGGACTTTTGAAATTGGGTGCACTTCGTATTCTGTCACTTAAACGATTTTTGCGACACAGTGAAGAGGTCCGTTGAAGCATTGCTGCTAAATATGTTGATATTTAGTCTCCTTGTTAAATTGTTTATTTGTTTAAATGTTTAAATTATTTGTTCGCCAAATAAGACATGTTTCTTATTACCTTAAAATATGTCTATTTTTGATAATACACGATTGTTTTGTTACTGAATATCGTTGCATTCGTTATCAATATAAACGCACAAAAACATACGACTAACTCAGCAGGCTAGATATATAATTTATAATTTGTTGAATAGCTTTCAAGTTTAATTTAATTCGCCTAGCGACCGGGAGGTCATGGGTTCGATCCCCACAGTGGGAGTGTTCTTTAGATCTCGCCCAAAAACACCACGTATTGTTTCTAGTCCCAGGAAACGGACTCGAGAGCGTTTCAATACGCCTTAGGCTTCGATGCAATCGAGCTAAAATAAATAAGTTTTAACTAAGTTTAATTTTGGAAGTTAACCATAATTGTTATAACAAATTACGGATTGTATAATTACAATTTTTGAAAAGATATATTTATTTATTTATTTTTATATTTTTTGTATAATTTTACTTCTATTACTTAATATTTAATTGTTTGGAAATGGAACTTAAATTTAATATGCAAGCAATTATTTCGATATAATAAGAAGTCAGTTACCCGCTTTATAGATGGTGTTTACGTGTATCGTTGCCAAGACATTGGTCGCCTTTAGAATTTGACTTTATTTTGATAATGTAAGTCCTAAGTTTCAGAACGTTCTTTCGTTGTGTGTTCGATTGATTGCGTTAACGCGAATGTGATATTATAAAGCCAGACAAATTCGATGTGTAAAAACCATACGAAACGATTGTTGGCCTGATTTGTTTTCTGTAAGTTACACCTTATCAGTGGGTAACTGATTCCGGTTGAAGAAAGTTGATAAATCAGCGTTGTAACCACACGTTTATTCGCCAAGACATACGCTGATATATGCGGTTCATACAGATTTGATAAAACAATTTTGTGTTCAGTGTCTAAAATGTTAGTGTCAGTACAATGAGAACCCCTCGTCATAAAAAGCATGTAACAATAAGCAATAGTGGCAAAAATAGTCACGATGTTGGAATTATGGCATTTACAAATGCATTTACACTTGTGTTCCTTTAATAAACAAGCATGAGTGTTAATTGCTTATGTATGTTTCATACGAAAAACATACTTACATATAATAATATTTAGTATTATTAAATAACGCATAACTGAACACATACAAAAACAATATATAAAAAAGAAAACTTAAGTAAGAACATTCAATGCCGAGTCGGGTGTTCAAGAAGGTGCATATTTGTTATATGCACTTTGTAGTACCAAATGCAGATGTACATACGTATATGACCGATGAAAAATTATTCAAAATGCATGCAAAAAGTGATATTGCTACTTAAGAAAATACAATTTAATAGTTAACTTTCAGATAAGCTCATGCTTTATCTAAACACATTCAAATTATTAATTTGTCACGTAACATACAAACGATACGCTATCATGTTTCAGAAGGTTAAATATGTATTTGTTGATATTGATTTTTCTTATAATAGAATGCGATTTCTTTTAACTGCGCATTTAAATATCTTCCTTGTTCAACGGTTAAAGATATATAAAGAATAAAACATAGTATTTGCAATAATATAAGGCTATTGACTTTTACCTTCTTGTTGAAGTGGTGACAAACCGGATTAGTTTAAGTCAATTGTCAGAAAACAAAATGCAAATATTTGCCAATTAAACAAATTATGCCCGAAAATGTGACTTATATGACACATAAAAAAAGTTACGATATACATTTTATCTGGGGCATTGGATAGAATAATTGGTACTGTGTTTGATTTGGTTATCTGCTCATTTGAAGTTTGATATCATAGTTTTATTTAAATGTATTATTAATGCTTGAATCTAATTATCGAAACAAAGGTGAGGTAAATTGTTCATCTACTTTCGTTTCAGGTTTACATTGTTTGTCAGACAAAATCTTCTTTAATTATATTCAAAGTTGGCCAATTTAACGTGGCATCTGTTGATATTATTTCAAGAGTTTTACCCTTAGTTATAAAGTCAACATATCATAAAAAACAATTTAAAGGTTAATGTTCAGCAAAGCTCATGCTTTACTAAACACATTTCAAATGAGTGATGTGTCACGAAACATACATACGATACGCTATCAGGTTTCAAAAGGTTAAATTTGTATTTGTGGATATTGATTTTTCTTATAATAGAATGCGATTTCTTTTAACTGCGCATTTAAATATCTTCCTTGTTCAGCGGTTTACGACAGATATAGAATCAAAAATAGTATTTGGAATACAATAAGGCTATTGACTATAAACTTCTTGTTGAAATGGTGACAAACCGGATAGGTTAATTCAATTGTCAGAATACAAAATGCAAATATTTGCCAATGAAACAAATTATGCACGAAAATGGGACTTATACGACACATGAACAAAGTTACGATATACATTTAATCTGGGGCATTGGATTGAATTATAGGTACTGTGTTTGATTTGGTTATTTGCTCATTTGAAGTTCGATATCATAGTTTTATTAAAATGTATTATTAATGCTTGAATCCAATTATCGAAACAAAGGTGAGGTAAATTGCTCATCTACTTTCGTTTCGGGTTTACATTGTTTGTGAGACAAAATCTTCTTTAATTATATTCAAAGATGGACTATTTAACGTGGCATCTGTTGATATTATTCCAAGAATTTTACCCTTCGTTATAAAGTCAACATATCATAAAGTTTGATTATTAGTGTCACGGTATGCATTCTACAATCGGGCGTATTCGTCGTTTTCGCATTGCGAACCAGATTGGATCTGGTGCAAGCAACCTGGGTTAGTATGACGTATTCTCTTCTGACATGGTTGACAAATTGTGGTAATAATTATAAGATGTTACTCCAATGGCGCGCATTATATACGACTTTGTTTATACGACCTATTTGAAAGGATATTGTATTAAAACCGTAGGATTTAAAACAAAAAATAATAATCCTGTGATAGGAATACTTATCACAAACGACAATGAAAAAGGCGCCTACAAAGTTGTCAAAAACGATGCAAGAAGTAATAACATGAAGTCAAGCGAAAAAGAGGAACACTCTTAATTCACACGTCTTTCCCTTAGGTTCTCCTTGAGACGTATTTACCCAATATGAATACCAGACCATGTCTCGATGGCATAGATAAAAGTTCAGCCATTAGAGTTGGCCATTTTGGTACAATCGTATTTTTAAAATATTGAGGAAACCTTTACTCTCTTTATACTAGTTATATAGTATTTATCAACAGTACTTACACGTGGAAAACAATCATTAAAATAATAATCAAATATTATATCATTGTTATCTAGCTTTATGTGTATATATTGTTATATATGAGTTTGCGTTTTGTGTATTCGTGCGCGTGGGTGTGTGTGTGTGTGTGTGTTTTATGTTGCCAAACGGTTTTTTCTTTGCTTTAATTGAATTGAGTACGAAGTTGCGTTTCGTACAATGTGCATATACTTTGTACACTTTCATATCCTTTTCATTCGGTAGAACGCCTCTACATAAAAATATTTCCCGGTGGGTATTGTATGTGACTACAAATCACAAATGATACCAAATGATTTATGATCATGTCTCTATGTTGACACACAGTTAAATATGCATTTATTTTCGGTCATACATTAATATCGGAAGCACACTAACTGTTTATAACCTATCTAGTAGAGTTTGAAGAACACGGGATTTGCTTTAAGAAATGTTATTTCTCACAAAACATGTGAAAAAATGAATGTTGTATAGTTAACGTATTTTACATGCCCAAACAGATGAAGTTGTGATTCATTGAAAATACTCAGAAGCGCTGATTACGATGGCAGTGACAGAAGATGAGCTTTTTGAGCGGGCCATTGACGAGATCGTGAAGGTTGCAGGAGAATTGTTGAAAGACAAAGATCCTAAAGCAAAGACGTTTGTAACAGAGCAAATAAATGATTTACAAAAGTCAATTGAACAAAAACTAATCCAGGTAAACATGTTAACTTTATCGCGGTTTTATGGTTTGTGTGTATTTTACAAGATTCATTCACTTGTTCGACGATAACGCTTATGACATACAAACAGCACCGGGAAAAGAACATAAGAATTAAATAAAAAATGTACACAAAAATGTTTTACCTTACTGTATAATTATGTACTCTGATCATTGAGGGTATGCAATAAATTGATTAACACTTATACCTAATATTGAAGTACAACAGGCAATCATAAAATATTTTGTTCTAAGATATTAATACCGTTTATGAAAACAGGCAGAAAAAGAGGACGATGAGACAGAAATCCAGTCAATACAAGACAGGTGACTATTTACTTTACTGTTAAGGTTTATATACACATACACTGTACATAGTTTAGTCAGTACGTGCAACGTTTGGGAGCAGTTTTGGAAGACATAGTTATAGAATTGTTTTTTGAGTTATAGCAGGAATATCAGTAAACGATATGCTGTCATTGTTGTAAAATATTCTGAAATCAATAGTGTCCCAAAAGCAGTAACAGCTGTTGTTATTGTCGCAATCGTTGCCGTTTGTGTAAGAATATATGTAAAACGAATGCTCCTGCTTGGTTGTGTGTTAAATGCAAATTATTTAATACGTTTCATGTAAATGTTTGTATGTAATGTATTTAACTCGCTAGGATCAAAAAGCTGCTGGAGAGAGGGGTGGAGGATCCAGGAGATAAAGCTCTGGACCACGTGAAGGTCTTCCAGAACCTGAAGGAAAAAGAATGGGAGGAGGTCATCAGTGAGACCGAGGATCCACTGCATATTGTGCATGAGAAGTTGCTCAATATTCTTAAGGTAATATAATTTAAATGTTCTACTGCTATAATTGCTTACCAAAAATATATAACAAGTCAAAACGTGTAAATAAGACTTACAATGTAACGCCAATAAAAAAGTAACTTCCTAATTTTCCTAATCATTTGTGTATTGGTATTCAACAATTTTGCGGTATAATATTTGAGGAAAACATACGAGTATTCACGAAAACTTGCCTGCTGAAATTTTCCGAGTGGTTATGGAAATAAGCGATCGTCGGTTTCCAAAAAACAATATTACCAATATGCAGGATCACGTGACTTTTGGGGGTTCCATCTTTTAACTTTAATGGATTTTAACACGCTGGTTAGTGCTGCTTTATTTCAAATAACTTTTTTGAACAAGTTTTCTTAAGAATCTTAAGAATCTCAACTTTCGCATAAAACAAAGATGTGTATGCTGCTTATGGCAATGTGAAATACATCAGACAACATTACTTTATTTAATGTGTTCTTCTTCAAAAATTCCATTTTTACTGCATTCATTGTAAACTGTTATATTTCATGCACCTTGAAATTTTGTCACAGATTTCAGACGTATTCAAGGATGTATTCTTACACCTTAAGATATCTACACAAACTGCAAGAAAAACTGTGTTTTATGCACTTTAGATGCAAAAATAAAGTTCTTAACGGTGTGATTACATTCTGTAGCCCGTGTGTAAATCCCTGAAAACCCCGTTGATACCGCGCCCTGATAACGCGATTTTCGCCAAAACACGATCTTGGTTTTAGAGACTATTGCTGGTTGATAAATAAATGATTTTTTCGCATTCGCACTTGAGTGATTGATTATTTCAAGGCTGATAAACATGAAATTTGAAAGCTATTCTGTCTTTTGGCATATGTCTGTCAATACATCTGAATGATCGGTAACCACTCGTAAAATTGTAGCAGACACCAGTTTGAATCAAAATTCTTATGTCTAAATAGCTTGCATGAATGTTCTGAAAGATGAATGTCTCTACTTTCTTGATTGAATCATTTCGGCTGTTTAATCCAAACAGAAAATAGCTTTTTAACTTTAGACCAATGTAATGCGAGATAATAAAGTGCGACTTTTGTTTACTGCCGATTTTGTTTACATCACGAGTTAACTCCCTTGTTGCAACTTGTAAACCAAAATCATGGCGATTGTTGAACTAATAAGTTATTTATTGTGTGTTCTTTAAAAAGCGAGCTTTCAAGGCGGCAGCAGAACGCATGCGAGATTCACGTGCTAAAATCGTGCAACAAGTTTTACAACCCGGTTCAGATTTTAAAAAGACTCAAGACAGACGGCAAGATGTGGAAGCCGTCCATAAACAAGAGGTATATAAAGGACTATATGTATACAATGTATAATGGTCAAATACTATTTGGACACGTTCCGCACAACTTAGTCTTTATTTTATCAATATATGCATTAAAGACGACTCTGATGACAAACATATTGAAAACAAATAGCAATTACCTTCGATTTTCAGGCGGATTTAATTGAGCTTAGTTCCCAGTGTCAGTTAAAAGCAATGCCGTTTTGCATTGATTCAATTAAAAAGGTAAGACTAGTCTCGACACGCCTATGGCAGTTGTAGTTATTTATATCTTAAAGATTAAATAATCACGTATTACCAAATTAAAATATTTTAACGTCAAACGTTCAATCTTCCTTTTTCTAAAATAATAAATCGTGTTCATGTAAACTTGTTTATATTCGTTTCAATTATTTAATCAGAAGCATCCAGCATCGAATTTTATGAAAATGAAAATATATATTTTCTTACAGAACATCAGGGACGCTATACTAGATGAGGACAAAGATCTGTGTACAGTGCCTAATGCCTCCGATGCATTAAATACGGCAATAGATAACTACTTTCTAAAATGTATAGAGTTTTCTTGGGCGGCGGCCTTTGAAGAGCTGCCTCCTATTCTGCTTGTATGTGATCCGAAAAAAGAATGCCCAAAGATAAGCGGCAGCTTTACAAATCTCAAAAAAGTACCACGACAGTATACAGTTGTATGGCCGGCCTTAGTTCAAGGAGATTCCATTATCAGTCCTTGGGTTTTGAGTGAAAAAACTCAGCCACATCCCATAGCTACACACACACGAGTGAAGGATAATAAGAATTGAAAGAATCCAAACATGAAAAAATAAAGAGAAACTTGATTTTTAACTTACCGTTTCAGTATCCATAAAACACTGCAATATTAGAGGATAATCTTTGTCAACTCATCAAGAAGGCGAATGTTATCCGTTTTGTTTGGAAAGAAATTAGCATGTTTTAGGCACACATATTGTGTTTTTGTTTGTATTTCATAGTGTATGTATGACGCATACATGTAAAACGAGTAAAGAAATTAATTTGAACGTCGATTTATATAATATGATTATACCATTAAGTATTTTGTTTTTAAATGTTTTCTGTAACTCATTAATTGTTTGTTCCAATATAAAAAAAAACAGTGATGTTAAATGTCATTGACAAATGAAGGCATATTCACGTAAAAGGCTTACTACTAATTTATTATAATACCTGATCAACCGGATAACGGATTATTAAAACAAGATGCAAATGCCGTGATATGATGTTTATTTAGAAGTACAAGATTCATACATGTAAGAATGTAAACTAATGGACTAAAACTAACTATCAACTAAAAGACAAAAAGTTCTTAACTGACACTTTCTCGTCAACGAAGGAAGGAGATACGTTTAGTGTTCTTAAAAAGCAATTTTGACACAAAATTACAGATTTATATACAACGTAATTATAAATACAAGCACAGAATTTCAGTTTAAACTAGTTGTATAAATAAGTATTAACAAAACCAGAAGCATATGTATGGGCCTCTCATTAACATTACTAAACAAGTTGAAATCCTTGAGGAATAAGCGGTTAGCAATTCCTGTGAACTGAAATAGACTTGTTACAAGATAACAAGTGCAATATTACAAGTTACATAAGAAAGTTTACTTATATTAATATATTAATATTAATATTATAATAATATTGTTTAGTTTGTTGAAATCATCATTCTTGCTACTGATTTAGGGATACATGATTGAATCTGTTATTTACTTTTAAATTAAAATATCAGCAAATAATAACTGCAATATCAACGGTATTAACACAGTAAAATACATTTTTTCAACAATAGTAAATGTAAAACCAATTGATTTTTTTATTTATTATGCCTATTAAATACAAACAAGGGCTAAATGTCGAAACCATCATGTGAAGTATATCTATGCTTATGATTCAAACGAAACACACACCGTATATCATGTATCAGCACGAGGCACGAAAACTGATAAAACTATCACTTACCATCAGATTAAACTGACAAGCACTCATACCTTTAAATAATGGTCACAAATACATGTTCTATCCCTGGGGGGGCACGCGTTGTTCTGTTTTCAATGTTCAATTGAGGGATATTATATTCCGGTTTTCTTTGGACTTTTGTAATGGGCTTGTACATCATGTTATATAGCAATTGCTTTCAATGTTGCTTTTAACATTATACACTACGTTTTACATTAATGCTTACTGCTAAGACAAACAAAAAGTAAACATATTCGACGACAACAGATTAGTCTGATAGCAATGCATAGGAAAGCACATTGTATACGTCCATTTTTAATCACGGTTTTCTTGACCCCTGATAACTGGAATTGCAATCTCGAGCGATGCCCCGCAATAAGAAAACTCCTAAGAAAAAAATAGTTGTCATTTACTCTTTTGTTTTTCATTTTCATTTAATTACGAGGTCAAAAAAGTTTTCTTTAATGTAAGTTTGTAAAACTGCGATGTTAACCAAGTGAACTTTTATAGGTTCAAGAGTTTGTTATTTAACCCCTAAATGTCGCGGATAGCCTCAAAAACGAAATTAGCAGCAAAGGCATGTTTCTTGCCATTAGGCAATGTCATATTGTTATTCTTCACATACTAAACATGAAAAGTAATTATATCTATGGTTGCTCCCATACTAACATTCCAAGGCGAAACATGGGGGCACTGAACATTGCAAAACTATAAAACTGTTGTGTGATTCTGTAAACATTTCTTAGGCGTATATTCTATACTTAACCCATGTAAGATACTATGTGATTGTGGCCGTTTTTCGTTATGTATTAACTTCTGCATAAAATGAATACAATTATTGGGACGGATATTACAAATGCCAAGCAACAAATGGCCAACAAAATGGCAAAAGTGCTAAACGACATGTGAAGGCGTTCATGGGCTACTAACATAAAAGTGATCTTTGAAAGTTTGGCTTCATATTGTTGCGTGGCGCAAAATGTCGTTAGCATGAATCTAGTCTCACCAACAGAATTTGTTAACTGTACGATCCAGAAATGACACAATAAAATTGAACCCTCAACGCGTTGCAATACCTGAAAGCATTATATTCAATTTTAAACTCCAAAAAGTATATATCGATCGATTAGTCCTTTAAATGACGCCATGTTCTAACGCGCTGACCATGTTCAAACCATAAAATCAATAATGCTCAGGCTGAACCCCGAACTAAATCGCAAAGATTCCACTATCATACACATGTTTACCAATCACAGACACAATCATCTATCTATTCCATTTGTTTATGTTTTACAGTTCTCTGTGTGAGGAGATCGTTCAGGAAATTGTTTTAAATTATTACAAAACAGAAATTTTTTTAACTGCATCTCGGCTACAAATCATATAAATAAAATCCTGATTTAACGCAGTGGTGTATTATACGGGTAAATGTCTATCCGGAAAATAAGGGTCGTAACTCACAGATACAATCAGCGATATTGCTCGTTTTTGTTTATAATAGCAAATGGTTACGTTAATTACAGTTAGTTTTTCCAGTATACAAGTTCATGAAGTTCAATTAGGTAGGAAATATAAGCATGTTCTTCCCCGGCCGCAAGACGAGAATACCAGTCGCCATAATGATTAAGAATTAAACTTGATATTTGGAAAACGGTTAGTCTATATGTACAAAGTTAAAATTACGAATTTTACAGCAGTGAATAAAGTTCACATCTCATCATTTTATCTTCCATTGTCTCATTATCATGAGCATAATTTTATTTTCGTTGCCGTTATCATGACCATCTAATAATTAGTAACGGTCGTTATCATGAGTTTTTCAAAACCCACTCGACTTAAATCGTTGATTAAAATGCTGTGTGTTCATTTGGATTGCTGTAATTTAGAATAACTGAAATAATATGATTAAAAATTGAATAAAATGATGTTAATATTTATATTTTATCTAAATCGTGTGTAATTAGAGTTTGACTGAAAGAGTGGAGAATTTTATTTGATTTTTTACCACATTTTAACGGATTTCTCAAAAGGTAAGCAGCTTGGAAGGTAGGGATTACGTTCACAAAGTCCTTCTTACTTAGGCTCTCAAAGAACACACTAAAGCCTACTCAATCCAATTCGTAAAGTATAAAGAATATGGAAATACTTACACTCCGCTTTCCACTGACATGTATACAATATCTCAGTCATCGCATGATCCACAGTCGTCAATGAAGTCGATTGAACGGTGTGTATTTAAGACGTAAGATACTGTTACATGTACATAAAATTGATTATAATATAGATTCGTGTCTCTTTTTTAAATATTAATGATCAAGACTGACGCAATTAAATGATCTACTTATGTTATAATGCAAACCATAAATCGATGTGTTTATTATTTCAAATAATGAGTTACATTCATCTTAACTTAAATAAAAGTTTTACAGTTTTTTATCCCCTCTCTGTGTATATGGGGATTTGCGTGCGGAGGTTTCTATAAACGCATGATCAAATGTTTTTCATTTATGAACACCTGTCCGTTTGTGTTATAAGCAAATATTTACATTCCGTAGAATAATAATTATCTTTAATAATATTCAGTAAAATTATATTACAAGCTACTTTATATCAAAACATGCGAAAATTGTTTAGCGTCTGCTTCAAAGAAGTATCTTATTTGAACATGCTCTATCTAGAACAAAATACAGTTGGCACATTCATATTTCATCGATTTTAGGATGTATATTTAAAATACATTAACAGCATATTGTGTATGTTTGCTCTAATGGAGACCCAAAAAACTAGTATTACTGTCACTCTAGGAATTCGATTAAAAGCTTACTATAAAACAAAACGTATTCTTTATCCGAGTTAGTTTCGAATGAGTTAGCTTGAATAGAAACGATACGCTATTAGGTCACAGAATCGATTGTTTATGTTTATTGATTTTCCTTATACCTTAAACCTAAAATATGCGCGTTTATTGGAATAGCGTCTATAAAAAGCTTCCTTGTTTGACTTTGTGGGTTTAAGATCGATATAAGTCGATTTCTTGTATTGCTAATAGAAGCATTTGATAGTTGCGAAACAACAGGTTGAAACGTTGCTAACGAAATCCCGCTATTAGAGGCATATAAAAATATGAACGATGAAAAGATTGGAACTTTTACATAATTGCACATATTTATGACTTACGTAGAGGACGAAGTAACAATATTCATTTAGGCGTTGAATGTTTCGGATTGAATAGCGGTTAAAGATCTCAAAAGGTAATTTATAAATTGTAATACTTGCTAATACATAAGTATTACATATTTGTTTTGCGAATTTAGTGTAGTATAAATGAAACTATAATAGAATATTTCAAGGACAGCTAAAGTAAACTATTCGTTTACTTTCGTTTTACGTTACAGTTGTTAATACTGTCTTAAAATATATAATGTACTGTACTGTATGCTCTTTTCATAAATTTCATTCAAAGTTTAACTAACTTACTGATCTATCTTGAACGTGTTTATACTTGCATAAACCTGTTGATTATTATAACACGAAATGTATTCCACGTTTCAAATATGCAAGCGCATAAATTGAAAACGTATGAAAGATTGGAAATGGTAAATTGTTATTTCGTTAGGTAGCACGAATACTTTCGAAATCGAATACGTATCCTAAATTCGGACGTTTCTATCTTTTACCTCAAGGCTGGACAAGATGGGAAGTAACACAAGCAATCAAAGTAAGTTTGATTTATTTTCTGTTTCCCTCAATACAACAGTATTATTTGTTGACGACCTTCGTTTTTAAATACATGCATAAAAAATAGTATCTTTATGAGATGATTGGAAAACGTTACCAAATATAAACGTATTGGCAATTGTGTTATTAAATCAATATTAATTGTCAGCGTGTTGACCAAAAGGTATGATAGGCAAATCGTGCAAATCCACCAAAAAGATGTTTCAGATGCGCCAAATAGGCGTTAGAAAAATAATTATAAAAATGTCGTGTTGTCGATCTGGCCTGTACATATTTGTTAAAGTAGCTTCTTGATAAGTAGTTTTTTGATGTCCGACAAAATACCCTCCTTTGTTGTTTCGGCGTTAATATTTGTCATTCGGGCGTGTTGTCGACTTCAAATCTTCAACACGAAATGTTTAAAAGCCACCAAAGCAGACAAAAATATAACGAAATTGATCGTAACCGCATTTACAATGCCAATGTAAAGACACAGTGCGCTCTTTAACCCATTAAAAGGTGTACCAAACCTCGTATTGAGCCAAGGTGTATCCCCAAACTAGACTAGTTTAATTATGCATATACTGTTTGGTACCGCAATTTATACTAACAATCAATTACCAAATTCAAAAGCTTTTTTAAATTTGCTTTTATTTCGATTTAATATTCATCACAGAAGCAGAACTACAACTTTCTGGGACACGAGTCAATGAAGTCAACACAAACAAAAATTAATATCCCTTCTTTTAAACGAGATTTCAAGGCCTATAATCTTTAATAAAAAATGCCTATCATCGCTATGCATTACAGGAGCAAAATGACCCATTACATAGATTGTATGTTAATGCGTTCCTAATCAATTTAACTCTTAAACATTCCAAAGAAATAGTGTAACGAATGTCATTATAATCACTTCAAAGCCTTCTTTAATTGTTTGATGCCGTTCGTGTAATAGGCAAAAAGAATCGAAAACAGAGTGGAAGTCATGACAAACGAGGACAACCGCCCATTACAAATAATGATGACAGAACGGGAGAAGGTAACGAAGAAAAAAGCGGTGAAGAGATAAACATTCATGAAAGTAACACGAGCTTAAAAGAAAGTTACGAACTAATTAACCAAGACGAACATAAAAAGATACAACGTAACAAACTGGAAAACACAATAAAGGATTTAAAATTACATTTAACGAAGAAAGTACCATACAACATGTTAGAAAATACACGTCAGCGTTTGGCTGAATTGCAAAAGGTAAACAAAACTGCAACGAATATACGGATTAACTTCCACCATCCGTAATGATTGGATATGATATTAGCTCAAGTTAAATTAACATATAAATGTTATGAAAATCTTAGTGCCAATTGTAAGGTTTGGCTCTCCAAACATCCATTTTATATATGGGAAGTTTTATAGTGACTAATCAAACGCCGTGATGACCATGTGTGTTGTTTTTTATATATATTTTAAGTGTTTTGCTCTGAGTCAACTGTTTGCCGAAGATAAAACGCCAAGAACTTTAATAAGTTTTTTTAATGTGTCTGTTGAACATATTTTAATTGAAAACTACAAATCTTGTCGTGACATTGTCATTTTAATAACACATTATTTTTGTTTTTGTATGTTCATAAGAAAAGTCGAGAAGAACACGCGAACGTCCACAAAACCAATACGAATGTACTTGAAATAAGCAGACTGAAAAGAGAGAAGTCGAAACTCCTATTCAAGTAAATCTTTTAGCATTCTTAGTATTTCTGCAAATTTATGTTTTTATACGGTGTTGTTTTGCTTGAAACTTGATAAAATGCTTCCTCCACTTACCAAATTTACATATAGAATTCATGTGAAATATTCGTAACTTCTTCGGTTGCTTTTATTTATAAACATAGTATAATTACAGATTATCAGAAATGACTTCCCAAAGGCTTCGCACAAATAATGCGGCCATAACTGACTTGAGTGACCAAAATCGAGCCACAAAAGTGTCTGAGCGGTTTTCGGAACTGTATGACAATGAGTGGACAGATGTTTTTGAGTGGTTCACACATGCAAAACAACTTTCTGAAAGGAATGCGATTGATATATTGAGGAATATGTTTAGGGTATTTATTTTTAGATAATCCATTTCTCTCTCTATTTTAAATATTTTTAATCATGTTTGTAGACATGTGGCTTGTTCGCAAAATGTTTCCTAATTATTTATACCACAAAATGTGTTTCTTATATCAATTAAAACCAAAATATGTTCTTTATTTCCATTAAAACCTCAACATATGTTAATAATGTCAATTAAAGACTATGGTTAACGAGTTTGAAGTAAGATAAACTTAAAAGGAAGATGTTCAACGAATACAAAGTTATACATGTATATCATAATTATAGAGATTGCTATATTACTGTGTACTGTTTGTTGGAAGGTACCTATTATATAGATTTGGTCTAGGATTTCGTTTGTTTTTAAAGTCTTATCAAAGATTATTCTTTGTAATTATTCCCCTTTGTTTTCCATGATAAAGACTTTTATTATTTTGTTTTGAAAACTGAGTATATTTTAATGATGTTTGTAGATATTTATAGAAAACAATTAAACATGGTTTTGTATATTATAGTTGTGTTGCGACGAATGTAAACGTGTCGCTGCTGCACAGCGTGAGCACATCCTAGGATACCTGAAGATGCTACCGACTGTCAACAGCGACACCATAGGGCCGCTCAGTCCAGCTTTGTTGCATCGCTTGCATGAGTTTCAAAAACTAATATCGTACAGAACAATGGGACACCTGCAAAAGGTTTCCTGTTTGATATTTTCCTTTACATATGACATTATGCTTTTAAAAATTAAAAGTCGACAATTAATTTCCAATATTTCCCGCTTGTATAGGTGTTTAATCTTTTCGTTCAATATTATCGACATTCTTAGAACCTCCTCCGCAAAACACTGATACTATAACAGTTCATGCCTATAACCAGACTCGAATAAGAGGAGGTTTATTGCTTTACAATTCTCGGTCGGTCGATCGGTTGGTTGTTCAGATGGTCGGGCTGTTCGTCGACCGACGAATTTGATATTTCTAGTTGATATATTGGTTATTTATGTATAAAAAAGACGCATGTCAATATTCATAACTACAGGTCATAGGTAAATGTCACATGGGCTTGTAGCATTAAGACCGTGTTCTTCCTTAGACATTTTTGCATGGGAACAAGAGTAAGCATTGCCTACAATATTTTACATAACATGCTTTGTACTCAACAGGAAGAAAAGAGACATAGCGAGTTCAAGGTCAACCAGTCGAAAATCAAAATATTGTTTTACAAATAAACAAGTTGGGAAATTATATTAAGACAACCAAGATTCGTATTTGAAGTACAATCAGCATTACATAAATGTACACGAAGTACTGCTATGCTTATGTTATTGATTATGCTACTGCTTTACTAAAATAGATAGGAAAAATGCAATTAATTTCTTGAAGCGTATTAGTATTTCTGCTAACATGTATAATCAAAGTACTGACAGTACTGGTGTGTCGATGCTTTTGAAGAGGATTGATATAAAAGCATCTATTTAATGTTATCTACATCACCACAATTGTATATGAAGGTACGAACTTTTTGGGTAGGAAAAAAATGGTTACGAACATTTTGGGTACACAAATTATGCAAAAAAATGGGTTGAAAAAAGATTTGGTTATGAAAAAAAAATGTGGGTAGGAAAAACAAATTGGGTACGACAAAAATTGGGTAAGAGCAAAAATTAGGTACGAAAAAAATTGGTACAAAAAATGTAGGGTACGAAAAAAAAGGGGGGGTACAGGGTAGTAGTATCCGTGGGGAACTTGATCCATTCAGCGAAACTGGGAGGCGGGTTACATTCTCGATCAAATATGACAAGAAATATCTTTAAGATATTCGACGTGTATTTTCTGTACCATTTATCTTAAAACAACGTTTTGTTACAGTAAAATGTTTGTGGGTTATAACATAACGTTTCAGCATATAAATTAAAAACTTGACATGCTCTTTAATTTCACCATGCTCTTTAATTTCACATGTTTATCATACCAAACTTATAATAAATATTTCGTTGTTTCCTTTCCTAAGTTAATGATGCTGTACAGACGTTATTTCACATGCCCATGTGCATGAACATATAATTTTTATCTTTTTATATTTTTTTCTTTAATTCAATAAGCTTAGGCATGTTTGTTCGTTAAGTACAGCAATAATTTCATGATGATTCCGGAAAGTAGGTATGAGCACATAGTCGTAAGAGCACTTGAATACGTGAGTTCGCCTATGAACACATGGTAAGGTTAACTAAATCTCCGCGATATGACCTAATATGTGTTTAAAACAGCAAACAATATCCAACAAACGAATGAATAATCAAACATAGTATGTGTACTGATGTGGCTCTGTAATTTCTGTTTGAAAAGTTTATTAAATATGCAAAACGAGAAAGCACGCATAAGAGCGAGTTTCTCAGATGTCACTTGGCTATTATGCTGTTTATATACCATAGTCGCTACAACGTTTACAATTGGCAGGTTCGAAATAATTCGTTTTCTTTACACTCAAGATCGCGTAGAAAGTTAATTATACACGTTTTATTTCGCAATTTATTTACTGAATCACGACAAATGTCAAATACAATACAGAAAATGCATAGTTGTTTACAAACATCTACAAACATTTAATGAATTGAACATAACTGATTAAAAAATAACGTTTTCAAACTATTATAAAATCTTTGTCCCAGAATATGCTGTCCTATTTATAGCTGAGCTTCCTATACCTTTATCAATGAAAATAAGCGAGGTATGCCGATTAGAAAAATCGAGCTATCTCAATCGGACTGGCTCGGTCTTTTACATAGGTCACCATTGTGAAGAAATTTTTCATGGTATGATACCTTAGACGAGCTGCTTCGCAGCATCGTCAAAAAGTTTGAAGTTGCATTTGGGATAAAAGGCGTCTATATATACGGTAAATACATGCAATTCTAACGGGAAAAAGTTCCAAATTATCATATACATGGGATCGTCATATAAATATTTAAAGGGATAACACCCATACCAATTTTTTAATCAAGATACAATGTCAAATCGTCAGCATACATTGATTTTGTATAGATAACCTTTGTTCTTATGCTTCGTCATTTCTATTGTTTTTGAAATGTTTACAGCAGGCGACTCATAAACCATAAAAGCAGCCCTGATTGTGTACTACCTACATATGTATCAACCAAGGATGATTTGACCGTATTATATTTATAAATTTTATACAAGTGCAAAAGGAAATTAACTAATTTAAGTCCCGTATTTTTATATTCTATGAAGTCATCACGTTATGGAAAAAACGTTCCATCTGTGGTTGTTCGCCTGATGACATTTGGAGGAAAGCCTTTTATATCAGATATATGTCAGTTTATTGTTGTTGTTTTTTGATCGCCTGATGTATTCCTGCAGACCTCACGGTTACCTATGATTATATTTTTCAAACGGTTTTTGTGGGATAATGTTGTATGGCTCTACCCTATCAGGTTGCGGCCATTTGTAGACAGTATAAATCGTTCTGCTGAAAGAAGCACGGTTTTGTATTTTCATTAAATAAATCGTACATGAAAAAAGCTTGATTTGAAGAAATGCATTTCCGGTATGCAGCGTATGGAATTTAAACCATGACTTTTCTATTGTACACGTACTTTGCATAAATCAGTAATTCAAATTTATCAAAATTTTGATGTGCATCTTTTATAAGCTGTGGTTGTATTATCTGTTTTAGATTATTATCGATCGTATTGGCAAGGAGGATACACACAAAACTATAAAAGAAGTTCAATTTCTAAAGAACAAACAATGCGTTGCTTTCGTTAACAAAGCTGTCGATGTATGCTGGAATTCTCATATACAGAGTCCTCCGTCGGCGTTTATATTCGAGCCATCTTCGGAGTTGGCAGGCACACATTTCAAGCCCTATACAGCCTCTGGAACCGAGCTTGATTATGTCGTATGGCCGGCTATGCTGTTGCACGAGGGTGGACCGATCTTGTTGAAGGGAATTGCACAGTTCACACAAAATATTAAAAATAACCAAGATGGACAAAATAGTAGTGATTCTGTCTGGTAATGAGTTATAAACCGAAAGTACAAACCAAATGGATACATCCTTTAATAAACAAAAAATGTGTACAAGAATGGGCGAAATGACTGTTGGATCTCCATTTTATATACATAATTTTGGAATCCTATATAATATTATAACGAAGAAACGCTTTTTTTAAATATCACAGTGTAATTACCAATTCAAAATTGTGTTAAGAGTAACATGGTAAGTATTGTGTAGAGTATTAGTAAAATGATAAAAGTAAAAGACATACTTGCTATACAATATGAAAGATTAATGAACTCGATAATCATAGTTTTGATCCTTGTTTTGTGCTCTGTTTGTATATGTACTATTGAATAAAATATTTTTCTCTGTTATAGAAATTCCTATAATACTTGATAATTTACGTGTAAACGTTTAGTGTGTCGCGTTGCTACATGTCTCATCATGAGAGTACAAACCGAACCTGAATAATTGGACGAAAGTCACAAATAAGATGTCATTTGTGACTTTTGTCCAATTATTCTGGTGTTGTATATGTTATCAACAATTTGACACTTGTACATTTTAATCGCCTTCTACGATAATGGGAATGGGGAACGTGTTGATGTCATGCACTCTAACAAAGTCTGTAATATGACCGGTTCAATGTTTGTAATACATTGGTATATTGCTTTAAATATAGCTAATTTAATAGCCTCTGCTGGAAAAAAAATCGAAAAAAAAAAACAATACAAATGTTAAAAAAAGAAATGTTAATGTCACATTGAAGTTAAATTATTTTGCGAAATTCCATCAAAAATGAATTTTGAACAATTTCGTTCAACCTCTATCCGATTAGGAAAGCGCTCATGAAATCTTTAAATGAATTAAATGTGATATAATGAACGGAAGAATACATCATTGGGGCATTTTTGCAATTTTTACGGTGTACACTCTATTGTTGATATCATTATCATTTTGGTCAGCAATGTTTTATGAAAAGGTATGCAATTCATTTATACCTTCACAGATGTGTTTTAAACAAATAAAAAATTCAAAATGTTGTTACCCGCTCCATTTGTACGCCCAAGAATAGTGAAAGGAACATGTCATTGAATCATTTGTATAGATAATACCTTGAGCCAAGGTATTACCTATACAAATGATTTATGTGCCTTCCACTATTCTTAAACATGTAACACTTTCATAAACTGTCGGGTTTACATTGAGGCCAAAAGCATAATGCCCGCACATCATTAATTTACGTTGTTATGGAAAACAGGCGTTTATTTTCTTATCAAATGTTTATGGTGGAAAATAACACAAATAATTGTGTTATATTATCATTTTGTTACATGTCAAAGCAGACGCGGTGGATTTTCACTGACATAAAAATAAGAGTAAAGCAATTAGTACGTTGGCTGTGACAGTAGACGAGCTGTTTACGAAAGACCTGGATGACGTTATGAAGGTTACTGAAGATTTGTTGGATAGCATGGATCCTGATACGAAGGCGTTTTTTGTTACACAGCACATCAGGGACATATAATCGTTTCTTCAAGAAAAATAATTGGAGGTATATCAGTTAAAGGCAAAATTCCGGTGGCTATGGTTTATATTTATTTTACAACGTACATTCATGCAAGCGACAATCAATCACAGGTCGTAAAACACATAAGACAAAACGAAATAACATAGGTATAATATAATCAATACACGAATATTATAGTAAACTAAAAGTATACGAACTCTTATCGCCAATCTGTTTGCAATAGTTTGAGGGACAAATATAAATTGCTAAAATATCGTAGAAAAAGCAATAAAAAAAAATATATAAAATGAGAACTATACCAATTTACGAACACAGGCAGAAAGACAATTGCAAAAGGAGATAGACGAAGATGAGAAAGAAATCAAGCCCGTGCAAGAAAGGTTATTATTTAAGTATCAAATATAAAATATAATAATAAACGTACTTAAATTCCCGAATCATCAAGAGTGATGCTTGAGTCATGACATGCACGTTGTGGAAGAACAGTTAGTATATATAATAATAGTAGTTAATGCAATACGCAGTAATAGCAGAATAAATGCAGCGTGTACATTAAACTACAACTGTCAGTGGTACTGACATTATTGAATGAAAAAGTTACTTACGTAATACCCTAAAATTAGTTGTTGTTACTGCAACTGATGTTGTTGTTAACTATATTAGCGCCGGTCTCTGAGAAAATTGTTTTTTTTTTATACCTAAAGATAAAATATGTCATTTCTGCAGTAAATAAAATCAGTGAAAATAAACAACCGGTGAAAATAACACAATTTTCGGAAATACTTTTTCTATATTAAAATTATCATATCAAGATTGACTTCAAGATTTGTATATATGTTTTATGATCACGAGTGAATTCAAAACGATATTTCATCGAATCGTACACATATTCTGTGTATTTTATGCTTTTTCAACGTTTATTTTATATTGTAAAAGAGCTTAACCGGAGAATTTCGCTGGTATATTTACTTCATTTTGTGTATTGAAATGTATTGAGGCACGCCACGGGAGAAAGGGTAAGTTTGCAGCGAAAGGGAAACAGCTGTTAATTATTTTCTTGAAAAAGGGGCGTACAATAAACAGAAAATGTGTTCATGACAGTGTAAGATCGTTTGTTATTTCACGAGTGATCATAGAAAAATAATATTTTCTATGATCGCTCGTGAAAAAGCAAACGATCTTACACTGACAGGATCAAATATCCTCTATGTAATGCATTTGCGTAAAGTATCATGCTATATTACGTTAGCAGTCCACATCAAGGACGACACTTTCCGCCTGGACTAGATTTTGGTTTAGAAAATACTTCCTTTAAACGATCAGTTCCGGAATCGGAAAGTGTCGTCCCTGATTAGCCTGTGCGGACTTAACATGCTTATCCGGAACGATACTTTACTCAAATTCATTCAACCCGGTGTTCCAAGAGTCCGATGCGTAGGTACTGATGTATTAGAATCCGCTTTTTGTGTTGTTTTTGTTATTTTCTTTGAACATTAACTGTGAGTATTTTATAATGTTCTGTTTTACCCAATGATTATAAAGCTGCGCGATGGAGGGGTGGATGATCCAGTGAGTGATACTTTGGACCACTTGAAGTTATAGAAGGACCTGAAGGACAATGAGTGGAAAAATGTCTACTGGTTCTTCATCCGGGAGACTAGGGAACCAGTGCAACTCGTGCACGAGAAGTTGCTCAAGATTCGCAATGTAAGTACATCCGGGAGACGAGGGAGCCAGTGCGACTCGTATATGAGAAATGCTCGAGATCTCAAAAAAATGCGTTTTTGTAGTAATCAATAGCAAACAATAAAATCTATTGCAAATCGATACTTGCGATTAAGGGTTCATTATAACATGTCAATCGGTAACTTGATTTAGTCCGACACTGTTCACATTCCTTATTTAAGTAATTGTTTATCTTTACATCAGTATCAGTTCCTTATATTGACTTATAAAAACGTAAGTTTTCTTTAAGTAAGGTTAATATAATGGTATAAATAATATTGTGACTAATTTTGGTTTATGGGCGCTCGTGAGTATGGATACAAATTGTGTGGTAATTGTTATAGCGACTATATTGTCAACACAATATTTTGTGTGTGTTTGCATTCTTAGAAAGCATACGACGCTGCTGTAGAACATATGCGGGATTCACGTGCGCAAATTTTCTTCCATGTGATCCAACCTGGCGCCGCCTTTGAGAGGACTCGTGATAGACAGGAGGCTTTGAGAGCCTTCGCGAATAGAGAGGTACGCATGGTAAAGAATTAGTGTACTTTAATTACTACTTCAACTTAAGTTATCTTTCATTCCTTTTCGATTTTCAAGAGGAATTAAATTATTTAAGTGCCCTGTTCAAATTCAAAGGAATGCCGTTTTGTAAAGATTCAACCAAAAAGGTAAGCTTATTCCCATGTCTCTTTTCGCAAATACGCATTTTCATGTAAATGGTATAAACTTCGTCAATAAACTGTAAACAGTGTATTTAATAAATGCAAAATGTTTTGTAAGATAAAGTGTGCTTTAAAAAGGCTTAAGGCTACAATTCTAAGTATAAGAATAAGTTAGACTATTTGAGTTAGCCCTTAGTTTGTTTTGCATGAGTGGACCCAAAAACTACACATATCTTTTGCGACTGTTTGTTATGAGAAATTGGTAACATTTTCTCTGGTTATCTTATAAAAATGCCCGCGCTCCAATTTTGTGAAAATAAAAACAACAACTTTCTTACAGAATATCAAGGATGCTATACTAAAAAAATATGTGTACAGTGCCAAACGCTTCCGATGAATTCCAAAAGGCAATAGATTACTACTTTATAAAATGCATCGAGTTTTCTTGGGCGGCGGCCTTTAAAGATGTGTTTCCTATTCTGCTGGTCACCGATTCGAACAAAGAATGTCCAAAGAAACTTCTTAATAGCTTCGAAGGTCTCGATAAGTAACATAAACTCTGTACTGTGGAATGGCCGGCTCTAGTTCAATGGGATTCCATTATTTGTCCGTGGGTGTTGAGAGAAAGAAATCAGCTCCGCCCTACAGCTCCTCCGTACACTAAGGAAGAATTGCTAAATGTAAGGGCACACATAACTGCACATGGACGCACCGTTGAGTCTCAGAGTCGGGCGTAGATGACGTCACCGATATTAACACGGAGACCACTTCCAAAACCTCCAGAAACCGAAAAGGCGATCAAATCCATTAAAAAGTCTACCAAGCAGCACAAAAAAGATGCATCAACAGCGTACAATGTGCCAAGTAAGAAGCAACCGAAGATACATGGTAACATGCGAAATAATCAAAATGTAAATTTTTGATAGTACAACTCTCTTCTTTATGTACTTAAAATGCATGTGTAGAGATCGATTGTGTTAAAGCGTTATTTAGTATTGCGCACTTTTGTGACCACGTGTTAAGGTTTACCACATAAATGAAGAAATCATTATTGTGTTTGTTAAAACTATCATGGTACACATTTGGAATTTGTTATGTCTTTATGTTTGACGTCTTAACACAGTTTCATAACAACGGCAAAGAGCGAATATGATATGCAGATGATAATAAGTATATTCAATAAAACAGAAGCTTATGTATATACGTTGTAAAAATGTTTTGTTGGGTGTATAAAGGTCACTATGGTTTGATTTCGTATTGTTTCTTCTTAGTGCGTTCACGTATGACGGTCGCTGAAACATTTCTACTCCTTTTTCATTCAAATAAATATTGAATGTAATCTTTAATAACGAATTGAAACAAAGTGGTCGTTAAACACACGTGTGTTTCTATATTAAATCGGTAATGGGAAATGGCTCGTATGGCATATGCGGCCAGCGTAGCTCCAGACCAGCCCGAGCAACCGCGCAGTCTGGTCAAGAGCTTCGCTGTCCGCTACCAAGTAACGCAATGTTTCTTAGTCTTATAAGCGGACATACTTCGAGGATACGCATGCTGATCTCGAGCTACGCTGGCCGCATATGGCATAAGACCTGTATTTCATGAAGCGCTTCTTTTTATAAATGAAGTTGACATGCCAGGTCGATTGCAACAACTCTGACAAGATATTCCGCAGCTATACAAGATGTGGATCCTGCTGTAAAATGATTATCATTATTTAACAACTTAAACAAAAAATATCGGATGTGAACAGAAAAATACCATTCTTAATTCACCTTCACATGTATTTAAAAACCAATAACATTATTGAAATAATATCCCATAAAAAATGGAAATAATCTTCACCTCATTGCTTTTTCAGTGGTATCGTTCTGATGTATTGCTTTTGAACGATGACAGCTAACGATCTTAAACCAGATCATTAGAAAAAATGTTTTCTATTCACATAAGTGTAATTAGCTTAATTTTACAATTCATCGGCTAGTTTTCAAAATCATCATGGGAAGTAGATGTCGCTAATGATGTCAACAGAGACGCATTTACAGGCTCATGTATCAGTAAAAGGTGTCACTTAAGAAGATTCACACGTAGTGTAAGTGCTCATTAATATATTGTGAATAGAACATCATAAGACTGCGATCGCATAATTGGAGGAGGAGGAATTCGATCCGGGTCTCTGTGAGGCCTTTAATCATCTGCGCGCGCATCCTGTGCACCACACTGTCTTACCACATTCTCATGTTTCGCCAATTTATCTTCTGTTTGTAACAAACTGATTGAAATGCGATGTGATACAGATTAGACATTTGTATAAGTCAGATTAAAAAGCACATTAAAATAAAACGGTCATAAATCACGAAACTTACAAGTTCCAAACTCGCCTGCCATTTAATCTCCATCGATGAATTGAAAGTTTATAATTTTGTTAAGTTTTTTTAATCTGATACAGGCTACTATACTATTAATTGCACATTTCAAATATTAAAATGATTTAAAGCTTTCAAAGCAGAAAATCATCGCAATATACAATTCTCTAAAAAAAGTAGTAAAACAGTATCAAAAATCTTACGGGATAGTTTAACTACATATACTTGAAAGTAAAAGCGAGCTTCTACGACCGTTTGTTTTTTATATGTTTCATCAACCAAACAGATTAATAGGAATTAAAGAGTTTAGTCGAACATTCTGATAATTTTCTGCTTTAATACCAAAAAGTTTTATTTGCCTGTTTGCGTCCATAAAAACTGTACATTTTTATGCCCCCGGATCGAATGATCGAGGGAACATTGTTTTTGGCCTATCTGTCTCAGACTGTCTGTCAATGTGTCAGTCAGTCAGTCAGTCATTGTGTTTGTCACAAAACTTAAACCTTGGTCTTAAATTTTGCAATATTGAAGATAGCAACTAGATATTTGGCATGCATGTGTATCTCATGGAGCTCCACATTTTGAGTGGTGAAAGGTCAAGGTCAAGGTCATCCTTCAAGGTCAAAGGTTAAATATATGGCTTCAAAGTGGCGCAATAGGGTGCATTGTGTTGTGACAAACACGATTGTGTCTCCATTGTTTTACTAATTAATAATAATTGACATTTCCGAGTTTATTCTTAATGAGTATCACCACGGAAACAACCGTAAATCTGACAATATCATCGCGTTAGGTGATTGCATGATGCTAATTTGATGAGGTTTTTTTTCCAGAAGACATTGTTTTAACATTTCGTGTACAATTCACTTCTTTCGACTTTTTGAGAAACATAAAACTCGGTGCGCTTCGTGTGACGCACTTGGTGTGTTGTAGCTTACATTTCGAGCGATATGCACAACACGTTCTGCATTATTGCATCGTTGAAACCGCTATCTTATATTTTCCATGTATTTATGTACGGTGACCACATGAAAATGATTCAAGCGATTATTCCATTCAAACTGGAAAAGTAAGCTAAAAATTATAGTCCATAGTCACATTTAAACATTTATCAAAATATAACCGACACCGTTGTTGGCCCACAACTCACATACTGTGACAATTCATTAAAGCATCACTTTATCAAATACTCAAAGAAAAAGTGTTTTTCCTAAAACGTTCAAATGCTATTCCGGTGTATTTAAAAAACATAACAATGATGTTTAAAACGTAATACTTATAAAACATTCAGATGATTATTTGTTAAAAACTAATAAGTGACTGAATATAATAATTCCTGTTTTGAAACGGATTTAAGGGATCAATATATCACTTATTTTTCGTTGTAGTATAGATTTTATGTTACTATTGTAACCACATAAAGCATCAGTGACTGGATATTTGAATTTATTTTTATATATTTCAAATTAGTATGCTCTATTGCAATATCTTGACAATTTTTCCAGTCAAATATAGGATGTGAATTTTTAGCCGCTTGATTAGAATTGCAAATTGCACTAAATTATCGGTGAGGCACTGTAAGAAACCTACTCTTCATTCAGCACAAAGAGAATTCTCTGCATTAAGACGTAGTCTTTGAAACATAAAAACGTACACAACTCCATTAAAGTGTTCATAGCGATTAATTTCGGTTGATTTAATTCTTACACGACGTTTTCCAATTTTCGTAAAATATTATGAGCTACAAGTTAAATGTAGCGGCCTTTCGACCCCATAACAAACTGTGTGACTACAATATCCGGCCATGTGCGAGGTACTGTCCAGTTACCTAAGTCAAATTACAGATATAAAAAAATGAAAAAATCGATTGTAACGTGCGCAAATTCTGACGAGCCGTGTGCATACCACGCGCTCAAAGACAATAATGTAATATGACGCATGCAACGGACATATATTGAAGTTAGCCCGCCATTTACATGAGATTATTCAACAATCAATGGGACGCATGCATACCCATGACATGACTAATCATCGAAACAAGCAATAGGCAATTATTTTGGCGCATTCTTCTCGTCTAGTTTGACGTTAACATATGGTGTTTCATATCTATTTAGGCACATACGATATTGAACTTGATTCAAAACGAATAAAGATCACTAATAAACTTAGTCATGTATCTAAGGCACTATGTTACATTACAATTCGCTATATAAACTACGAAGTTGACGACATTGTATGTTTGGTCAGAACACGGGTACTTTGCGCCTATTGTGCATGTCACACTTAATAAGCGTTTATTGTGTTTATATGTGTTTTCACGCAAAAATATCATTAATGGACGACATATGTCGTCATTGTGGTTGTCTAGTGTACTTACACGGTCATGTGGTTTATTGTCCATGATTATTGTCGCCATTGATGTTATTTAAGCATTATGTTCATCAATTACTATGAACGTAAGCGGTTAAAGGGTTAGAGGCTTTCGGAATTTTATTGTTAATATGATATCTAACTTGAATACAATTTTATGAAAACATACCCGTGTTTATGTGACTGTTGACGTTTCTATTTTATAAAGGTATTTTTCCAATTTATATCAAACTAATCCATTTAAAAGGTCAAAATATCAAAATATTTAAATTATATTTGGTGCAGGAGGATGCCTAATTTATTTGTTATTTGGGTGTGTGCATTAATGTCCCATAACTCAATTAAATAATGTCCATAATGGTTTCATTCTCGACCAGCATGGTCGTTTATATTACAATGCGGCTCACTTAAAAAAATGACGAAGAAGAAACAAAGGAAAGTTAAATATCGCTACAAACACGTGAAACGCCAGGATTTAATATGGCGGCACATTTTGCATTCCGACAGTTTGAAATGAACATCGTCGTGGGCAACAATCGCGTGCATTTGTCGACAGCTTTAGTCTCTATATTGTACTGGAATGTTACCTTAAAGATGAAGTGATGCTTTGCCAGTATTGCCTTTGAAAATTAAGATTGCAGTTGATGTTCTACTGCATGACTTTCCTCGACCCCAGTTGGTCAACATGGTCAAATTAATCGATACATCTCCATGCTGTCAACTCCTGCAACGCATACGGTTAGTGTTCTATTCTGTTTATGTGTAAGCTTTAAAACATTCAGCTGGTGTCATTGTTGTAAAGCTCAAATAAGCCTCTTGTATATATCTAAACTTATTTATATAAGATGTCTTTAAAAAAAACGGTGTATTAGTTTTTGGTATACAAAATATTGTATTTTTCATCATTTATTGCATTAACATTTTGATATGTTAAAACACCACAAGAATATCCATGACGGAGCAAAAACAACTATTTCAAAAAAGTTGAAACTCTCTAATTCAGATAGTAAAAATGCTGTATACATTTAGATCTTTCAATTGCAGCAGCAGCTTATAAACAAGAGTTTCATTGAACAAGTTTATTGTAAAATTCTAAATAAAACCAAATATGATGTTTATTGTTAATTTAATTAAAATAACATTTAAATAATATTTATATCAAAATTTGCCCTATTAACGTTGTACGTGTATCATGACGAGCTCCGTCCTATGTATATTTCCCTGTGAAATACCTTGATATTTGCCGATACACATACAATGGATCCGATGTCGGACAATTGCCGAGCCATAACCGGGCGTTAATCGACCGATCTTTTTTCGATCTCAACTCGATAACTTCCCGGGCCCGACGTCGGGTGAAATTTTAAGTAAGAGTTAAACTAAATCCGGACGTCGCCCAATGCTGGCGCCAGCCCGATGAGAGTAAAAATATGTCGTCCGCTGTTTGTGACTAAGGTTAAGGAATGCACTGTTTAATGACTTATTTTATGCAATCCTCTTTATCAATCAAAACCTTTGCCCAGTTCGTGACACTGAAGAAAGACAATGAATTTATCAAATGAATATTTAATAAATGTAACGTATATATAGTAGCTTGCTAGAGTTTGTTTCAGTCTTACGTAGTTTTTTTAAACGAAATAACGGGGTTCAAGAAATGATTTCCAGTCCCTCCATGGCTAGAGCGGATAAGTTATGGCAGTGTTGGTAACTGAAGACTGCTCGGCAACATCTGCCATATCTGCCAGGGTTTCCACATTAGTCACTCTGTACCGTTTCTTGATTGCATCAAACCCACTGGCTACATGGCTGCGTGAATGACCTGTGCACTAAATATAGGGTTATCAATTCATATTTAAAATGTGCATATGGTAACAGGTTGACAAACACACAGATGAACGGATTAAAGCACAAGGAACACTATGAAGATCGGGGCATTATCAATATAAATATTTTTCATTAATTATCAACTTATGTATATCGGCAACATGATAACAGTGTTAAGTGTTGTTATTATCACCAGTAAGTGTGAAAATCATGATTGCTTTCAATTGCATGTATGTTGGAAGCAACGGTATATACCTGGTATCTGCATCAGGTATTCATTATTCAATGGTCTTGTTTTGGCCCGTCAAAATCCGCCACATAAAGTAAGCCAGCACGAACCGGTTTTTGTTCTGGCCTGAACGTTGAAAGCATTTTATATTTGAAACGCTCTTTTCAGCCAAAGATTTATGAATAAATTTAGCTGCCCAAAATTACCTTCATACATCATTGAATCAAAGAAAAGAGAAGTTTAATCCGTATAGTTATATAACTTTAACTATGTATATGTTTACAAGATATTGAGTAAAATACAACATAGTTCATGCTTGTATGAAGTCAGTCGGCAGCTGTCTATGACCTGCGCAGTATCAACTGTGTACATGTGACGCAAATGGCATAGCACCACAGCATTTACTTATGGATACAACCCGCTTTATCGAAAAATATAACGCAACTGGATGCTCTCCAGCTAATCAGAACTCAGTAATATGATGAAACCACGGGGGAGTGATATTATTTAATAAATAATGCAATTTGTTGACAGTTGACATAGTCGGGAGCATTTAACACCTCGTTTTTCGTGAACAAGCAATCGTTTTTAAAAACCCACCTGGACAGTTGTCTGCATGAATTGAAAAGGACGATGCCAATGGACAGTGCTGTTTCAGCGCCCAATCAATCATGGAAATGACAGCATTTGGTCCCTGTGACAGTTTCCCATCTTCGCCAATCGTCTGCGACTCGTCGTATACAAAATAAATTTGACTGCGACCGCTAACTCGAAATCCGAACAGCATCACCTTCAGCAAAGACAAGAAGTACAGAGGACCCATACGGAATGCTGACACTCGAAGTCGAATGTGAAATGGATGTTATTTACAGGGTCTGCTGATGCAAGGCTCACACGCTCCATGTACAGCTCGCGCTCCTGATTAAGAAAGCATTTGTTAAGAAATAAAGGTTGAGATGGAATTTCATAACGTCTCGATTTTTATTACTATATAACTCTTATTATTATAGTATATTATATTATTATTATTATAAAAAATAAAATTTAAACCTATTCATCTATGTCTTTCATTGATTAGAATTCCTAATAACATTCCCATTCTTGTCAATGTTATACATTTTATATTATAATAGACACCACTTAACAGTTTTGAACATAATTTTACCTTTATTGCCTGATTAACATGGTTGTTCATGGATGCCAATTTATCGATTTCAGTAACTGCGTTCGAGATGACTGTTCGTGATTACTCACACATCGCGCATGCATCGTCACGTGGCTTGTTGAACACAACGTGACCGAATCGTCTTAAAGGGATCTTTTCACGGTTTGGTACATTGACAAAATTGAAAAAAAGTTGTTTCAGATTCGCAAATTTTCGTTTTAGTTATGATATTTGTAAGGAAATAGTATTACTGAACATTTACCATAGTCCAATATAACCATTATATGTATCTTTTGACGATTTTATACTAACGATTTTGACGATAAATGCTATAAAGCGTTGCAACGCGAAACGATTGAATAATTTGGAGAGTTCTGTTGTTGTCGTTTAAATTTACGAAACTACGAAGATTGCTTATATAAGATATAAAATACATAAACTGCGTATACCCGGCGGAATAGCCGAGAGGGCTTATGCGTTTTTACTTCAGACTAACTTCAGGACTCCGGGGGTCACTAGATCGAGCCCTGGAACCGGCTACTTTTTTTTCCTTTTTTTAATTTTATTCTTGATTTTTTAATGAAGATTTTAAGATCAAGTGTTTACATTTATCAATATAAAGCATTTAATGACAAGCTTCAAAATATGCCAAAATCTGTGAAAAGGCCCCTTTAAAGGCTACAAGACAAAAAAACTTCACAACCTCATTGATGCATAGTTGCTTGTAGTCATTATGAATGCCCAGTTTCGTGTTATGTGATGGTAAGAACACCACCGGAATACGGTCATTTCCACGTGGAGCTGCCGGGTAAAACATCCCAATCGTCTCAGCAGTATTTTTTAAGAAATGCACTACCCGTTTCACATCTTCGAGCTGCATCGCGTGCATAGGCCGCCGACCTTTGTTTCCGTGGACTCTGGGAACAGCTCCGTGCAAAGTCACATGTTTTAACCTGTTTGAAAGCACAGTACGTTTTCTATCGTAAAACAACATGAATGTCGATTTACACACAGTTTTACCATGTGTAGAAAACAACCCCTTTTCCCTTTGTCTTTTGTTACCCCGTTTTGTTGTTTCAGTACAAACAAAATCGTTGCTGAGTATTCCCATAAGAAACTGATCCTTCTCTTCTCTGCTCATTTCTCGCATATTTAACACACTTTATCGGATCTGGTCACAGTTGAATTACATTTGACAGTTGTTTTAACACCCACAGCCTTTCATAAATTCGTTTATGCTAGGTAAGCCCGAATCATTTGCCACTGAAGAGGGGTCTTCATCATCGGACACTTCATCTCGAATTTCTAGAAGAGCAGGTCGACATATTTCCACTTCCGCGTGATCTTGCTGCTGGTCAAAAAGATGATCGTCTGACTCGCTGTCACTGCTGCATGACTGTTGAGTTGCAAATGGTGTATTTCACGGGGTCCTTCCAAAATGCTGGTTTTCGATTTCCTTTAACAAGTAATCATTAAATAGATCTAATTACAAATTTTTAAATAGAAAAGAAAGTTGTATTATCAATTAATAAGGAGTTCAACGTTTGACAATAACATTAGAAAACAAGACTATTGCCAAGTAATATATGTCCCCTACCAGCTCCACCTTTGTCAGAAGTTCCACCATTATCAGAAATTTGTTTTTATATTTGTTGCCTTAGCAACCATAATTTTTGACGTAGGAACAAAATGAAATGACGTGCATAATGTCCATATTGCCATCTATCCATGTTTCAAGTATCATGAAAAAATATGAAGAACTTTTAAAGTTATCACAGGATCCAGAAAACCACCATTTTCAGCAGTATTTCTGGTCTATTTGTTGCCATAGCAACCATAATTTTTTACGTAGGAACAAAATGAAATGACGTGCATAATGCCCATATTGACATCAATCCATGTTACAAGTTTCATGAAAAAAATATTAAACACTTTTTAAGTTATCGCAGGATCCAGAAAAGTGTGACTGACTGACAGACTGACAGACAGACTGACAGAGCGCAAACCATAAATCCCCTCCGGTGAAACCGTAGGGGACAAAAAAGTGTGCCCATCTGGTCTCGAACTCGACTAAAAACAGTCTCTGTCTCCAAGCTCTGCCACTTCACCGACTGAGCTATTTCGCGCCTGGTATTGCGAGATTGTAACATTGTCATAAGCACAATTAGTATTGTTTATAACATGACCTACGCTCCAGGAGTGAAAAACGTAATACTCAATTTTGTTAATTACACGGGTGTTATTACACTAGTTATATAACTGTGAAATGACGTCATTTTTTGACGGAATGACATCATTATTCCAGCGAATTTCTCCAGCTAAACTCTTTAACAATGTGAATAAACGGTGAAAATAGCATAAAATAAAAAGAAAATTTGTTGGTCATGTTATAAATAGAATCTTAGATTCGTGGTCATTTTGTATTGAATTTATTAAACTCGTCATCTAGATAAAGATATATATAAATATATATATATATATATATATATATATATATATATATATATATATATATATATATATATATATATATATATATAATATTTTTTTATTAATTTATTTATTTATTTATGTAGATATATATTACATATTGTGCCATTATTGTTTATTTTGATGGTTTATTAACAATCCACAGCTCATGATATGTTTAAGTGGCCGAATAGATAGGAAAACATGCTATATGTTTTATAATGTGTTAAATAGCTATTAAGTATCATTTCGGAAGTTTACCATAAGTGTTTTAACAATTAACAGATTATATAAATACAATTTACAATTTATGAATGGATCTTGTTTTATTTATCTTTTTTTACTTTGATTACTTAATATTTTATTGTTTGGAAATGGAACTTATTTTTTATATACAAAGCAAGTGTTTCGTCATAATAACATGTCAACAAACCCGCTTAATAGCTGGTATTTACACGTATTGGTGCTCGTAAATTGATCGCATTTAGGAATTGACTTTATTGTGATGATGTAAGGCCGAAGTTTCAGAACGTTCTTTCGTTTAGTGATCGATTAAATAGCATGTTAACGTGAATATTTTATTATAAAGTTATAAAGCCGGACACTTCGATGTGTTCCAAACATACAAAACGATTGTTGGATGTTTTTTTCTGTAAGGTACAACTTATCAGGGGATAACTGATTCCGGTTGACGGAAGTTGATAAGTCAGCGTTATAACCACACTTTAATTCGCATAGACATACGCTTATATATGTGGGTTCGTACAGCTTTGATAAAACAATTCCGTGTTCAGTGTCTTTAATGTCAGTGTCAGTACAAAGCGGTGTTTTATTTCACAATTCGACGAGAGTTTACTTAAACCTGTATCACAAAAACATGTATAAAAAGTATAAATAATGGCAAAAATAGTCACGATATTGGAAATAACGGTTTGTGGCAACGTGTGTTCTTTAATAGTCAAACATGTGTGTTATTTTCTTATAAATTGTTCATAAGAAAAACATACTTATATATAATAATTTTAGTCTGATTTAATAACACATAACTTAGCATTAACAAAAAATAAATTAATTATAAAAAGAACTTAAGTAAGAACATTCAGGGCTGAGTTGAGACTTCAAGAAAGTGCATATCTGTTATATGCACTATGTATGACCAAATTATGAGTGTACATACGTATATAATCGATGCAAATTCATTTAAAATACACCCAAATAGTGATATTACTATTTCAAGAAATACAATTTAATGGTTAATTTTCAGCAAAGCTCATGTTTTATCTGAAAATGTTTCAGATGACTTATTTGTCACGTAAAATACAAACAATATGCTATCAGGTTTCAGTAGGTTAAATTTGTATTTGTTAATATTGATTTGTCTTATAATAGAATGCGATTTCTTTTAACTGCGCATTTAAATATTTCACTTGTTCAACGGTTTAAGAAAGATATAGACTAATAAATTGTATTGGGAATACAATAAGGCTTTTTACTGGTTGTTGTTTAAATGGTGACAAACCGGATTAGTTTAAGTCACATTTAAGAAAACAAAAGGCCAATATTTGGCAATTACACAAACTATGCATGAAAGTCTTACGTGAGCACAGTTACGATATTCATTTAATCGTTTAAGGACAACTCGGACATTGTACTGAATAACATTTTTTTTAAAGGTATTGTGTTTGATTTGAGTATTTGCACATTTTAAGTTTGATATCTTAGTTTTACTTATTTAATGTATTATTAATGCTTGAATCCAATGTTCGAAACAAAGTTAAGGTAAATTATTAATCTACTTTCGTTTCAGGTTTATAAAAAATATAAAATATTCTTTAATTAGATTCAAAGCAGGAACATTTAACGTGGCATCTGTTAATATTATTTTAAGAAATTAACTCTTCGTTACAAAGTCAACATATTATGAAGTTTAATTACTAGTATCAGACACATATTTCAAGTTATACAATATAAACAAACGCCCTAGAAACTAAGTTACTAAGGACGATTACTTTTGAAATCGAGTATCCAATCTACACTCGGACGTATTTATCTTTTTCGCAAGGAGAGTCATGATGGGAACTGGTGCAAGCACAAATAGTAAGTATGATGTATCATCTATTGGCATGTTTAAAACATTGTGTTCAGAATTATGAGATTACATTCCGATAACGCGAATAATATACGACTGTGTGTGCAATACCTGCGCCACTTGAATAAATTATCAAACCGTAATAATGACACTAACACTGATTTCATGAAAAGTATAGTTTTAGAATTAAGGTAATCAACCTATTTTTCAAATAAAACACTAAATGTGCAAATACTGCAATATGCAACCCTTAATTCAAAATTCTAATCACATCCAGTCAAAATGTTGCATGTTTACTGGAAATAACAATCTTTTCTACAAAGTTTAATGAATTATTTTACCAAAATAGTTTGCATGTAAACATATCCTAAATAAAAGCGAGTGTATGAATTTTCCAATTGAATGAAAACATTAAAAAAAAAATAATAAGCAATAATAACCGTACTGTGTAATACTGTGTAATTTACTGTGTAATTTATTAAACTGAGATACGGGATAATGAAATCTAAAAGCATCATAAGGAAGTTTGACCACTGACCGTCCGCTAATATATACCATAACACATAATGCATCAAATGTATTGTAAATCTCCGTTTAAAACAAAGCATATAATGCTTTTATTAACGTGCTATAGGTTACAATGATTCAACATTAAACAAGGGTTATCCTGTGATAACAAGACGAGCCCACGCTTCAACTGATCTAGCAGTAACACACGACAATAAAAAAGATGTTGACACAGATGGCAAAAATGAAGCAAGTAGTAAAAGAAATTCAAACAAACAAGAAAAACACGTTTCGAGAATGCCGTTTCAAGACAAGATAAAGAAGCTGGAAATAGTACAAGAATATAAAGAAATTACTATTAAAAGGGAACGTAAATTATCACATAGTCAAAAATGCATGTCAGCGTTTGGATGATTTGCAAAAGGTATACGAATAGACAATGTATATGAAATTTACTCCACATAATGTTATTTTACGAAGCTAATTTTTATTAACACTTAAACGTTTGTAAAAACGTCGATGTCAAGTACATGTTCGTAGCTCCGGAGAACACTAAGATGCTTGGCCTTGACCTTACAAATGCGATGACCCCAATATAAATTACTTGTGCCATTATTGACTATTCAAACCTTACGGACTTATAGCCTGAATTACGTTTCTCTCCTGTGAACGTAGAACAATTCAAATTGTTTAAATTGGTTCTTCTTGATATACCTACATATTCAAATATTTATTTAAGCTTGTGTGTGTTAACATATTTTGCAGAAGAAGGGAGACGTTTCAATTAGTGAACAATATGAACACGGACAGGAACTCATAACGAATTTGATAGAAATGAGAACAATAAAAAAAGGAAGAAATCGCAACTCGTTTTTAAGTAAATATATTTGCACTCTTCGTATAAAATGTCAAGTTTGTATGCATTTTTTTAGAGCTCATCTAAACATTCACATTTCCAAAATTACATAAAAATCAATGTGAAACAGTAGCCATTACTTCTGTTTTTTAATTGTTCAAAAGATTCGAAATATTATTAGAGATGATCAGAAATGGAATCTCAAAGGCTGCGCGCAAATAATGAAGCCATAACTGACTTGAGTGATCCAAATCGATCAACAAAGATTTCTGAACGGTTTTCGAAACTTTTAGACAGTCAATGGACGGATGTGTTTGAGTGACTCACGCACAGGAAAGAAACTTTTGACAGGGAAGCAATTGGTATATTGATAGACATGTTTAAGGTAAGTTTTAAATTGATGATCGATTTCTGTCTTTGAAATTTTGATAGTGTGGTTTGTTGTTACTTTTCCTTATTATTGGAACCTCAAAATGTTTCCCTTATATCCGTTTAGACCTCAGTGTAAACGTATTCTAAGGAAAATTACATTTCATTAAATGTTCGCCACACATCAATCAGATGTTTATAGTTTGGTAGATAACTGCTGACTTAATTTTTTGCAACCTACATGTTCTATAGCTTGTTATATGATCACAATTGTTAAAGACCGTTCATAAAATCACTTTGTTCTGAAAACTTTGTTGCTGTTGATCCTTAAGATTTAAATAAATGTTTTTACATTGCCTGTACTTGATAGATGTGTTGCGACGAATGTAAAGATGTGGCTTCCTCACAGCGTCTGTGTATCCTTATATACCTTAAGCTGCTACCTTATAGGGATCTTTTCACGCTTTGGTAAATTGACAAAATTGAAAAAATTTGTTTCAGATTCGCAAATTTTCGTTTTAGTTATGATATTTGTGAGGAAACAGTAATACTGAACATTTACCATGGTCTAATATAGCCATTATATGCATCTTTTGACGATTTTAAAACCTAAAAATTATAAAGCGTTGCAACGCGAAACGATTGAATAATTTGGAGAGTTCTGTTTTTGTCGTTAAATTTTGCGAAACTACGAAGATTGCTTATATAAGGTATAAAATACTTACACTGCGTAAACACGGCGGAATAGCTCAGTAGGCTAAAGCGTTTTTACTTCAGGACTCTGGCAGGACTCCAGGGGTCACTGGTTCGAAACCTGGTCCGGGCAATCTTCTTTTCCTTTTTTTAATTTTATTCTTGATTTTTTACTGGTGCTTTTACGATCCAATGTTTACATTTATCGATATAAAGCATTTAATGAATAAGTTAAAAAATGCCAAAATCTGTGAAAAGGCCCCTTTATGCCACCAGTAAGGACATGGCGACGTGCAGTCCAGCTTTTATGCATCGCCTGCATGAGTTCCAAAAACTAATCTCACACATAACAATCGGAATCCTCCGAAAGGTAACATGTTTCATTTTTTTACTCCACATATTTCATTATGCCATAAACAATCAAAAATCGACAATACCTAAATTTCTAATGTTCCCATCTGGTTTTGATGTTTGCGTTTAATAATATGGACATTGTTGAACCACTTCAGATAAAAATCATGACCTATTTTGCCTACAAACCAGATTGAATAAGGGGAGGTTTATTGTTTTACACCTGTCCATTGGTCGGTTGGTTGGCAGGATGGTTCGGTGTGTTCGTAGACAAGATGTTTCGTTTTCTCATGATATTACCGTTTTGCCTTAGTTGTTTGTTGGTCATTTTCATATAGATGTGCACGCTCATTGCTTTTGAGATTGTGGTATCAAAGGTCAAGGTCAATGTATTTTTATATAATGTCATTCAAATTGGTATAATGGTTACTCTGGAAAGAGAAGACGCCTATAAAATTTGAGATCCATAGGCCTCTGTTTTCTTGATGGACTTGTTTCTGGTTAAGAGCCACACTACGAGTTACCTTTAATGTTTAACTTAACATGCTATTTACTTGACAGGAAGGGGAAAACAGCGATTTTGTAGTCCATTGATTAATTGCCACAACAAATAGCTTTAGTGCCGTAGTTTAACTTTTATGACGACACCTCGTTAAGGAAAAACGTTTCCTTTGTTCTCTTAACAACTGTGTACTTAATGACATTAAGATGATAGTATTTTTAATCAGAAACAGGGCATTTTTATCGCCTGATATATATTTAATATATATCTGAAATATTTGTGGGTAAATAAAATAAGGTTCTACCGTATAAAGTTTCGCTAATTTATATAAATTATTAATCTTTCGGCCAAGAGGAGCTTTGATTTGAATTCTTATTTAAAATGCATTTAACTATCCATTTCAATTATGCGTAATATGAAAATTAAATCATGGCGTATCTGTTGCACGTGGTAAAGGCGCATTTATTATTATCTTAGCGCGCATATTGTATCAAATACAGTTCTTACATTTTTTTAGATAATTATCGATCGTATCGGCAAACGAGACTTGCAAAAGACTACAAAACAATTTCAATTATATCAAAGCCTTCGTCAACCAACCCATCGATGTGTGCTGGAATTCTCATATACAGAGTCCTCCAGTGGCGTTTATATTCGAGCCATCTTCGGAGCTGGCACGCACACATTTCAAGCCATATACAGCCTCTGGAACCGAGCTGGATAACGTTGTATGGTCGGCTATGCTGTTGCACGAGAGTGGACCGATCTTGTTAAAGGGAATTGCACAGTTCACACAAAAATTGAAAATGACCAAGATGTACAAAAAAGTAATGATTGTGTCTGGTCGTGACTTATAAACCGAAAGTACAAATTGATATATCCTTTAACAAAACGAATTTTGTACAAGAGTGGGCGAAATGACTATTGAATCTCCATGATTAATACATAATTTCAGAATCTTTTATAACATTATAACGAATAAACACTTTTTTTAAATATCACAGTGCAAGTACGAATTAAACATTTTATTAATAGTTACATGGTAAGAATTATGTAAAGTCTTAGTAAAATGACAAAAAAATGGCATACTTGCTATACACTATGAAAGAGGAATGAGCTCGATAATCATAGTTTTGATCCTTGTTTGTGCTATGTTTGTGCATTTACTATTGAATACAACTGCAAATATTTTTTATATAGTATGTTATAGAAATTCCTTTGATACTTGATCATTAACGTGTAAACGTTAAGTGTGTCACGTTACCAGATGCCTCGTCTAGACGTCTCATTTAGCAAGCGCAAACCGAACTAGAATAATAAGACCAAAGTCACAAATAAGATGTCATTTGTGACTTTTATTCAATTATTGTAGTGTTTTATATGTTATAAACACTTTGACACTTGAACATTTTCATCATCTTCCACGGTTATGAGAATGGGGCACCTGTTGATGTCATGCACTCTAACATAGTCTGTAATATGACCGGTACAATGTTTGTTACACATGGGTATATTGCTTTAAATATAGCTAATATATTAACCTCTGCTAGACAAAAAACAGATCGAAACAACCACACAAATGTTACGAAAATTGAGTTGTCAATGTCATATTGAATTAAAATTATTTAGTGAAATTCTATCAAACATTTATTTTTAACAATTTCGTTCAACCTCTATCCGATTAGGAAAGCGCTCAGGAAATCTTTAAATGAATTAAATGTGATATAATGAACGCTAGAATTGCGGCATTTTTGTAATTATTACCGGTGTACATTGTATTGTTTAAGTCGTTATTCTGGTCAGCAATATGTTTTATGAACCAGTTTGCAATTCATTTATACATCCACAGATATGTTGTTAACTTATTACAATTTCAAATTGTTATGTACGCCCAAGGTATTACCGACACAAATGATTCATGTTACACTTTCATTAACTGTCGTTTTTACATTTATTTCAAAAGCATAATGCCTGCACATCACAATGTACGTTGGTATGCAGCACAATTGTCTATTTTCTTATCGTATGTTAATGGTGGATAATCACACAAATTATTATATTATATTATCATGTTGTTAACATATCAGAGCAGACGGAGTAGATATTCACAGAAATTAATAGCAAAGCAATACGATGGCTGTGACAGTAGACGAGCTGTTTACGAAAGACCTGAATGACTTGATGAAGGTTACTGAAGATTTGCTGGATACCAAGGATCCTGATAAGAAGGCGTTTGTTACAGAGCGCATCAGAGACATGCAAGCGTTTCTTCAAGAAAAACAATTGGAGGTATACCAGTTAAATGCACAATTCTTGTGGCTATTGTTTATATTTATTTTACAACATACATTTATGCGTGCGACAAAAAATCATAGGTCGTAAAACATCGGACAAAACGAAACAACATATGTCTATTATAACCGATACAACAATATTATAGAAGACTAATAGTATACAAATTCTTATCGCCAATCTGTGTGCAATCGTTTGAAGGACAAATAACAATTTATCAAATATCGTAGAATAGCCATAATAAATGATATAAAATGAGAACTATATCTTTACGAACACAGGCAGAGAAGCAATTGCAAAAGGAGATAGACGAAGATGAGAAAGAAATCAAGTCCGTGCAAGACAGGTAATTATTTAAATCTCAAATATACAAAATAAACGTTTTTACATTTCTTAATCACCAAGAGTAATGCTTAAGTCTTGATATGCACGTTGTAGAAGAAAAGTTAGTATATATATAATAATAGTAATTAATGCAATAAGCAGTAATAACAGAATAAATGCAGCATGTAAGTTCAACAACAGCTGTCAGTGGCACTGCTGACATTAGAAAATAAAAAAGTTACTCGCATGATAACCTAAAAGTACGTGTTGTTACTGCTACTAGTGTTGTTGTTAACTATATATGCGCCGGTCTCTGAGAAAACTGGGTGTAGTATATTTGCGTAAAGTATCATGTCAGATTACTTTTGCAGTCCACAAAGGCTTACAATGACGACACTTTCCGCCTGTACTAGATTTTCGTTTAGACGAGACTTCCTTTAAACTAACAGGTCCATATACTAGTAATCGGAAAAAGTCGTCCCTGGTAAGCCTGTGTGGACTGCACATGCTAATTTGGAACAATACTTCACTCAAATTCATTCAACCCGTGTGCCCAGAGCCCGGCTTATTTCTATTGATGTAGAAGAATCCGCGTTGTGTGTTGTTATTGTTTTTTTCTTTGAAAATCAACTGTGAATATTTTATAATGTTCTGTTTTACACAAGGATTGTAAAGCTGCGCGATGGAGGGGTGGAGGATCCAGTGGGTGATACTTTGGACCACTTGAAGTTATGGAAGGACCTGAAGGACAATGAGTGGAAAAATGTCTACTGGTTCTTTATTCGTGAGACTAGGGAACCAGTGCAACTCGTGCACGAGAAGTTGCTCACGATTCTCAATGTAAGTACATCCGGGAGACGAGGGAGCCAGTGCGACTCGTGTGTGAGAGATTGTTCGAGATTCTCAAAAACGTGTGTAATCAAAAGCGAACAATAAATTATATTGTAAATCGATACTTGCGATTTAGGGTTTATTATAACATATCATTCGATAACTTGATTAAGTCCGACACTGTTAACACTCCTTATTTTAAGTATTTTTTAACTTTGAATAAGGATCAGTTTATTTTATTGACGAAAACGTGCGTTTGTTTAGGTAAGGATCATACAAGGGTATAAATAGTATAGTGAGTAATATTGGTTAAAGGGTGCTCTTGAGTATGGATACAAATTGTGTGGCAATTGTTATGGCAATTATATTGGCAACACAATATTTTGTGTGTGTTTGCATTCTTAGAAAGCATACGAAGCTGCTGGGGAACATATGCGAGATTCACGTGCGCAAATTTTCTACCAGGTGATCCAACCTGGCGCCGCCTTTGAGAGGACTCGTGATAGACAGGAGGCTTTGAAAGCCTTCGAGAATAGAGAGGTACGCATGGTAAAGAATGTATTAAATGTACTCTTTTAAAGAAATGTTTTAAACCATGTATTTATGTATATTATTTTACTTTAATAACTACTTTAACTTAAGTTGTCTTTCATTCCTTCTCGATTTTCAGGAGGAATTAAATGATTTAAGTGCCCTGTGCCAATTCAAAGCAATGCCGTTTTGTATAGATTCAATAAAAAAGGTAAGCTTATTTTCATGTCTCTTTTCGCAATACGCATTTTCAAGTAAATGGTATAAACTTCGTAAATGAACTGTAAACAGTGTAGTTTTTAATAATTGCAAAACGTTTTGTAAGACAAAGTGTGCTTTAAAAAGGCTTAAATCTATCATCTATTTTTATAAGAATAAGTTAGACGATTTGAGTTAGCCCTTAGTTTGTTTTGCATAAGTGAACCCAAAAACTACACATCTTTTGTGACAGTTTGTTATGAAAATTGGTTACATTTTCTCTGGATATCTTCTGAAAATGCCCGCGCTCCAATTTTGTGAAAATAAAAACAAAAACTTTCTTTCAGAATATCAAGGATGCTATACTAAAAAAAGACAAAATTATATGTACAGTGCCAAACGCTTCCGATGAATTCCAAAAGGCAATAGATAACTACTTTATAAAATGCATCGAGTTTTCTTGGACGGCGGCCTTTAAAGATGTGTCTCCTATTCTGCTGGTCACTGATCCGAACAAAGAATGTCCAAAGAAACTTCTTAATAGCTTCGAAGGTCTCGATAAGTTAAATAAACTCTGTACTGTGGAATGGCCGGCTCTAGTTCAAGGGGATTCCATTATTTGTCCGTGGGTGTTGAGAGAAAGAAATCAGCTCCGCCCTACAGCTCCTCCGTACACTAAGGAAGAATTGCTAAATGTCGGGGCACACAGAACTGCACATGGACGCACCGTTGAGTCTCAGAGTCGGGCGGAGATGACGTCACCGATATTTACACGGAAACCACTTCTAAAACCTCCAAAAACCGAAAAGGCGATCAAATCCATTGAAAAGACTACCAAGCAGCACAAAATAGATGCATCAACAGCGTACAATGTGCCTAGTAAGAAGCAACCGAAGATACATGGTAACATGCGAAATAATCAAAATGTAAATTTTTGATAGTACAACCCTCTGCTTTATGTACTTAAAATGCATGTGTAGAGATCGATTGTGTGAAGGCGTTTTTTAGTATCACGCACTTTTGTGACCACGTGTTAAGGTTGACCACATAAATGAAGAAATCATTATTGTGTTTGTTAAAACTACCATTGTACACATTTGGAATTTGTTATGTCTATATGTTTGACGTCTTAACACAGTTTCATAACAACGTTAAAAAGCCAATATGATAATTATGAAGTTGATAGTAAGTATATTCAATAACAAAGCAGCGTATGTATATACGTTGTAAAAATGTTTTGTTGTGTGTATAAAGGTCATGATTGTTCGATTTCGTGTTGTTTCATCTTAGTGCGTTCACGTATGACGGTCAGTGTAACATTTCGACTCCTTTTTCATTCAAATTAATATTGAATGTTATCTTTAATAACGAATTAAAACAAAGTGGTCACTAGACACACGTGTGTATCAATATTAAATCGGAAATGGAAAATGGCTCGTATGGCATATGCGGCCCGCGTAGCTCCAGACCAGCCCGAGCAACCGCGCAGTCTGGCCAAGAGATTCGCTGTCCGCTACAAAGTAACGCAATGTTTCTTAGTCTTATTAGCGGACATACTTCGCGGATGCGCATGCTGATCTCGAGCTACGCTGGCCGCATATGGCATAAGACCTGTTGTTCATGAAGCGCTTCTTTTTATAAATGTAGTTGACATGCCAGTGCGATTGCAAGAAATCGTACAGGATATGTCCGCAGCAATAACAGATGTGTCTCCTGCTATAAAATTATGGTATCTGAAGTAACAGTTGAGTTTAGAACAAAATCAACTATACAGGCATAAGGCATGCTATATCGTATAAAAATAAGTTGTTATTTTTTAAATAGTAATACTGATTCTAAACATAACTTGGATTATATATGTTACAAATGAAGGAATGTAACCAAGTTATAGTAAATTATGTCAACAATTGTTAAATATAAGAATATTACTCACTTACATAATATGCGCTTAAAAAATATAATAATTGTTAAACAACGTAAAAAAACCAATCCAAGATCTGAACATAAAAAAATGCCATTCTTATTACACCTTCACATATATTTAAAAACTCATAAACGAATGCAAATAATATTCCCCTTATTGCTTTTTATTAGTCAGACAGCCTGTTTTGTCGTTCTAAAGTATGGCTATTGAACGATTCCGGCTAACAATCTCAATATAAATAAGTAAAACTCCAGCTGCTGGAGCAGTATTGCATTTCTATCATAAACAATTTGTTGGTCCTTAATTTAAATTATTGTATATGCTCATAACAGATCATTACAAAAAATGTTTTCTATTCACATAAGTTCAACTAGCTTCATTTTACCATGCATCGGCTCGTTTTCAAACAAGCTTGGGCTGTAGATGCCGCTTATGATGTCAACAGAAACGCATAAACAGGCCTTTGTATCAGTAAAATGCGTCACTTTAAAACATAGTCTAACACCATCTCTTCACATCAGATTACGCTCAAGGTATTGACCCACAACACACATACTTTGAAAATGCATTAATGCATCACTTAATCAAAGAAGCAAAGATATAAAGAAATAATGTGTGTTACTAAAACGTGCACATGATATTCCAGTGTATTTAAAAACAAAACTATGATGTTTAAAACGTAATACTTATTAAAACATTCAGATGATTACCTTTTAAAAACAAATACGTGACTGAATATATACATTCTTGCTTTATAAAAGGATTTTAGGGATGAAGATATCACTTATTTTTCGTTTTATTATAGATTTTTAGTAACTATTTTAACCACATAAAGCACCAGTGACTGTATATTTGAATTTATTTTTATTTGTTACAAATTATTATGATCTTTTGCAATATCTCTATATTAACAATTTTTCCTGTCAAATATAGGATGTGAGTTTTTAGTCGTTTGATTACAATTGCAAATTGCACTACATTATCGGTAGGTCACTGTAAAAAACATACTCGTCATTCAATATAAGAGAATACTATGCATTATGTATTAAACTTCGCTATATAAAATACAAATTGGACTACATTTTATGTTTGGTTAGAACACTGGTACTTAGCGCCTATTGTGCAAGTCAGACTTAAAATGCATTTATATGTGTTTTCAAGCAAAAATACTATTCAAGGGCGACATCTGCCGTCATTGTGGTTGTCTAGCGTACTTACACGGTCATGTCTTTTATCCATGTGTATGTCGCCTTTGGTGTTATTTAAGCATTATTTTAGTAATTACTAAAAACATAAGCGGTTAAAGTGTTAGAGGTTTTCGGAATTTTATTGTAAATACGATACGTAACTTGAATACCATTTTATGAAAACATATTTGTGTTTATGTGATTGCTGATTTTTCGATTTTATTAAGGTTAACCTTAGCCAATTTATATCCAACCTTTCCATTTAAAAGGTTAAAATATCAAAGATATCGTGGTGCAATTCATATTTAAGTTATACTTGGTGCAGGCTGATGCCTTATTTTTTGTGTATTTGAGTGTGTGCATTCATGTCACATAACTCGAGTAAATAACGTCCATAATGGTTTAATTCCCGCCCATCATGGTGGTTTATATAACAATTCGGATCACTTAAAAAAATGACGCAAAAGAAACGAATGAAATCAAAATCTCGCTACAAAAACGTGAAAAGCCAGGATTCAATATGGCGACACATTTTGCATTCCGACTCTTTTAAATGAACATTCTCACGGGCAACTATCTTGTTGATTTGTCAACAGCCTCAGGTTTTACATGGTACTGGAAAGTTACCAAAAAGATGCAGTGATGTTTTTACCAAGATTGCCTTTGAAATTTTAAGATTGCAGTTGATGTTTGACTGCATGTGTTGGTCAACATGGACAAATTCATCCATATACCGTAATTACTATAAGTTTTCGGACAATTAAAAATAATTATTTGTTCGTGTCCAAAAATTCAGTTACGAAATTTTTTCAAAAATTACATGTGTGCGAAAATTTAGATTAAAAAATTTAAGGTGTTCGAAAGTATAATTATATTGAAATAAAATCAATTAATCAATGCACAATTATTTTATTGTGATTTACTCTTCTTTTCTGCTATAGAAACATAAATACAACTTCAAAGCTTTGCTTATTCTTGACTTAAATGATATAGAACAGAAAGGTAAAAACATAAAACATTCTGCTTCCTAAGTAGGACGAAATTTTTCCAATGGTGTTGGGTTAATCAATTGTTTTCTACCGGTAAACCTGTTTTCTACCCAATAACGCGAATGTAAAGGTCCATTGCCCTCGGGCATGCTCTGCCAGGTTTAATTACCTTGATCCTCTGCCAAGTTTTATTACCTTGATCCGGTGGTAAAAATCCATGATCGAAGTGTCACAAGATACGCCAAAACAGGACCGAAAAACCTGTAGAATAGCGCTGTAAAAATACTGTCCGAAAATTAACAGACGTTAATTATAGACGAAACCCTGTATGTCCGAAAATTAAGAGACATTAACAATAATTATTTTTGCTATAAAGGAAGGTGTCCGAAAACTTCGATTGTCCAAAATCCTGGACATCCTGCAACTGATAGGGTTAGTGTACTCTTCTGTGAATTTGTGAGCTTTAAAATATTCAGCTGGTACCAAAGTTGTAAAGCTCAAGAAACATATTGTATATATTTATACTTATTTATATAAGGTGTCTTAGAAAAAACGGTGTATTTGTTTTCTTTTCCACATCATATTTTAATGTTCATCATTTATTGCATTATATTTTGACATGTTAAAACACCACAAGAATATTCAAGACAGAGCAAAAACTACTATTTAAGTTGAAACTCTCTAGCACACATTTTTTAAAATGTTGATAAAATTTCGAACTTTTAATTGCAGCAGCACCTTCTAAAGAAGAGTTTCATTATATAAGTGCATAGTAATTTAAAATCAAAGCGCTGAAGGCACTGACGTTGTTCGCTGTTGTCGTCCTTAATTAGCTTGTGCGCATTGCACAGGCTAATCAGTGTGCACAGGCTAATCTTATTTGACATGCATTAAGCCCCGTTTTCCCTGAAAGTAGCCAATATGTACAGATTTCAATGATAAACACTAGACTGGCCAATGTCGTCTTACAAGCTGGTAAATACACTCACTGCAGTAAGTTGAGCAGACGCTCCTAAGCATTCGTCGTCTGCAGTGCAGACAGGCAGCGGTAATCGTTCCTAGCATAGTGAGTTACGGTTCTTAGCGTAGCTAAGGCTTCTAAGCACATACTGATTTGCAAAACATGCTCCGTAAATATAGTCGTGAGCTAACGCTCACAACTAAAATCAAAGCGCTGAAGGCACTGAAGTTGTTCGCTGTTGTCGTCTTTTATTAGCTTGTGCGCATTGCACAGGCTAATCAGTGTGCAAAGGCTAATCTTATTTGACATGCATTTAGCCCCGTTTTCCCTGAAAGCAGCCAATATGTACAGATTTCAATGATAAACACTGACTGGCTAATGTCGTCTTACAAGCTGGTAAATACACTCACTGCAGTAAGTAGAGCAGACGCTCCTAAGCATTCGTCGTCTGCAATGCAGACAGGCAGCGGTAATCGTTCCTAGCATAGTGAGTTATGGTTCTTAGCGTAGCTAAGGCTTCTAAGCACATACTGATTTGCAAAACATGCTCTGTAAATTTAGTCGTGAGCTAACGCTCACAACTAAAATCAAAGCGCTGAAGGCACTGAAGTTGTTCGCTGTTGTCGTCCTTGATTAGCTTGTGCGCATTGCACAGGCTAATCAGTGTTCAAAATCTTATCTTATTTGACATGCACTAAGCCCCGTTTTCCCTGAAAGTAGCCAATATGTACAGATTTCAATGATAAACACTAGACTGGCCATTGTCGTCATACAAGCTGGTATATACACTCACTGCTGAAGTAGAGCAGAAGTATTTGTCGTCTGCAGAGCAGACAGGCAGCGGTAATCGCTCCTAGCATAGTGAGTTGTGGTTCTTACCGTAGCTAAGGCTGCTAAGCACATATTGGTTTGCAAAATATGCTCTGTAAATTTAGACGGCCGCTAACGCGACCAATTAAAACCGATGTAACTTATTGATTTGATTATATTTATATCAAACACTTATCCTATTAACCAGAAAGCCATGATAATTTAGTGAAAATAATATCAGCACGATATGTTTGCAAAGTCGTCCCAATGACCTTGGCTTAGATCACTTGATTATAAAATAATTAAGGTTTAGCATTCGATAATACTATACAATTTACAAATGTATATAATGATAAGAAATCTTTAGATATTTTGCGGAAACCAATTATACATGCCTATACGACATTGAACTTGACATGATGATCACAATTTTATAGGCTTCTTACTTTGAGATTGACCTCTGATCTTATGACCTCAAAATCCAAAAGAATCAAACAAGTTTACTTTACATAAATAATTTCTTAAATACATAAATCCTACCATATGCAAACAATGCATATGTTAAAAAATGCATTTAAATACGTAAGCGAATGAAGATAATTGTGTACACACGAACACAATGAAGCAATTTTCCATGTTTTTAGAGGTACCAAATGCACATGTATGACACAATATTTGCCAATCTGCAATTCAGGACCGTTTATTGGAAATTGTTTATAATGCTTTTTCTGCCGCTAGAATCGACAAGCTGCGCGATGGAGGGGCGGAGGATCCAAATATATCATATTTTAGTCTTTTAAGTAGTAAAACGAAAATGTGTTATTTCGATTCCGTGTTTGTTTCCAGTATTTTCACGATTGACGATGTCCCTTTCATTTCTATTGCTTTTACATTCATATTGATAAAATCAAATTGAATCTATAAATAAATAAATGTTGTTAAACGTTATTATTACCTAATACACTTATGTATATACATTACAATCGTTAATGTTAATCACCAATGTAAAAACTTATTTGTATTGCACAGGTGTGCATAGCGATAGATGTGTGTGGTGTTACTGTAACCCAGTTGTGTTTGTCTTTGACATCCCAGATACAATATCATTATTATTTTGAAGCATCTTCAACGTATACCATTTTTAGCAACAAAAAATTGGTTTATTGAAAAGTGTCAAAATCCCTTACCTGGGTTTAATTTAAGTCACTTCGAGGAAAAAGACGGGTTGCTGTGATGAAATTAGATTTTATCCGCGTCAGGCGAAAATCAGGATCTTCGCTGTTCACTATAAATTCGCTAAATATATCGCGGCCTCAAAGCGGATGGGTTATTCCAGACCAGTCTGCCCGAGTTAATAATTAAGTTTCGCTTAACGCGGCTCGTAATAGTGTTCATGCCACGTAGTTAAACCATAACTAGGAGCGACAATTCTGATCGGTATTGTCATAAGCAGTGAAAGATTTGTTGCCCGCTATTAAATAACTGAAGCTGAAGACGTTGTTAGTCCACAATTTATTATATAGCCATAATGTATCTATTAAAAAAATGGTTTACTTATTTTATGTCACACATGACTCTTATTAATGCTAGCATTTTATTTGTCACAAATGATGGCATTTTAGTATTTGAAAATTATGTAAATAATGGTTACATGCCAATGATAATCATACTCGCTAATCTACGCTGCGACAAAGGACTTATCCTTGTTAAATAACTCATAAACTAAGACAAACTAAGAATTCCAAAATCTGATGAGACAAAATACCATTCTTACTTCATCTTTACATTTATTTTAAAAATCCTAAAATAATGGAAATGATATACCTCTATCGGTCAGAAAAACGCTCGCTTTCTATCGGTCAGAAAAACGGTCGATCTGATTTATAGCTATGAACCAATGCGGGCTAATAGTCTCAAGAAAGTTCATAAGAAGAATGTTTAATTAACCAAAGTTTAACTGTCTTGAGTGTATACCATGCATCGGCAAGTTTTAAAACCACCGTGTGCAGTAGATGTCGCTAATGACGTCAAAAGAAAAACATAAACGTTTTCATGTATCAGTAAAAGGCATCACTTGGCAACACAGTGTTGGACCAGTTCTTAACATCAGATTAACCTGACACGTATTGTAAATACTCATAAATAAATGATGCATAGATCATTAATTGTCTGCGGTGAGCGTGCACCCAACGTTCTGTCGTCACCCCGCAATTGGCGGGAAATTCGATCCTAGTCTCAATGGGGCCATCAATCATCTGCGCCCGCATCCTACTCATCACACTCCCCAACCACATTGTCTTTGTAGTCCGAAGAAGTTACTTGAGTGGTATCCCCTGCTTCTTCTCCAGCTCATTTATTTCGCTCTTTAATCTTTTGTTTGTCAGAAACTGATCGAAACGCGCTGTGCTATAGATTAGATATGAGTGTGTATAGTTGAGTTACCTTCGAATAAAACGATCGTAAATCGGTAAACTTACAAGTTCAAAAATCGCATGATATTTTATTTCCTTCGATGAGTTGAGCTGTGCTTACAACGTGTGGTTTTAGAATTGTAATGTATTATAATATTCATCTCAAAATTTCAATATTAAAATTATGATAACTATGAAAGCACAAAATCATCGCAACATAAAATTTGATGGGAAAAAAAGAAACTAAAAAAGTCTCACCAAATTCAACAAAATCTTCGAAGAGAGTTCAATAATATTTTCGCCAGGAATAACATTTTAGATAAAAAGACAGTTCGAACAAATAACGAAATGCACGTATAACTGAAAATAATCACCCATTATTAAGGAGAATTTCTTTGGACCTTTTGTATTTTTAAGTTTTCACCAACCAAACTTGTGAGTATGAAATACAACGCTTGGACCACATACGGACAATGTCCTGCTTTACTGCAATATACTGGTAGCTTGTTTTTGCGTAAATATAAATTGTATATTTTATCCCTTGTTTTAGTTAATAATGTCTATGGGCATTTCCGATCTGATACGAAACAAATACATGGAATACATTTTAATCCTCGCATTTCTTCATTGTTTCGATAGGACTTCTTCAAAAACTGCCAAAACCCAATAAGCCTTTATGGTTTATCGTTTAAGACAGGGTTGGCACCAATCGACCGCCCCCGGTTTTAACCGGCGGTTTTTACCGGTTAAAACCGCCCCGGCCAATACTCCCAAAGTGGTCATTACTGGTCAATACTGGTCGATTGAACTTTACCCCCAATTTTGATTAATATTCCATGCTTAATTAAACAATATTGATAATATCAATTAAACAGCCATGTTGCCAATAATGTCTTAAGCTATAAAACCCCACTATTTTATACCTGTTCATGCAAATTGTAGGCCAATCTCTCAAAATTTTGCAAATGAGTCAAGTTGGTCAATTGGAATTTGCTGATCGATTGAATTTTTTTTCAATTCTAACGAATTATGAATGCTCAGAAAATTCTGTGCTTGATTCAACAAGAACCTGTCAATTACTGTGTATTAGTTGTTCCTCATGCCCCACTGTCTCCACAGTCTTTCACAGTCTTCAAACCTAAACAGGTTAGGGCACCCAAAACTGATAATAGGGCCTTACATGGCACCTTTGACACAACCCTTACTTGTCATGTATTCTTGCCTGGATTTCTTTAACAAAATAGTGAAAAAATATTTTATTTTACCATTGATATAAAACAAAACTTAATAAGAAATAATTATTAAAAGAAAGAAATAATTGAAAAGAAGAGTCTAGAGTAGACCCACAATTGGTCAACATTATTTGTTGCCAAAATCAAGAACTTTGATTGTTTATTCATTTGAAGACCAATTGAACTTTAAAATAAGAAAACCCTCTTAATATAGAAAGGAGACAATTTAGAAGTAACTATTAAATTAATAACATTAATAGCAAGTTATATCATTTTGTTTGAGTGAAATGAAATAGCCTAAGGGCAGATTTGCTTCATTGTCACTATCAGAGACATACCAGTGCATGCATTTTATTACCAATTAAGGCTTAGGGGCCAGATCATTTATGACACTAGAAACCACAAGAGTTCTGTTTGTCCATCAGCTTATCAAATAGATATATCAAAAGATCAGTGAAATACTATGGTAACTACAATAGTAATAATACTTCAGTAACAGATGTGATACACTGAGATAAAGATATTGCCTTAGTTCTTTTGTATTTGAGACCGTTTCCATAAATAATAAAGAAGTATTTTTTACAGCTTTAAAGCTTTTTTTACAATAGATAACTCAAAAAAAGTTGATCAATTACAGAATAATGATTGATTTAATATAGAATAGCTTAAATTCTTCCTTTGTCATGTTAAAATGCTACAATTTTCAATCAACCAGTATTGACCAATAATGACCAGTATTGACCGGTTTTAACCGGGTATTGACCGCCAGCCCGGTCAATACTCAATTGACCGATCAATATGCCAACCCTGGTTTATAAGAAGATTGTTTTGTTTTTTTCAAGTGACTTCTGTGTTTAAATGAAAAGCCACACACATCCCACTTGAACGGTCTCTCTCCTTTAAGAAGCTTCATGTGTTGTCAATGTACCACTCTGTTAAAATGCTCTACCACACACCTCACATTTGTACAGTCTCTGTTCTGTATGTATCCTCATGTGTTTCTTCAAGTCAGAACTCTGGTTACAAGCAAAACCACACTCCTCACACTTGTACATCTCTCTCCTGAATATATCCTCATGTGTGTCTTCAATGTACTACTCTGGTTACAAACATAACCACACTCCTCACACTTGTACACTCTGGTTACAAACATAACCACACTCCTCACACTTGTACAGTCTTTCTCCTAAATGTATCCTCCTCATGTGTGTCTTCAAGTGATCACTCCTGTTACATTCATAACCTCACACCTCACATGTGTGTGATCTCTCTCCTGTATGAATCATCATGTGTGTCTTAAAGTGACCATTATACTTACACGAATAGCCACACACATCGCACTAATACGGCCTTTCTCCTGTATGTATCCTCATGTGTTTCTTCAAGTCAAAACTCTGATTACAAGCATAGCCACACACCTCACACATGTATGGTCTTTCTCCTGTATGTATCTTCATGTGTTTCTTTAAGTCAGAACTATGATTACAAGCATAGACACACACCTCACACTTGTAAGGTCTTTCTCCTGTATGTATCCTCATGTGTGTCTTCAAGTCAGAACTCGTTTTAAATGCATAACTGCAAACTTCACACTTGTGCGGTCTCTCTCCTTTATGTATCATCATGTGTGTCTTCAAGTGCTCACTACGTTTACAAGAATGGATACACACCACACACTTGTACGGTCGTTCTTCTGTATGTATCTTTATGTGTGTCTTCAAGGTACCACTCTGTTTAAATGCTTTACCACACACCTCACACTTGTACGGTCTTTCTCCTGTATGTATCCTCATGTGTGTCTTCAAGTCAGAACTCGTTTTAAATGCATAACTGCACACCTCACACTTGTGCGGTCTCTCTCCTTTATGTATCATCATGTGTTTCTTTAAGTGCACACTACGTTTACAAGAATGGCCACACACCTCACACTTGTACGGTCGTTCTTCTGTATGTATCGTCATATGTGTCTTCAAGCTACCACTCTGTTTAAATGCTTTACCACACACCTCACATTTGTGCAATATCTCTTCTGTATGTATCCTCATGTGTTTCTTCAAGTGACTACTCTGTTTAAATGCTTTACTACACACCTCACACTTGTACAGTCTCTCTTCTGTATGTATCCTCATGTGTTTCTTCAAGTCATTACTCTGGTAACAAGCATAACCACACTCCTCACACTTGTATGGTCTCTCTCCTGAATGTATTCTCATGTGTGTCTTCAAGGTACCACTCTGGTGACATGCATAACCACAATCCTCACACTTGTACGGTCTCTCTCCTGAATGTATCCTCATGTGTTTCTTCAAGTCAGAACTCTGGTTACAAGCATAACCACACTGCTCACACTTGTACAGTTTATCTCCTGAATGTATCCTCATGTGTGCCTTCAAGTTACCACTCTTGTTACATGCATAACCACACTCCTCACACTTGTACAGTCTCTCTCCTGCATGAATACTCATGTGTTCATTAAAGTGACCACTGTTGTTACTCGAATAACTGCTCGGCAGGTTTTTGGGTCTGATGAGGCCAAGTTCTCTGGCTAATTCATCTCTGTACCAGACCAGCAATTCCTCACCTGAACCAATAGAATTATTTACAAGTTATTTATAAAACATCTGCAAATCTTAAACTTTTTTTCAACAAACACTGGATGTCTCAACTAGAACTGTTTAACAAATGTGACTGATACCCCACATTTATATCTTCAAAATGTGCAAATGTGTTAATTTTATTACATACAAATTCTAAGTTCTTCTAGTTGATCTCAACATATTATATTTTTGATTCTTAGACTGATATTTAGGACAGGTTTTAATTCAAACTCAAAGTTTGGTTATGTGTTTTCTTGCTATTTCTAAATGTTAAATAATTTAAAGGGAATGTTGGAGTAGAAAGGCAAAATGGTAAAACAAACATTATTTGTTCAAGACTGTTCAGACATAGTGAGAAGCAGGTTTTTCAATTACTTGGATTTACCTTATATTAAGTGTTGTGTATACAATGACTTTTATTAGGTTTTTCTATGAATGAGGCTGCATTATGCAAGGACCCTAAATATGTCTAAAACAGCACCCAGAATTGGGAAGAAGTTTGAATTAAAGTTGCAATGTCCAACTATCTATTTATTACTCTGAGGTATTCATAAACGGTAGCTGTGTTGCACTGTGGGGGAAATCAGAGAATCCGGAGAAAATAACACCTTTTCCGTATGGAGATAATCATACAAACTCCCACCCACTAGTACAGGAAATTGAATCCGTATAATCAATGTGAGACTGCTCAAATCAGACAGATTCACATTGAAAATACATATCTTTAGTCATACAACAGGGGTATATACCTGGTAAAACTGGCTTCAATGTGCAGTATTGGATGCCTCCTTTGTACTGGAATGCTACAAGGTTCTGATCTGCCTCCGTCATAGCATAGTTCACGTACCTCATCCAGTTAGAAGTGGCTTTGTTCTGGGTATTCACAAAGTGACTCCCTTTGCCATCCTTATAGATCTGAATTGCATAGAATCTTACTATAAACAACCAACAGTAAATATGATTGATACACACGAAAATCTGATAAATAATATACTTGTTATAAAGAGCAACACTGATAGACCAGAATACCAAAGAATGCCCTTATAAACACAACAGTGGAAATGATCATAAATATTTTCTACAACACAAACATACTTAGTAATTTGTTCTTATTTTTTACTTTCATTCCTTTTTGAATTACATTTGTATAAGTAATATAGTAACCTTAGTATATTTGTATTATATGATATATGTCATTCCCTAAATTACCTAATTTAGTTTAAAAACCGGGGTTGAAAACCCCAATTAACCTCAAAAGTAGGGGGTTAAAATTTTTGCTAAAACTCGATTGAATTTACAAAAACCCATTTGTTGTCAAAAACGGGTTGATTACCCAATATACTCCTAAAGTTATCTATAGCTATGTTAGCGTTTCTGATCGCCAAAATCGCCATAGGCGATTGAATCTTTCAGCTGGCGATTAATGTTTAAAATGTGAATGAAAATGGCGATTGCAAAAAACCCTGATATTTCTCTATAAGTATATAATATATCCTACTTTTAAAGAGAACTCGGTACCGATTTCCACATGTAATCGCCATAAAAGCTCCAGGTGGTAACAGATAGTCCATTGATAAGAGATAAGCGGATGCCCGTATCGTATATTCAAGCCACATAACACAGTCATGTATGCTGACAGAAGCACACGGGAAATTTTCGGGTAACTTTCCAGTCGCCAAACTGTGACATTCAACGTCCAATCGGTTACGAGAATGTTTATGGAGGGGGAGTTATATAGCGATTATTATTTTTGATTGACGTCGGTCACAGAGTAAGCGTTTATGGCAGGTTTATTAACAATGAATCACAGTTGTAGCATTAATACGTGATATAAAACCGGTAAATAAAGCAGTACATTAAAGGCAGTTTCGGGCATCATCATCACACTTATTTACCGTACTGTAAACAATCATTAATTACGAGAAAATAATTGCAATTGGTGAGCAGCGTAAAATTGCTTACGGCGAGTAAGTTGTGAAAAACAAAACCCGTTAATAATTTGATGCGGTAACAAATTAAATCCAGTGCATGTATATTTTATCATGTCTATTTGTAGAACTTATTTACACCGTTTTTCTATAGCCACGTGATAATAACTATTCACCATGCATTAATACCGGCATGCCATGTAAAACCCGTGTTATAAGAAAGAGCGCGAAATTATTGCTGTCGTCTGCAATGCCAAGTTTTAAAAAACAGACGATGTGTAACTAAATATAGCCTAGCCACTCAGTACATGCAGTATTTAAGACTTACAAATTTACCGGTACGTTTCAATAAATTATATATTGCAACTATGGAAAAATATGTCAATTCAAGAATACATTGCAGTAAATGTATTTTTCAAAAATCAAGAAGCACCAGACTACGGCAAAAATTATTGGGAGAAGGGAGGTGGCGAATAAGAGTTACGCAAGACCCACCCAATCAAAGACCGGGGCATATCTGAAAGTTCTAACATTGTATACTGTTTATGCCAGTGCATGAAAATAAATATAAATAAAAAATAAAAAAAAAACATAAAATTATTTGATTTCAGGTAACAAACAATTTATTTAAATGTGACTTCAATGATAATTTAATATAGTCAAGGGCCCTCACACTACTTTGGGGGAAGGGGTCCGCAGCCCTTAGGTGGGGGAATTTTCGCGGCGGCGTTTCCCTTTTTGGGGGATTTTTTTACTTACTCTCTCATTATTTCATTTGTACATGTTTGCACTATATTCATTGCATATTTCATAATTTAGTATGTTTGAAAAGATTAAATTGAAATAGATTTGAGATATAATAATCATGAGACACATCTTTCTATTAAAAAAAAAAAAAATTTTTTTTTAGGGGGAATTTTTCACACCAAAAGGGGAAAAAAGTATACTTTTCCGGTGGGAGACTGCCTCCGAAATTTGGCGGCAGATTTGATAGATTGAGGGCCCTGCAGTCATTGTTGATACCTATAGATTCATGATAATGATTATTTCGTTCATTGAGCAAATAAGGTTCTAATGTGGGTCGTTATCGTAGTGCTGAAATTTGGCTACTAATTTATTTTCCTTAGCGCCAACCTAGTCTATAGCCTTGTTACACACTTGCTTTATATAATGAGATGTGTAAAATCTTTACATGCCAGCATGATTACATTTCAGCAAGAAATGTGTCACAGATATTGATGCCCAAACAACATACGTTTGGATACAGTCAATGCAATAATTAATTCCACAGCAGACAAACACAAAAAGGCCATTATTTAGTCAAAGCTATTGCTGTCAAAATTTCTCTTTTAACCACCATCTGCACACTAATAACAGTCAAGTTTTAAAGTCTTAGAAAACTCTTCCAAGCACTTAAGAGTAATTACAAAGTAATATTTGGGACTATGTATTCTATAGTGAAAACCAAACAAAGGGCCATAACTCTGCCAAATCTTGTCACAGAAAAAGTTCCTTTCATAACTATTATCTTTAGAAAATAAAGATTACCACTAAGAAAATGGGATCAATATCATCCTGGTAGTTAAAGATAAGTTGAATAAAACAACGTTGTGACTATAATATTCCATAGTGGTAAAACAGACAAATGCGATAATTTGCCAAAACTTGCTGCAACAAAACTTTTTTTGTTGTTGCAATCATCCATGCATTTAAGTAATTCATATTCAAAAATTTGAACAAGAATCACCATATAGATGAAGGCATGGACAACACATGCGTCAGAATTCAACTATAGACAAACAAGAGATGTGTTTTCAGAAACACAATTTCCACTACTGCGCCGCTTTGATTTTAAACAAGAGATGTGTTTGTCAGAAACACTATGCCCCCTACTGCGCCACTTTGAAGCCATATATTAGACCTTTGACCTTGAAGGATGACCTTGACCTTTCACCACTCAAAATGTTCAGCTCCATGAGATACACGTGCAAATATCAAGTTGCTATCTTCAATATTGCATAAGTTATGGCCAATGTTAAAGTTTTCAGACGGACAGACTGACTGACTTACGGACAGTTCAACTGCTATATGCCAACCTACTGGAGGCGTAAAAAATGTATCATATCCCTTTGGATTATATCATTTGGTAGGTATAGATCATTTTCATAAGGGAAGTAATATTTTATATATTACTTCCCACATGAAAATGATCTGTACCTGTCAAATGATAAATAGAAATTATCTTCCTTTAAAGCTTGTTACTTCTCTTGTATTTGTTTTTATGACCTTTGACCTTGAAGGATGACCTTGACCTTTCACCACTCAAAATGTGCAGTTCCATGAGATACACACGCATGCCAAATATCAAGTTGCTATCTTCAATATTGCAAAAGTTATGGTCAATGTTAAAGTTTTTGGACGGACGGACGGATGGTTCAAATGGTATATGACATCCTACCGAGGGCATAAAAACCATAATCCTGCCAAAACACCTGGAATATCCAATGCCTTTTTTACAATCATCTACACAATAAAGGCATTCAACAGTATGCGCACGTTTTATCATTAGTTAAAGAGTAATCAAATTACAAGCTTTGGGGTGAACAGACAAGCTGAGGGACAGACGGGAAAGTACAATGTTTCATGCCTCCCACTCTGTGGTGGTAAAGTACACATTAAATCCCCTCTATAGACTCCTAGATAGAGAATTCATTTGTTGAAAATTCATGACTTTATTTTCTAACATTTAGAATTTTTAATTACCCTCGCATTTCAAACTACAAATAAGTATCAATGCATCAAGCTTAGCATCACCTTCCCCTGCAAGCAATACCCTGACTTAGGGTTGTCAGTGATGATATCTCCCCCATACGGTCCAAACATGATCCTGGATTCCAGGCCCTCCTTGGAAAACACTCCAAGACCAGCTCCAGCTATTTCGGATGTTTTTATTTCAAGGCAATCTGGCAAGGTATGCTCAGCTTTAAGATGGTCTTCTTCTGGTACCTGCAGTTTATATTAAAGTATATGTAGTGTAAACACTATTTTAAATAAGAACAATAAGTGCATATTTAAGGCATTTCTTATATTAATCGACATTATAAACGTTAAAACACTTTCTCAGTAACAGTCTCATATGCCCATGATACTTTATACCAATACCGGTACTCTATCATGATACTATAATAGAAATATATTTGATGTTTTCCTTATTTTTGTACTACATGTAGTTAATGTTTTTAAAATGAACACATCTTCACCTCCTTGTCCTGTATGTAGTTATAGGGTCCATGGACAGGGCAGTCCCCATCAAACTCCTTATTGCATTCTCCACAGTCTAAGAGAGCAAATAAACACTTGGCAATAATCAAACTAAGTCAAAGACTTATATCAGCTACCAGAACATCAGATTAAAAAAAAACACCAATATTTACACGTATAATGAAAAGTATAAAACCGCTTATTTAGAAAATATCTTAAAGACAGCCTTTGCATCACAAGACCCTTTATTATTTCTATTCCCAGAGTCATCAGTTCACATAATAAGCTCACATGGTTTCATCAAATGTTCTTTTACTTTCTGAGTTATTAGCAACACAAAATCTGACCCAAGTTCAAGGTACAATTTTAAACAAATAGGTAAAAAATTTGATCTTGTGACTTAGTTTGTTACTTCATGTGCCCCACTTATGCTTTGATATGAAAAAGAAACAAGTTTCAATCAAAAACAGCAACAGATGAGGCATTTAAATTGTTTTATTTTTACCAAGTTTCATCAAGATTGATTAATAAATGTGTCTTCTAGAATAGTAATACAGATTTTTAATGATTCAACAAATTAGCATAGTTTTTCTCTATATTGATTTAACTGCTGTCTGTGAAGTGGTAACAAGCCAAATGTTGACTATGCACAACACATGACGCGGAACTTACCACTTTAGCTCAACTTGTAAACTTAGTGCTCAGGGAGCTAACAAATATGATAATAATGTTTGTTGGTCTTTCGTGAGACTTTCTAATGCAAGGTAATGGATGTTTTGTTCTTGGGCTTACAGAGCAAATGGTCATTATCTGGGGGTTCCAGGCTCATACAGCTGACAAGGTTCCTCGCTTGAAGAATGTGCTCAGTCTTGTCTTTTTCTGGAGACCTTGTTTTCTTCATTCTCTGCAATGGTGTTGAATATGAATAATACAAAATACATTTAACACATTTTACTCTGATAACATATATCTTTTAATCAAAACAAAAAAGCATCCCATGCAACAGGCTTACAGCTATGAAATATCTCATTCACAAACACAACACTCTACCTAAACAGCAGAAAAAAGGGAATTTATTCCGCAAATACTGATCACCGCAAAAATGTTATTCTTTACCATCGTCTTTACATTAAGATTAATCAGGCAGTGAAAGTTTGAGAAAATCTGCCAAGCAGCTAAAGATTTTAACAAGGGACAAAATTGTCACAAAGCCAGGTTTTCATTGTGAAAAAAAAAAACTCAAACTGAACTTTTGAAATGACCAAAAAAAATTAACCCCCTTTGTAATTTTTTTTTTTTTTTTAAATCTATTTTTAGTCGTGGCGACCTTGACATTGGAGATATTGACGTGATTCTTTCGTGGGACACACCGTCCCATGATGGTGAACAAATGTGCCAAATGATTTTAAAATCTCACAATGAATGACATAGTTATGGCCAGGACAAGCTCATTTATGGCCATTTTTGACCTTTGAACTCAAAGTGTGACCTTGACCTTGGAGATATCGACGTAATTATTTTGCGCGACACACCGTCCAATGATGGTGAACAAATGTGCCAAATGATTTTAAAATCTGACGATGAACGACATAGTTATGGCTCGGACAAGCTCATTTATGGCCATTTTTGACCTTTGAACTCAAAGTGTGACCTTGACCTTGGAGATATTGACGTAATTATTTCGCGCGACACACTGTCCAATGATGGTGAACAAATGTGCCAAATGATTTTAAAATCTGACAATGAACGACATAGTTATGGCCCGGACAAGCTTATTCCGCCAGCCCGCCAGCCAGCCAGCCAGCCAGCCCGCCCGCATTCGCCAATCTAATAACCAGTTTTTTCCTTCGGAAAACCTGGTTAAAAACCTGGTTAAAAACACGAACATTTTGGGACTATATTTTCTTATTCAGAAACACAACTAAGGACCATAACTCTGTAAAAACTTGATGCAGCCAATGTTCCTTACTTAATGATAATCACACATGAAAGTCATTCAACAGTGAAAGTTTGAGCAAGGTCCACCCAATAGTGAAAGATAGGTTGGAGCCACAATCTTCAGGACATACATGTGTAGGTACCGGTATGGACCAGTACAGTACTTAATACCTCCCTATAATTGATTGCAATAAGAGGAAAACAAATTACTGGTTACTTATACATACTTTAAATTTCTTCACATGGTCACCCTTTTCCTTCAATTTAATCTTAGCTGGTTCCAGGAAAAGCGGGGGAGTTCTTGTCACAGCATTCTCTACAAGCAGATCATTAAAATTAATCTTTTGTTATTACGAAGAAACTTTTCCAAAATACTGATTTTGAGTGAGTCTTTTCGCTTATACAGGATTTAAAGTGTATTGAATATCCATACTTGGCATACTTAAACAAGGGCATCATTATGTAAAATATAATATTATTAACATATTGTTAAGATTTTGGGTCCTCTCATCCATGAAATAAAATGCCCCACAAATGTTCAAGTCTGAATCTTACATCAGACATTCTCAACAATCCACTATACAAGTTCCAAAGAAAAATTAAAAAATGCAAGATTTTGTAAACATTATCAATTAAATAAGTATGATGTCAACAAAAATTAATAAATCCATAGGATCTCTCAGAAGATTCAAAATTAAACATTCAAAAGATAATAAAATACTGATGCAGTCGTTTCAGTCAAAAATTGAATGCAGCAACAGCAGCAATACGAAATGAAGAAACTGTCATCTTGTATCAGCTTGTATAGTCTTCACAGAAAGGGTTGAGTCAATCAGTGTGAAACTACGGTATCTAATCTAGAAATATTCAGCATATACCACAGTTTGACATTCAACCCTCAACATGCTATTCCAGGACATCTTATCACTTTTATGGTATTTTGGTTCCGATGAAATATCTTCTAGCTGTTTAACTACCTATTAGAAAGCAGACGACTTTAATATGGCAAATACTTGATAATGCAAGGGCCTTTATATAGGGGGGGGGGCTGATTATCAAACTTGAAGGATATTTAATGCCCACAAACATAGCCACCATGTTTCATGATGATCCAGGGTTGGCATATTGACCGGTCAATTGAGTATTGACCGGGCCGGCGGTCAATACCCGGTTAAAACCGGTCATTACTGGTCAATACTGGTCGATTGAAAATTGTAGCATGAAAACATCACAAAGGAGCTATGTTATATTAAATCAATAATTATTCTGTAATTGATAAACTTTGAGTCATTTATTGTAAAAAAAATCTTTAAAGTTGTAAAAAATTAAATCTTTATTATTTATGGAAATGGCCTTAAATATAAGGACCTATGCAATATCTTTATCTCGGTGTATCACATCTGTTACTAAAGTATTTTTACTATTGTAGTTACCATAGTATTTCACTTATCTATTGATATATCTATTTGATAAGCAGATGGACAAACAGAACTCTTGTGTTTTCTAGGGTCATAAATCTGGCCCCTAAGCCTTAATTGGTAATAAAATCCATGCAGTTTTATGTCTCTGATATTGACAATGAAGCAAATCTATTTCAGATCACTCACACATAAGGCGATTACTTGCTATTAATTTAATAGTAACTTATAAGTAGTCTCCTTTCTGTATTATGAGCGTTTTTTTTCCTTTCACATTTAAAAGTTCAATTGGTATTCAAATGATTTAGCAATCAAAGTTCTTGATTTTGACAACAAAAATGTTTTCCAATTGTGGGTCTACTATAGACTCTTCTTTTCAATTATTGTTTTCTTTGATTAATTATTTCTTATTATGTTTTTTATTTTTATATCAATGGAAAATATAAGAATTTTTCACTATTTTGTTTAAAAATTATTTAAAGAAATCTAGGCAAGAAAACATGACAAGTAAAGGTTGTGTCAAAAAGGTGCCATTTAAGGCCCTATTATCAGTTTTGGGTGCCCCATCCTGTATAGGTGAGGAGACTGTGGGGACAGTGGGGCATAAGGAACAACTCATACACAGTAATTGACAGGTTCTTGCTGAATCAAGCACAGAATTATCTGAGAATTCATAATTCATTAGAATTGAAAAAAGTTCAATCGACCAGAAAAATCCAATCTACCAACTTTGACTAATTTGCAAAATGTCGAGAGATTGGCCTACAAATTGCATGAACAGGTATAAATTAGTGGGTATAAATAGCTTAAGACATTATTGGCAACATGTCTGTTTAATTTATATTATCAATATAGTTTAATTAGGCATGGAATATTAATTAAAATTGGGGCTAAAGTTCAATCGACCACTATTGACCAGTAATGACCACTTCAGGAGTATTGACCGGGGCGGTTTTAACCGGTTAAAACCGCTGGTTAAAACCGGGGGCGGTCGATTGGTGCCAACCCTGTGATGATCCCACGTAAACAATCGGATTAAGCAAGCAGATAATGAAAAGTAAGTTTTTTTCAAATCATGGACCATAACTACCAACAGCTTAATGCAATCTGGCTTGTTGTAAAAACTGTGCTTTGATATTATTACATAATTAAAGTTTCATGGTGATCCCATATTAATTGTTTGAGTTACTGAGTGGACATAATTCACCTGAACGCCCCTTAATCACCCGCCAGCCATGGGTGTTCCTATAGCATATAAATGAAAATGACTCACCTTTTTCTGAGTTTGAATGTCTTGGAACATTTAAGTGGGAGTATTGGTCCATTTGTATTGTCCCTCCACCCACAACTGATTTAGCACAATATTTGTCAACATCTGAAAGTTCAATCTCTTCCCGTGTCAGATATACAGAATATTGGTCCGCCAGTTTATCTTGATTCTCTGGTGTTTTTGAATGTGTACATTTATTTGCTGTTGTATTTTCATTGTCTGTTTCTGTCTTTATATTTTGTTTAGCTATACCAAATTCATTATTGAAGTCATATGCTGTTATATAACCCTGGTCTGTAAGAGGATTTAGAAACTGTTGTGTTGCCCCACATACAGAATAAATTTCATCTTTTGCATTTGAATTGAAAGTTAAGTTTTTGTTCACACATACAGAATTGAAGCAATCTTGCCTGGTAACATGTTGTCGCATAACTTCACATTCTGTCTTTTCTGATTTCACACATTCAAAGGTGAAGCCGTTGTGTTTGTTGCTATCTGGATGTCTCTCTTCCAATAGAACCTGTTCTGATTTGGCACAAACAGAATAAAAATCAGAAGCCGTGTTATACCATTCATCAGTCTCAATTTTGACACAAACAGAGTTCAAGTCATCTATTGTTTGGTCGGAAGTTAATGTCTCTGGACTAACCCTAGCCGATATAATGTTTACACTTGTTTGGATTTTGGAATCAAAGGCCTTTCTAATTGTGCTCTCCCTTTTCAGGTCACTTTCCAAGGTATTGCTTTCTGTCTTTCGTTTCCTCGTTTTGAACATTTTGGAGGCCGCCACACTTTTCTGTGTATGTGCCATTCTGAAAATGTTCATTCATAAGCAATTTCATGAGACAGATATGGTCACAACACTTACACATGTGTAAAAATATTGCAAACCACTTGACAGTTCCAATCATTACATTAAGTGATCTGAAAAACTAATCTTGATATATTAGTGCATGTTGTTTTTTTTCAATACATTTTGTATAAGATGTGTTTAGGTAGGCCAACTTGTTTTAAAGTAGGGCTCTGGTCAACAATACCAGATAGTGCGTACTGTGCAATAAAAGCCAATCCAAGAATGATTCAAATAAAAAAATACTGTCTTTTACAAACATTTTTATATTCATTTTTTATGTTTTGGAAACTTTATCTTGACATAGTATGGCTCAATTGGTCATTGTCGGCTCGGGTACTACTAACATGTACCCTGGGTACTTAAGTATACTTAAATGTACCCCGGGTACAGTAAATATACTAAAAAATTTACTTAAATATACTTAAACGTACCCGGTAGATATTAGACTGTTCCCGAGTTGTATTCCCGCCCAAAATCCAATGTAATAAAACGTGTTACCGATTACCGTTAAACGATATTGTTTATGTTAAACAAACTTCTCTTCTTTAAAAATGCATCAACAATCTGTTTGAGTATGAGTTTCGATAATATAGAGGCAATTTCACAGACAATTGACATAAGTGTTATCATAATAATGTTTTTTAAAAAGCCGACAACGACCAATTTACCGGTAACGTTAAAATTCCCGAGTACTTTTTAGTATATTTACCGTACCCAGGGTACATGTAAGTATACTTAAGAGTACCCGGGATAAATGTGACAATGACCCAATTAGCAGTAGTAGTGTACCTGGCCCGGGATAAATGTCGACAATGACCCAATTAGCAGTAGTAGTGTACCTGAGCCGACAATGACCAATCGAGCCATAGTAAAGTATGTTCATTGTTGTTATTTTTTTGTTACATAGTCAAGTAATAGCGATGATCATGGTATTGACCGATTTGTTTTTGCTCAAATGTGGTAACACTTAGTAAGCTTGTTTGAATAAATATTAGCGGTCACGAACACGGCTTCAAGCTTATCAATAAGTAAACAATAACAATACATTTTCATTGTTACCTTAGAATATAATTATTGAAAAAGGTGAAAAATAACTTGTCATTGATAAAATATTAAAACGCGATGACTATTAATAATAAAATAAACATAACATGCAACAAGCAACACTTTATTTTAAGTCTTTTTTTAAATTCATGGGCACAATGGGCAGTATTACACGTCAAAGATTATTTTCCGTGTTTATCAGGGGTATTATTCAAGTGAAACTTAATTAAAATAAAACTTATAGAAGTAATTTAATTCAACTGTCATAAAGGTTTATGAATGTTTCATGCCACTACCGATATGTGCGGCATCTTGTGACGTTCTTTCTGTTCCTTGTATTGTAAATATTGTCAATTTATTGAAAATGTTTTAATATATTTATGTAGATTCTCAAAACTCTCTATATTGTTAATGTATACAATGAAACATGTAGAATCTTTAACTGAGATACATTTAATTTATGTCTTATATTTAAAAATTGATCTTGAAATCCCTTTAAATGCCATGTTAAGAATATGAACAAATAATCTTGAAATAAAACAATGTTGTTTTTATGTTGTACAGAGGTGACAATAAAATGTGCGAAAGTTTCCCGTTATGATTCACACCTAAACAGTATTATTTACAGCTATCCGTCGAAATATTATCAGGTGGACAAAACACCCAATGCCTCCCAACACAAATACTGAAATAGCACCAACCAATACAGTCAAGTTACCATTACCGATCATTACCCATAGCAGATCACTTTGATGTTCAAGACTGCGTATCGCGATATATAGTTGACATTTTTAGATGATATTTTGCATGCAGCATCTTTAAGGCTCGTTCTTTAAAACACATTGTTTGAGTCGTAATCGAAGCTACTCTTTGTCAAACATTTCTGTATGTTCTGCTGACATGTATATACGACTTTGTTGACTTCCGTCTTGTTTCCAAATTGAGGTTGAACATTTTTTTCGGCCACATGCTAATACTCTGTTGGAAAGTAAGACGTTTACGCATTAATTTAAAGGCCATTTAGTAGTCTTTCTGCCTGTAAAAGTCCATTACAATTTTGATTCATGTTTAAGATTTTGCAACACCTTAAATAAAATGAAGAACAGGGCTTTTTCTCAGCATTTTGAGAAGACAGCCCATGGCTTTGAAATTGGGATTTTTATTGGCATTTTCAAGAAATTGGGAAAATAAATTGGGATTTAAAACTACATGAAAGAGTTCAACATCTTTAATCACAAACTCAACAAACACCATCATGATCAACAGTTTTATACATAATAAATTCACACAAAGTCTTCAGTCACAAACTTATTTCCCTAGTTTCAACATGTTGAATATCAGTCAGCACTTTGCTTTCGGAAATCAACGATGACGATGCAAAAGAGTCACTTCTTATTAAATTACTATCATTGACAATGGAAGGAGTTTCAATGGGAGGACTTGTACTTGTTGATGATGTTTGTTTTTTTAATGATGCTTGCTTAAAAAAAATCAACAGTTTTTGTTTGGCCACATTTTTGCTAAGGAATCTTTTTCAAGTAATATTTCGAATTGTGTGACATATTTGTTTTCCATTCAGCCGAATCACAAAACACTTAAATTTCATCACAAATATAATAAGCTCCTGAACAACACAGAGAATATCGGGCACATGAATAATGCCGACGTCATCCAAATCGCGGTATAGTCTAAAAACTGTACGAGACTTGATCAGACTAAGCTTTGTTAAAAATCGAAAAAGCTGATGTCATTAGCTTTTTTTCCCAATTGGGAATTTTTTAACAAATTTTGGGAAAAAAGTATACTTTTTGCGATTGGGAATAGTCGAATTTCGGCTATAAAATCGGGCCAAAAAAAAACCTGAAGAATTAGAGCAATAACGGATCAAGCGTGATAATATGCATATTGATACTATATAATTATTATCCTTCTTTCCTATTGTTTCATCCATTCCTATTGATTCATCCACTCCATTATGTTGGTAATAATGACAGATTTCTGATAAAACTTAAGTTAGTTATGCTTATTTTAAAAAATCTATAACATATACATGTTGTATTTAGCTTAAAAACATGCGCATGTTATTTTAGGGGGAGAAAATTTAAATTTAGGTAAAAATTAAGAAAAATCAGCTACACATGCTGTGTAAATACCAATAATTCTGAAAATATTCATGTTTAAACAGTGTTTTTGTGTTTATTAGTCTATTAGAATATTTATTTAGTGATTTATATCCAAATTACTTAAAACATTTATTGTTTTCCTATAAAAATAATGACTTAACAGATTGAAAGGAAAGATACCAACATATCAGGGTTGCTAGGGTGCCCACCTAGAATTGGCCTGTTACTAAGGAAATACCTGCGTTGTAAATTATTTTGCCATACTTTTGTGGGGAAGAAATAAAGCGTTTAATTTAATGTCTTACTTGTGCCGAAAATCTTTTCATTTAGTAGAAAAAGTCAATTTTACTCTTAAGTGGCCGAATATACAGGAAAAGAGGCTATATTAAAATATATGCAAACCTTGTTGATTCTTTCAAGAAATTATCTCAATCTTAATGTTTGATTTATGTTCCATGTTCAATATCGATGATTAGATATGATCAAACAATTTATATGGTTGATAAGATGCCCATATCTTTTTGATCTTTTTAGGATTTTCAACAGATAATTCACACGAGAACACAATACGTAAAGTGTGGATACAAGATCACATATAGAAAATAATTAATAACAAAAAGATGAATATAATTTATTACTGGCAATGTAACTTGGTCATTGTTAACAACACAGTTCATGTTTAAACAGTTCAAATAGCCTGTTAGATTACCACCTGAGTGGTTTCAGTCAAGTGATCCGTTATGGCTACAATTAGCTGATCCGCTAATCAGGGATTTCAATAGACACAGAATCCTGCGTTTTGACGCGAGCAATTTGAAAATGACTCGTTTTTGACCCGACCATTTTTCTGCCGTGCGTCATTTTGACGCACCGAAAATTCGACCCGCGCGTCAGTCAGTTTACATCTAACCATATTTCCATGATGTAAATCCCTTTATGCTTGAGCTTCTGATTGACATTCATGCCCCAGTATTGGAAACTCGGTCAATACATAGAGGGGATACCACAGGCGTCGTTTATCTTATCTAATCTCTTCCAATAAACATGTCATCGTTTAAAGAGTGCGTATGCGCATTAATTGGGAAATTAGAAGCACATGCATATGCCGTTAAAACAGTTCCTTTGAATTATGGTGCATAATCCATAATACAATCCAAACACAACACCTTTGACTAATTGCTTTGTTAACAAAACGAGCAACTATTAATTGACATACACTCAAAGTTTCTTTTTTACCCGTATTATAAATTGTCAACACTTAAATCCAAACTGCGAGTTCAACAATTGTTTATATCTGAAAGACCAATTAACGCGACAACGAACACGGCGCCGTACTTAGTTACACTTTTTGCGAAATAAGTTTACACAATACAGCACGTGGTCGTGAAAGTTCAAAGCAGCCCTTTGAAGAGGCGCCGATTAGCGGGTAGCGTCTAGCGAATTGAGAACTTTAAATGTATTTCATGTGACGTCATTGACTAAGTTAACTGCTTAACCGTTACACAATCGTTTGTGAACTGTGTTGACTCGGCTCTGATTAATTGTTTGTGAAAGTTGTAATTCGGTTTTTAAAAAGTACTTTAAAGACGGTGCCGAGCATCATCATCACACCTTTATGGTGAGCAATTGATTACTTATGGCGAGAAAGTTGTGAAAACGATACCCGTATTACAATTTTATGCGTCAACACTTCAATTTCAGTACATGTATATTTCATCATGTCTATTTATAAAACAAAAGCATATCGTTTTTCTACAGCCACATTATTTGCTGGTACAAATTTCGATCAACAGCGTACACCAATCACTATACATGAATGCCTTGTAAAACCCTTGTTTTAATAAGAGCGCGAAATTGTTGCTGTCGACTGTCACGAATGGAAAGCGTGCGTGTTGCAAAAGTCTTGTACCTAAATTGCAACTCGGTACATGTTTTTTTTAGAATGAAAAACTCACAGTGGAATAAATAAACTCAATGAGAAAGTCCCTTTGAAACTTAAAAAAAAAAACGCCAATTTACGACTAATTCAACAACAACTACATTTTTGTTGGCCAATACATTTACCTAAGAAGTGACACTTGTGAATAACTGCAAGTAATTTATAGTGAACAAAAGTAGTAATGGTGCTAGTTAAATAAATTATAAATAAGTTGATACCAGTAATAAGGGGAATTAAGGGTTTAGCAATAGTATTATTTATAAAAAGAGTATGATATTACTTGTGTTCCTTTATATGAATCATTTTGTATGCAAATTATGTCATTAAAAAAAATTGAATAATACAGACAAAAACACAATTCTTGTACACCTATTTTTGCGCTTCAAAATTGACCCCAACATTTTTCAATTTGACTACTCAAAATTTCAGACCAGGGGTCATTGTAGTCAATATAAATTGCCGCCTTAGAGTCTTTTGATGATTTTTTGCTTTGGCAGACTCTGAACGCTAATTATTTCAGCTAGGGTCATCAACTCCTTGTTTTTAAAATCTATTGAAATCCCTGGCTAATGCATGAATTCTGCGGCGAAAAATGGTATCACAAATACATTTTGCCTGCGAAAAAAATAAGACTCTGTGCTGAATCAGTAAGCAAAGGTAATATTTAATCAAACTGGTGTAAAAGAAGTCTCAAAACAGTAATTGCTTTTCACCAGAGCAACTTAATTACGCTACTGATCCGGTAATGGTAACTTGACTGTACTGTATCGTTCGCTATTTATATAAAATATATACATGTTCTTCAATGCAAATACTCGTTTTATGCATAATCTATCTAACGGCGAGTATTGATCAAATATGATAGCATTTATCAACCTCATCAATGTGTTGTTCATTTGTAACACTTTTTCTTGTTTGGTCGCCTTTCTTGTTTGTTGAGCGAATTTCTAGATGGGTCAATACGGGCACATTTCAAAACGGTAGCAAAACGCAGTCTGGTTCCCATGATAAAAGTTTGATTAAATTATATTTTTATTCGGCGTGGCTGTATTAAGCCAGCTTTTCACCTTACCTGACCTTTGTAAGTGTTCAATAAAATTCAAATAAAATTTCCCGCGGCTAGGTACGAATGAAAACACTTCATTTATTCCATTGGCTGATTTGAGTACACCACCAGAACATTTGAAACATATGATCCGCGTCTTTGTAACACTGTTACACTGCATGAAACAATTTATCTCTAATGAAAAGGCTTTATAGATAGAACAGTTTTACACTCAATTCTCGACATCAATACAGTTTGTGCGTGCACCTTTTTATTTTCAGAGGATTGCTTGAGCAAAAGCGTTTATACTTAAAGGCTATGTTCTCATATTTAGTACTTTACATATTCCTGTCAACATGTTTATGACGTACCATGAGGATCTAAAGTCACAAATTCTTCCAATAGAAGATATAAATCTTCCTAAGGAAGATTTAAATGTCAAATTTAAACAATTTAACAATTAAATCTTCCTAAGGAAGATTTAAATCTTCCTAAGGAAGAATTCGTGACTTATTACCCTTTTAGCCGCATCATCTTTATTCTTCCTGTGAATTTCGAATTCTTCCTTAGGAAGATTAAATTGTTCCTACAAATGTTATAGACAATCAGGGTTCTGCTAAAAATAACAACCAATCAAAATACGCGTCACATTTCACGCGCGCTTATCTTCCTATGAATTTGAATTATTCCTAAGGAAGATTTCATTGTTCCTGCGAATATTATAGCCAATGAAAATATTAACGAAGTTCAGCGCTATTTTGTATTTAGTAAATTTTTTATACTATTCAAGTAGTTCTTTAATGATTTTTATTTTATGCAGTTATTCGTTCATTTATCGAATTTACTTTAATACAGCAGCAGCATTAGTATTTGTATCCAATAACAGCATAGATTCTAGATCTATATACAACTAGATTTATATAGTTAAAACTGTGATTTTTTATAATCTTTGATTAATTAATAAATGACGTCGTAATTTACAACTTGAGCTGATAAATATATGAATTCATGTATACATAGTTTTAAAACATTTTACATATTATAAATGATTCATGGCGTTGTTGTTAATTGTTGTTGATATGGTTGTCGGCTCTTTCGGCCCCAAGCTCTTTCGGCCCCGTTTTTTCAGGCTCATTCGGCCCTGATTTAGCTCATTCGGCCCAAGTACCAGGCTTTTTTTTGGCCCCTTTTCTAATTTGAATAAATCGTTGAAAATATGTTGGTCGATACTCTTTAAATCTATGGAATATTGTTAGTTACAGTATTATATTATCTTTATTGAAGATTATTCCATTTGAAAAAAGATTTTCTTGTCTTGTCGGTACCACCCACCAAGCTAAAGTTAGAATCGCCGAACATTGGTACAGGATGTGACCCTGATCAGTGGTCTGCTTTCCAAAGGCAATGGAACATGTAAAAAGTGGGCATGGCGATCACCAACGCCATGATACCGACAGCCTTGTTTTATTGTTGTGATAGTGACCTTAGAACAGACTTAATGAGAGATATTCAGGGTGATGTTTCGAAAATGCCAGAGAACGATCTTCTCAATGCTATGAACAGACTAGCTGTTAAAGAAGACAGCACGCTCGTACATAGACTGAAGATGAATCGCATGGTCCAGTCCCCTGCAACTGGAATTCGAACATATCTCGCTTCGTTAAGTGGTCAGGCGGCCTTATGTCAATACAAGGCCAACTGTAAAGAGCCAGGGTGTGCGCATGTCTTTGATTACAGTAAAGAGATTATAAAAGACAATTTGATCAGGGGCATCGCTGACCCGGAAATTCTGTCTGATCTCCTCGGGGACTCGAAGACTGATAGGAACCTGGACGAGACTGTTTCATTCATCGCACAAAGGAGCATGGCAAAGTGCCAAAAAGTGCTGTTGGTGATACGCTTTGTGCAGTAGGTAATTCACAACCGTTGGTGCCAAATGAACAACCTGCTAAGAGATGTTGGGTATGTGGCGGCCCATCACATGGCCACAGAAATGAGCGTAAGACAATAACTAAACACTGAGGCGTGGACATTCACATGTGTTAAATGTGCGGTTAAAGAACATCTCACGGCATGTTGCAGCAAGTGTGTCAATTGTAGTACTTGGGGTCACCGTGACTCATCCTCAAGGAACTGTCCCAAGAATAGGAACAATAAGTATCAAAACAGTAGACCACATGAAAATTCAAACTCAAACAGAGTTAAGATAGTTAACGACGTGGGTTATGTGTATGATCAGTTATGTACTGTGTCTGATGAAAGCCTATCATATGACATACAAACATTACATAGTATTCAGCACCATGTGTTCGAGGGCCGATGGATTGCACGGCCTTCAAAGCCACATCAAATACTTACAGTAACAGTCACACCAGTTCCTCAGGACCACACATTGTTTGGGTACCCAATGAATGACACCTCGAAACTGAAATCTGTGAACATGGCTATGGTAGCCGATACATGGTGCAAAAGTTCGATAATGCCATTACAGTATGTCAATCACATGGGAATCACAAAGCAAGATCTTCTTGCAGTCAAACTAACCATGCGTGGAGCCATCAAAGAAAATCTAGGTGTGATTGGAGCTATCGATATTAACGTTAAAACCACTAATGCAATGTCACCCCCCAAATCCACTAGGTTACTTTGCTATGTTTCAGAAACAATGAATAAGGCTTTTCTTTGCCGAGAAGTTCTTGCTTCACTGGGAATGGTCCATCAATAATTTCCTATCTGTAATGTTAATTCTTCTGAGATTGCTGCTTCCACTCATGTCCCAGATTATGTATTATGCTCCTGCCCAAGACGGCAAAACAGCCCCACCGCTGCCAACAGAGCAAGAAAAGGTGCATGCTGACCTTGAGAGAGATGTCCGCATTGGTGTTCTCGAACGAGTGAGTCCTAGCACACCCACAACTTGGTGTTCAAGGATGGTGGTCACAAGTAAAGCTGACGGCAGCCCCAAAAGAACGGTAGACCTGCAACCTCTCAACCGTTGTTCCGTCCGCCAAACACACCACGTGCCAAGCCCATTTCATCTGGCCGACAAAGTCCCACAGAACACTAAGAAAACTGTGACAGATGCATGGAACGGTTACCATTCCGTGCCTATCCGTTAGGAGGATCGGCACTTTACCACCTTCATCACGCCGTGGGGTTGTTATCGCTACAAAGTAGCTCCTCAGGGATTTCTAGCAAGCGGTGACGCATATAATCAGCGATTTGATGTCATCATCACCAACTTTGACAACAAAGTTAAATGCGTTGATGATACTCTGTCAAGGCTGCTTTTTTCCAAACATGCCAGTGGCTTAACATGTGTGCGAGAAATGGAATCACACTGAACCCTTACAAGTTTCAATTCGCGCAAGACACTGTCGATTTTGCAGGCTTAACGATTACACCTACCAATATCCGACCCAGTGCCAAGTTTACTGATGCTGTTCGTAACTTCCTGATCCCTACATACATCACTTGGGCATGGGCATGGTTTGGACTTATTAACCAGGGTGCCTATGCTTTTGCCAGAACAAAGCAAATGAAGCCATTCCGCACTCTGCTCAAACCGTCTACAAAATTCGAGTGGACAGATGAACTCACCAGCCAATTCAACCAGTCCAAAGAAGCCATCATACAAGAAATGAGGGATGGTGTCCGCTTATTTGACCCTGCTCGATTGACGTGTCTTTCCACCGATTGGTCGGTTGATGGGGTTGGCTTCCTCATGATACAAAAATACTAGCATTGAACTTCCAGAACCCCTGCATGTTGTCCTGAAGGTTGGAAAGTTTGTCTTGTGTGGAGAAGATTCACTCATCCAGCAGATAGTAGGTACGCTGCCATTGAGGGTGAGGCTTTAGCTGTCGTGTATGCTCTTCATCAAACACGATATTATGTGCTTGGATGCAAAAACCTTATCATAGTCACAGATCATAAGCCACTCTTGCAGATCCTGAATGATCGTTCACTCACTGATATTGCCAAAAGACGCTTACTTCACCTCAAGGAGAAGACACTTGGATACAGATTTACGGTGGTCCATGTTCCAGGCAAGAAGAAACTCGGTCCTGATGCAGCATCATGCTATCCAACAGGCAATCCGGAACGCCTCCAACTTCCCTGAGACCCGGCGGAACTTCATTCACTTGCTGATGAGCATATTTCAATCCATGAGGTACTTACTAGTCTTTACCAACAATCGGATGATGATGATGATGGATCCACATTGGCAGCAGCGTCCAGTACTCCCCATTCTGTATGTACAGTGGTTACATGGGGCATGCTTCGTGAGGCTACAGCGTCCGACCCGAATCTCCGAAACCTCGTTCAATGCATAGCACAGGGATTCCCAGAACATATCAAATATTTGCCACCAGAATAAAGAGCATACCATCGTTTATCAGCCAGTATGTGTGTAGTGGATGGCGTGATACTTGTGGGTCATCGCATTGTGATTCCAGCTGTACTCTATGAATCTGTACTTCACGCACTTCATGCCGCACACCAAGGCATCAGTGCAATGCAGGCGAGGGCCGTTGACTCGGTATACCTGCTAGACATCACTGTTGACATTGCAAGGATAAGAGACCAATGCTTATACTGCCACAAAATAGCCAAATCAAACCCCATGCAGCCCCCAGTTGAAATTGAGCCACCTGAGTTCCCGTTCCAACAGATTTGTGCTGACTATTTCACTTACAACAATACTGACTATGTTGTGGTCGTGGACAGATACTCTTACTGGCCCATGGTGTACAAGTCTGAGTCTGGTGCAGAGGGACTAGTTAAATGTCTTCGGGAGACATTTGTTACCTTTGGTATTCCGGCAGAGTTGACATCAGATGGTGGACCACAGTTCACTGCTGGTAAGACACGAGCGTTTCTACGGAACTGGGGTGTCAGACACAGGCTTTGCTAAGTTGCGAATCCACATGCCAATTCTAGGGCAAAACTTGCTGTGAAGACTGTTTAACGAATGCTTATGGATAACACATCGGCGACAGGGTCTTTAGACACTGATAAATTCCAGCGAGCTTTACTGGTCTACAGAAACTCGATTGATCCAGAAACAAAGGCATCACCAGCGCTCATTTTGTTTGGCCGACCCATTCGTGATCCAATTCCAATACTGATGGGACGTTATCAACCACATGGAAGGAGTTACTGTCGCATCGTGAGAGGGCTTTTGCGAAGCGCCACTCCAGGGACCATGAAAAGTGGTCAGAACATACTAGGCGATTACCCCCACTGCATATTGGAGACCATGTGTTTATTCAAAATCTTGTTGGAAACCAGCCCAGGTGATGGGAACGCACAGGTGTAGTGATTGAGGTGCGGCAATTCCATCAATACGTGGTCAGAGTTGATGGAACGGATAGGGTCACCCTACGTAACGGACAGCACTTGAGAAAGTTCTCCCCGTTCTTCAGTTATGCAACAGATCCCCTCGTGAAAGCAGTTGAGTCACAGCGTCGCAGATCAACACCTTTAACTCATGAACATGCAAAACACCCTCAGTCGTTACCAGCACCTACTGCTATTGAGGAAGCAATTCCTAATGCTACACAGGAACTAGCTCTGCCTCCACCACAACCAACCCTGGATCCAGCTGCCGAGACTGATACACCCCCACCAACCGAGGATGTACAACCCGAACCGTCTACTCCCACGAACAGGGACACTGGAGGGACAAAGATACCACGAGCGTTTGCTAGGTTGCTACCACACAATACCCCAGGAGAAAAAGAACTGTTACCACCTAGGCGGCCCGGCCGAAAGTCTCATTTCACCGATGGTTGAAACAGCTGTGTGTGTTGACTTATAAACTGTTTAATGCCCCATAGTTATCATTTGTTGATTGTTTCCAGTTCGCATGATGGGACCTTATAGAGATGTGTTAAAATCAAAATCATCATGATCATTCGAGAGACATCTGTTTTTTTATTTTTTATAATCAGGATAATTGTTACACATATTAATTTTCAGGAATCATTTTTTCACGTACCCTCAAAACCTTACCCCTATGAAGGGAGATTACTAACTATTAATATGTATGTCTTGTCTACTTCCAGATCTGTGTGGACATCCTTTTCCATCTTTCACATTTAAATCTAGTCAATTAGTTTTACAGCATACCATACAAACATTAAAGCTTGGGGAGAAGAGGATTCTTGTAATTTGTTACATTGTCTGATTTCTGTATAACTTTTAAATTTGTGTGATTTATGTAATTGAACTTGTTTTATAATGTTGTCATTATGGAAAAGTTATTCCATCCTTTAGACGATTAATAAATCCATAGAGGAAGATAAAGACTTTATTTATCTATCATATAGCATGACATATTCTATGTTTATCCAATTAAGTAAATAATAACACAGGTCCTTTTAAAATTGCGTCTTGCTTTTATGGTTAAAAACTGTGAAAACTGATAACAAATTGTAAAAAAATTGTTAGGCAATGCTGTAAAACGTCCAATACTTCTTTAAAGCGGTGTTAAATAATTTAATGCTACCACACAAGGAGGCGCTGTTCTATAACTTAACGCAACCACGCATGGACTGCTCGGAATATTAACGTGACATTCCAGAGAATGTAAGGGTTGATATATGTTAAAAAGCCAAAACGAAATACTAAAAGGTGCGTATGATTTTCCGCACCTCAGAATTGAAGAAAGGAAATTAAAATAGCTTAATGCATTTATTTCACCTTTTTTGTCCAGTTTGCCCAGCACTCGTTTTATGTTCGCAAAAGAGCTCTTGTTCTAGTCCATTTGATTAAGCTTACAATTTTTTTTACGACAGAGACATATACTTTCAGTGAAATGGTGAATCAAACCAAATGCGAGTATTATGTTGTACGGTTAGTGTTTTAAATGAATATTTAATTTTCGATCTACAGCATTCTGTTTTGTTTTGTTTTTTACTATGACATTTCGCTCGATTGGTTTTAATATATAACACATTTATTGACAGTTGTTTGTTGGTGTAGAAACATTTCAAACCATGAAATGCACACAAACGACAGAGTTAAAAATATAAATGATCTTTAAAAATGATTGTGATAGCATTTAATGGGCTAAAGAATGAAAATACTATCTTTGGTTTGTCGGCCGGCTAACGTTGTTTTACACGATTGTTTTGGATAGGCTTGCAGTTATTACAGCTTACAGAACGGCATAGCTCAAAGGTATATACTCTGCCCTTTGTTTGTCATCCACGAGTGACATTTTAAAGTAAACATTGACACATATTCTGGGTATACACTTGGTAAAATATGATTGTTATAAGAGGACATTATTGGTAAAATTGAA